>NW_024884364.1:16477813-16556648 GCF_019232065.1 Centrocercus urophasianus
CCTATCTTTGTGCAGACCTTTTTTTCTGTGCTTCAAGGCATGGAGTTAGTTGTGAGCAGTAAGCTGCCCGTGATTTAGAGGTTAATGGAGTGGTGGATTCACAGTATGTGTGTACAACTCAAGTTATTTCATCAGCCTCTTTTGGAAGCTGTAGTGAGCCTTGTCCTGTATTCATGTAGTGAAATTAATTTAGGTGACAGGATTTGGATTCTTTTTTTGATTGACAGTTGCTTTTGGTGAAAGACTTATCAGCAAAGAGGTAGTGCTGTGAAGCTTCTCTGACTTGTGCATAAGAAATTCTTGGGAGGACCTTAGGTGTGTCATCATTTTTATTGCCCAGACATAAACAGGGCAAAGTCCATACTGTTTTAGGGTAGGTTAGGATGCATCTAGAAACTGGTGTCGGCTGTGAGTTGCTGTTCAGTCAGCTCAGTATTAACAGGTTGGCTCTTGATCTTCGTAGAGTTGCTGACTATCCTGAGTTGGAAAGGACCCATAAGGAATGCTGAATCCAACTCCCAGCTCTGCACAGGACCACTGACCACCATCCAAACCCTATGTCTGAGAGCTGTGCCAAAGCACTCCCTGAACTCTAATATCTGTGGCCATGCCCACTGCCCTGGGCAGCCTGTGCCATGCCCACCACCCTCTAGTGCAGAACCTGTCCCTAACTCCCACCTCTTCTGACACAGCTCCGTGCTGTGCCATCTTTATAAAATAATTTGTGAGTCAATTGAATTTGTAGCTTACCCCAGGTAGTGATAGAACTTGCTAGCTTTCCCAGACCAGCAGCTGGTTTGGGGTGGAATATGACCCATGGGCCATCTGAGGTGCCTCTGGTGCAAATAGCCTCTACAGTTCTGGCAGAAGGAGCATATGAGTGTGTCTTCTGAAAGACTATTGAGTTACGATGCTGGTTGTTCAGAGAACAAGGCTTGCAAACAGTGCTATGGAGAGGGCGTGACAATAGTTTGCCATCTACTGATTATTTACTTGGACAAGCAGAATCATAGTATGTCCAGGAGATGTGTGTTGATCGTGTGTCTCTAGCCCTGGTGTTTTGGTAGTTACCTGGTGTATTTTCTGCTCTCACTTAAGAAGTGCAGAAGAAATAGGCAGGGGAACAGTGTACGAACACTTGAACAACCAGCTGAAGCCTATCCATGCCTGCCTGCTTTGTGCCAACACCAGTGAGCGTGTGGCCACCTGGTTGGCTGAAGCAGGAAGGCTGTCTGCTGAAAATTAATCCAGTCTTTTCTAGAGTTAGTTTTCAGCTGGATCACAAGTGCAAATGGTGGCTGGAAGGGATAGACTTGGATATTCTTAGACTGATAGAAGTTATTTCCTTGGCAGCAGCATGTGCTTGGCCTACTGAAGGTAGGGCAGTGTTTTGACAAGCCTATCTTTTGACAAGAATGCATCTGGGTCCAGTACTGGTTGTATTACAGATGTGTGCTTCGTCCTGGGAAAGGGTGAGAACAGCTTTTGCTGAGAGATAGGAGCAATTTCAAGTGTAGTTAAAAGTCCCTGATAAGGGCTGTATCTAGAAGTATGGACTGATCTGAGGTATTGAGAGTGTTCTGTGTCCCCACCTCCTCAGTTGTCGTGGGGAGATGTGTGCGGTGTTGGAACACTCATATCGACTTGCCTGTTTGCTTACACATGATCTTAAAGGAGTGTGACAGCTGAATAAAAGCACTGAATAACACTTCCTGCGTCCTCCTTGTTTCCTAGTTGCACTCTTATCAGTGAGGTGTATAATCAGATACTCTGTTAAACAGCAGCTTATTAAAAAAAAGTAACGTGCAGTTCAGTTGCAAGCGTGCAGGAAAGGCAGATGTTAACCAACTGTTAAGGTGTACATGTGTGTGAAAACCAGCAGTGAAGTCTGGGCTCACCTTTTGTCAGCGTAGGTGTTGTCCCACTTAAGTGGTTAAATGAGGATGGGGGAAATAGGATGTGCCCTTCCCAGCCAAATTGTGCGAAAGGAGCTGGTGCGTTCATTCATTGCCTTAGCCCATCTCTCCAGTCACATGGGGAACCCAGTGGTGGATGCACACATTTCTTCCTGGTGGCAGCAGCTCAGACTGCTGCTGATGCCACTTCTCTCGGTCCCTCCCGAGGCTACAGCTCTTTGCAGAGCAGTCTCATAACTCCAGCTGCTCTCTCATCTCTTTCCTGCTTCACTACCCCAGTTACAATTCAGGGTGCTGGCTCAGCTTGCATTCAAAGTCATCGCTTGTTTTCAATAGCAGCAGGCTTCTAGCCTTTTTCTTTTTCCATGCTGGTTTTGGGCTTTTGCCACCCTTGGTCCAGCACAGATTGACAGCCTCAGAAAGGCAATGTGGGGAAAAAAAGAGCTGCACTCTTTCTTGTACGCTGAAAGGTTTCTTGCCTTTAATGCTTCGTGTCACAGTAAGGCCATAAGTTTGATACTTTCATCTACTTGGTATGCCTTTATTTCATCTCCACATTCTCCTCCTCAAAGAGGGAGAAAAGACTGAAGTGAATCAGTGATAGCTACAGCTGTTCCTGCTGAAGCAGCCACAATGCTGTACACCTCCAAGTACCTGGTCACTTGTTGCTGTCAAGCAATGCAAGCCCTGCTTCTGCAGTCTGAGGGCGCAAAGAGGGAGCAAGCTACTTTGTGTGGTTTGTTTTTTCTTCTTTTAACTTCTGTTTGCATCTCAGTAATATGGTGGTTAGTTCACAGAAGATGGTTCATGAGTAAGTTGCTGTTAGGTAAGATGAGTATCTATGTCTTGTTAGTTACTCAGTAGTGGCTGCTTGTGTGCATGCTCTCACCTTATTGCTGAGTAGCAAGTTGTCTTACACCGGCCGTGGGCTAAGACTGTGCTAGTGAGCAGCAAAGGGAAGTAAACTAGAGAGTGGTGTTACCTTGCAATAACCTTCTATTTTATACCTCATAATGCCAATTTGAACTTGAATGTTTCAAGCAACAGAGCTCCAGCCGTTTCTGCTGATAGATTCTGTCCATCGTGATGTGTGCTGGTGTTTGTGCTTTCTCTTTTAAGGGAAAGGGTGAATTTGTTGCTGTGGTGACAGCAGTGTGTCAGTATAGGCACTGACATGGCACTGCCAGCATTGTTGTCTTGGGTGGGGAAAGGGAAGAAGCGATAGGAGGAGGTAATTGGAGTCAGGGATCATTGTGCTGCTGTTGTACGTTTTGCTGGATGAGGCAGCTTGTTGCAATAGGTAGTTGTTTCAGTTTCTGTCTGCAGGTGTGACTTAGCTAGATAAGGATGGTCTATCACGTTGATGATTTCATTGTTTGATTTGGCTGGATTGAGTGGAGAATGTAGCTCCATTGTTTGGGACCAGCATTGTAGTTTGGTTTTGTTGAAGTGTATTACATGGCAAGGTATTGCCTCATTATTAAGGTGAAGCTGCAGTAGATAACAGTTGGAGAACGTCGGAGGGAAGAGGACATGCAGAGTGTTTCACAGTGCACACTGAGCCTCACAACAGCTCCTGTGCTCCCGTTGGAGGGATCTGGTCAGCAGAAAAGACTGAGGTAGCACAGAAAAAACACTGGTAGCTCTTTTGGCGTGCAGTCACACTAAATGCAAGGCTATCTGCTGGTGTAAGCACGGGGTGCTCAGAGAGACTGCGTTGGCTCTGACAGTTCGGATGCTGTCTGGCTTCATACTGCTCCTGCAGCCTCTCTCTCAGAGTGGTTGAAGGAGAAGAAGCTGGCAGGTAGCTAGCTGGTCTTTCTTTACTGACCTCAAATTTACTATTGAGCTGCTCCTCAAAGTCTGTTTCCCTGTGTCAATATGTTTTCAGGCACTTGTGTTTTCTTTGAGATGTGGCTGAGCATTACTGTTGGAGGGCTGTCTCCAGTACTGAAAGTGTGGCTCTTAGCCTATGAACTCCTTTGACCTACAACCGTAGTGGCAAAGGGTCCCTTCTGCACTTCTCACAAGCAAACTTCAGGGCTGTCCTACACGGAAAGGTTTTGGCGTGAGTTCCCTTCTCCCCGGGGCATAGCACAGTGACATGGAATAAGGGCTGGTAGAACAGCAGGTTGTGCATCTTCCTTCTAAAACCTGCCTGGTTCTCCCCTAGATGTGGTGGAGCCGTTAGCTGGCTTTACCTGATACTTCATGTTTTTATTTATGGCTTTTGTGGATGTGGAGGAGGTTTTGTATGGAGCATAGGGGTTTGGCTGGACTCACAGTGAGGGGAAAGTAAGCTTTTGAAGAGGAATGGGTGCAGAGAAAGGGGAGGTTGCTCATACGAGCCTTGTGCCAGCTTCTCAGAGCACAGATGAGCTCATGGGAATCCAGCAAGCTTAAATGTGGGAGTGTTGAAGCAGGTCTGAGCTACCTCCTCTCTGCACATCCTTGTGCCACAGGCTTCTTCAGATGGTTCTAGTCTGACGATGGCGTTTTTGCTTCTGATGAATGTTGCCAGCCTAGGCAAAGGCTCTCCCCATCAGTGATTGAGAGCAAGTTTTGATTCGTCTGCTTCTGGAGCTAGGTGCAGGGAAGGAAGGGGTGGCAGCTGGCTGGGCTGCATGTTCTTGTTGCTGTGTTGCTGAACTCTGCCTCTCTCCTTGTTTTCAGGTGATCATTGCTTGTGAGAGGAGTGGTTTGCACCTCATGGCCTCCACAATGAGTACTGCTGTGTCGTGACGCCAGGGGTCTTGGTAAGCTACTTGAGGGAAAGGGGAGGGCCTTTAATGTTTCCACAAACATGGGTACAGCCCTTTTGTCGGCGAAATTGATGTTTGAAGTCTTAAGCCATCCAAAGTGCGAGCTGCCTCCAAGTTGGGTGAGGCTACTTTTCGCCTGTTCTCGCCTCCTCCTTTGAGCTTGCAGTGGCACTGTTGTGGTTGCATCATCAACCAGATCGGGGGAGACTGATCCAGCTGAAAGGAGATTTCTCCTGTTTGCCTTGGGTTGATTCCCATTCAGATATTCCCCTGATCTGGTCAGGAGAGAGGTGAGAATGAGCAGATAGTCGAACCACCCTGGCATGCCTTTAAGCAATCCTGAAAATACAGCCTCAGATGCAGCTTGCCAAAATACTTCGAAAAGTTGCTTCACCATCAGTGACCCTACCTTTAATTTTAAAGTAATGATAAGGGCTGTGCTATGCCAGGCAGAATCCAGCTGTAAAAATGCATTTCACTAGAGATTTTCCGTTGTTGGGCCCTAGTTTTCCAGACAGACGTATGTTAGAAGTACATTTAGAAAAATCACGAGGCATTCAATTTCAGATTATAAAAGATGGCATGTTCCCTGTGTACAGTGTACCATTCTGGTAGATGGAAGATATGCATATAGTATAAAATGTAGGGTTAAAAAAAAAAAAAGGAGGTTTTTTAATTTCCCCTGTGAAGTACTTGTAAGTTTGGTGATGTCAGAAATCTTGTACAGGCAGTGTGGTCATGATTCTGATCTTCAGTGTTTTTCTATTGATTGCACTGGGAATCTGAGATAATTCTCATGTTGCTGTAAAAGGTAACATCGTGATGCATAAGTATCGAAAATGGAAGGAAAGCAGAGGAAGAAACAACTAGAATGCCCGAAGTCCATCACTCAGGCACTCCTATGCTTCTTTTAGATTGAGCTCAGCTCATTTTAAAGCTGTTGTTCCTATTCACTTTTTTTAAACATGAAATTCGCTGTATTTTCAGTCACACCTTCACCTTCTCTAGAATCACTGACTTTTACTGATGCATAAATCTCTTCTGAAAAGCAGAATTAGGTGCTGTTGATAATGTCACAGGTTTGTTTTCAGAACAGTTGTAGTAGAATCTGCACAGGAAGCTGGAACCATTTAGTTACTTAGGAAGATGTTTTCTTTTGTCTTCAGTGTGTAGGTATTGCAGCAGCTCCAATTACAGCATGATAGTGGTAACAACAGTAATAGAGTAACACAACATTGTTCTCAGAATCAATGGGCTAACCAGTTTAAAGCCCCAGAGAGGCATGTGGATCTTGTGGAGTGTGCAGCTCAGGCTGGAGTTCATCTGATTGTGCCTAGTGAGAGGCAGGACAAATGAGGCCGTTACTGCAGAAACATGCCCTGTGTTAATGAGTTGTGCAGCACAGCGGAGGTAAGACTATGGAGCAGGCTTCTTGGTGAAGGAGGTACATAGCAGAGAGGAGAATTTTTGGAGGTGATGTTCCTCATGGAAGGATCGCAGTGTAGAGAGCTGCCCTGTTAACACACAGCAGTGCAAAGTCACTAAGAATTGTAATGGCACAACCTCACAGCAAGATCATTTGGGGAACTGGAGAACTCAGTAACACAAGTTACCGATAACGCTTGTTGGCTAAAGGTGGTCATATAAGTACCAGAATTTCTTAGTCCTCTCATGTCAACGTATAAGCAAACCAATTTTTTGCTTTTTAAATACAATTCAAGTGGTAGTTTCTCAATAATACATATTCAGCATATTCCCTTTCTGATACATACAGAAAGAAACTGCTTCTTCTTTGGTGCTGGGAAGGAATACCAGGAATATTTACATTTGAATAATGTTTAACTAGCAATGCTTAATACATTAACAATAAATCTTGGTTAGATTCTAAATTAAGTGGATTTGCATCTGAGTAGATGAGATGAAGAGAAGAGATTCTGTTGAAACATAAACAAGATAGAGATTTGTTCCAAAATAATCTAGCCCAAAGGATGTAAACCATAATGTTCAATAGTTTCCTCCTTCAGAATCAGTTCTGTGTGCCGTGTTGCTTGCATCATGAGTGTTTAATAGGTAATAAGCTGAAATGACACTTATTTTGTTGTGTGCTCCTTCTTGTTGTTTGTTTATTAGCGTCCCAATAGTTTGTACCTTGTTGCTGAGCAAATTTTAGAGGGACTGCTCTCTAGTGATCTTTTGGCCTTTCTAGTAGGAAATAATGACTGACTAACTTCTCTGGTATTTACAGAGTAATCACAGCATAGCTGGTTGCTTACAGGTGGACAGGAAGGCATTTTATTTTATTTTCCTCCCTCTGTGCAACTCCTAGCACACATCACTGAACATATGTCTAGTTATATTGGACCAGGGAGACAGAAAAGATTTGAGCAGAGTTTATGTTCTTAAGAAATATCAGATTACGGCCATTCATGGGGGACTTCTAGATAGCTAAGTCATGATGGGGATTTGTAATTTTGGCTTCCTGCTGACTTGCTCTGAGGTGTCTTCATGCTGAGCACAGAGATGGAATCAAAGCATGCAGGTATGAGAAGCTTCCCTGCTTTATTGTCTCCAGAGCCGTTTGCTTTGGATGAAGGGAAGCTGGCCTCACTGCCTGTAAACTGAACGGCCAACCAGGGCTGCCTCTGTTTGAAATACACAGACAGCTGTGCTGAGCCATCTGAAAGCTCTTCTCCTGCGTCTTCTCAGTAACGGGGAAGGACTGCCATTTACTGCTTCGCATCAGAGACATCTGCTTGGAAAGCTCCTCACCGGATTTCTGTTCTCTTCTTGTGGGATGGTTTTAACAGTGTGCCCTGGAGATGCGAGACTTCCCCTGGGCAGCAGGAGGCACGCGTCTAGAGAATGCTGGAGCTGCAGGAGGGAAGCACCCCGTGCAAAACCAGAGAGGAGCAAAGAGAAAAAAGGCAAGCAGACAGACAGCACTGAGAGAAGCGGGTGGCAGAAAGTGCTACAGAGCTGCCTCTGGCGGCACAGTCCCCAGAGGAACTTGACGAGAGCCCATCTGCGTGCGTGTGAGACAGCTCAGGATTTCTGTCAATGCATTCCAGTAACCCCAAAGTGAGGAACTCCCCGTCAGGCAACACACAGAGGTAAGGAAAACAGTCTGCTGGCTTGGTGCATGATGCTGTCCCTGCTCTGTTGTGGCGTTAGCCAGACTGATGCATGTGACTTACCGATCTTCCTCTGCGCTCTTGTCGGGCAGCTGTGCAGTGCCAGTGTGCCTCCACGTTTGCCAGGCTCAGAGTGAACCGAAAGAGCTCTAAGCCCATGAAGTTTGGATTCTGTGCTCCTCATGGCCTCCTCCCTTCCATCAGGCATCTAAATAGGTTGTAGGAGAGCGATCATGCTGTTTCTATCTGTGTTCTTCCCTCCATCCCCTTCTAATCATCTGTTTTCCCTAGGGGTGGTTGGACAGCGGGAGGTCTCTCTGCCTGTATTTTCACACAAAATGCTTCCTTCCTATTATGTGCCTGAACTGAATGGCCTGGAGAACTGATCAGCTGTGCGCTGAGGTCCTCTGTATCATTCACCTGCTGGTGCAGCAGGTCAGCATCTCTCCTCTGCTAATTTGGAAGGGAAAAATATGGAAGTGAAGCAGCGTCCAGGGACTTGCGATGGTCTGATTGACAGCATTTTCAAGTTTGATTATTTACTCCTAGAGGTGATGTGGAGCTTTTCAGTAACTCAGAGGGAATACCTCTAATTCAGATGTCTGTCCAAAGGAAGAAATAGCATGTGCGAGTCCCATGGTGGGGATGCTAGCGAACGCTGCCTATTGGAAGTGGCACTGATGTTAAGAAAACCGAATGCAGTAGAAATGGAGTAACTGGAGGCAGAGGAGGAAAGGATGACTGATACATGGGTAAAACCTAGAGGATCAAAATATTTTTAGGATGCAATTGACTGGATGGAGGAGGGGAGGAGAACACTCTGAATATCCTTCAGCAAATGAAAGAAGCTTCATTTGCCCTATTTCAAAGGAGTGTGCAGGGCGATAGTATCCTTCTCTTTCTTTATTCAGAAGCAGGTTGTAGCTGGTTTAATTGTTTTCACGGTCAGAGATTTGTGTTTTCCTGGCGGCTCGCCCCGATGTATGATGAATGCTGCAGTAATGCTGGGTTTTCCTTGTGCTCCCTGTAGAACTGGATAGGGAGGTGCGTGGCGGGGGGGGGAGGGGGGGGGATCTGCTCAGATCAAGGCTACACTGTGTAATTTGGGTCCGTGAGAGCAGTGAGGTGAACTTTATTGTGCTGTGTTTGTTTACTCTGAGCTGGTCTTGGTGTGAGGCGCTTCTCTGTGCACATAGAAACCGTTGTCTTTATTGACAGAAGCCCCAGAGGTAGGTCCTCATGTGACAGCAGTTCCTGGGATCTGGCAGGTCTGTAGCTTGCTTTTGTGTCTTCTTGAGCAACGAGATCCCATCTTGGATAATGACCCTTTCAGGGCATGTTCAGAAAACCACCTGGATGACTCTAAGCTTGCAGGCATTTCTTATTTGTCAGCAGTTGTCTTTAGCTTGCAAAGGTGGCAGAGATTGTTTCTACTTTCTGTTCCCACAGGGTTGAATGAATCCACGGAGTGATTTGTCACTTTCTTTTTATTTTTTTTTTTTTTTTTAATTTTTTTCCTTTTTTTCTTCTGCCCCCAGTAGCCCCAAATCAAAGCAGGAGGTGATGGTCCGTCCCCCTACAGTGATGTCCCCATCTGGCAACCCCCAGCTGGATTCCAAGTTTTCCAACCAGGGCAAACAAGGGGGCTCGACCAGTCAATCCCAGCCCTCTCCCTGTGACCCCAAAAGTGGAGGTCATCCCCCGAAAGTGCTCCCTGGCCCAGGTGGGAGCATGGGGCTGAAGAATGGGGCTGGAAATGGTGCCAAGGGGAAGGGAAAGAGAGAGAGAAGCATTTCAGCAGACTCCTTTGAACAGAGGGAAGCTGGGACTCCTAATGACGACCCTGAAATCAAAGGTATGTTTGCTAGGATATGTGCACAACTACAGACAATTGGTGTGCATCGTCTGTGAGATGGAGAATTGCTATGCATGTGTTTCCAGCCAAAGATATCTAAAGGTCTTGAGAGCAAGTAGAGAGGGGATGCCATAGCTGACATCAGTAAGCATGTCCTCTTGTTCATGTTAAGTTGAAGTGCAGACCCACTCTGGTAGGAAAGTTCCTTTGTAACTCTGAAACTCCCCCAAGGATTTGAAAGTACAAATACAACCTGTTGGTTTCCTTCTGGCTTTTGGCCTTCCAGGAACTACTCTGTTGTAACTGGGGTTTTGAACGATATGCAAGCCTGTTTTGTCAACACAGATACATAACCTGTAGCGCCCTGACTGGTAACACAAACCAGAGAGTTGGGATTTCTGCATTCTGTTCCTGGCTTCAAGTGTTGTCATTGTAAGGTGGTGTGAAAATAGACAAGTCATTTGTCCATCTTTCATTTATTTCATCTGTTTGCTAGGTCGGTCTCCTGGCTAAGGTGACTGGAGGAGGAGGGAAAAGCAGAGTTTGTTGCAGTGCTCTCCTTGAATGCGGACATTTTTATATTTGCACATTTTAGTGTGTAGTCTTCCTGCTGTTCTCTGTGGCCATTAGAGATTGCAGAGATCAGCTCTGGGAACTGCCACTTGTCTTAGAATGTGACAAGATGAGCTTTCCCCAGCAGTATCTCTAGGGCAGCATTGCATTAAAGGGAAGGGGCATGGTGCAATAAATGGATTGCCTTGATTAGTGCTTGGTGGATAAGCAGGAAACTTCAGAGGAAGATAAACTCTGTCAGTTTGCAAATGCGAACCAGAAACGGTTTCAGGAGAGGTGCCAAGATGTGATTTCTCCTCTTCTTTCCTCCTTCCAGACTGCAATTCTGCTGATCATGTGAAGTCCCAGGATTCTCAGCACACACCGCACTCCATGACACCTTCAAATGCTTCAGCCCCAAGGTCTTCCACACCTTCCCATGGCCTGACTGCTGCTTTGGAACCAGCAAGTGGGCAGAAGACTCCATCCAAAGTGGTTTATGTCTTTTCTACTGAGATGGCCAACAAGTAGGTAGATGCTTGAATGTCTTCAGGGAGAGGGGCTTATATTTTTATTCCCTTTTCATGACACTCTCAGGTGCCCTTTCTCTGTCATGTGTGTTTTCGTAGCAAAAAAAGCAATGCTAAGTGTTTTGACGATGCGTCCCCAGTTGGTGTGGGGAAGAGGCCTCTTGCTCTCTGAGAAGTAATGATATATTCCTATGGGGTGCATTTTTGGCAGATGTCAATAAGATATTGATTTGCAATCCACGCAGCAAGTATAAGCTGGAGTGACTTAAACCTAGGTGTGACCCCTAAGAGTTGTTGAGTTCGTGGATGTGAGTATTTTCCTTTTGCTGCTTATCTGATATCAGATATGTGGGGTTAAGTCTTTTATCCTTCTGCCAGCTGAAAGGTGAAGGATGCTGATTAGGAAAGTTTGATTCTTAGCTTCAACTGGATATGTGTGTCTGTCTGTCTATCTTTGCAGGGCTGCAGAAGCCGTGCTGAAGGGACAGGTGGAAACCATTGTGTCCTTTCATATCCAAAACATCTCAAACAGCAAGGTGGAACGAAACACTGTACCCTTGGTAGGGAGCTGCCTGCAAGTGGGTGGGAAGGGAAATGTTAAGTGTGCTTGTGCATGTGTGATTCAGAGAGATGGGTGATGCTCTGAAATAAGTTTTAGGATGGAAAAGAGAGAGATGGTTGTTCTGCAAATAAATGTCTTGAATTATCCAAAGGAATGTTTATCTTGCAATACTTGGGTAGTGTATTTCCAACCCATCGATCATGCAGAGCTAATGCAGAAGGAAGGAGTACCTGCTGTAACGCTTGAGCAAAAATATTGGGGTTTTTTTGTTTTGTTTTGTTTTTTTTAAGGCCAAAATGCTGCTCTGTAAAATGCCTTTTACAAGGATGCTACCCTTCCTTGCAGAGCCTGGGCTGGTGGGGTTATGACAGGACATTGTTATTGGCACCTCTGCTTATGTGGCACAGCTGTAAGAAGAGAGTGATGGCACGTGGCTTTCTCTTTCAGAACCCCCAGATCAATGCACTTCGGACTGAACCCAAACCCCTGCCGCAGCCACAGCCCCCTACTGCCCAGGACCAGAACCCTCCTCAGAACGCCAAAATGCAGCCAACTGCACCTGTGTCAGCACCAGTATCCAAATCCACTGGTCCCCCGTGTCCCATAGACCAGGACAGTCCCAGTGTGGAAAGCAAAGTGATGTCTGTGGGCAGCCCTGCCAACTCGACCCCGCTGCAGACAGAAGGATTTGGGCAGAGTTCAACCCCCAATAATCGAGCAGTTAGCCCCGTTTCCCAAGGTAGCAATAGCTCTGCTGCAGACCCCAAAGGTCCTCCCCAGCAGGTGTCTGGTGGGGACCCATCCAGTTTGGGTGAGAATCCAGATGGACTGTCGCAGGAGCAGCTGGAACATCGAGAGCGCTCTTTGCAGACCCTGAGAGACATACAGCGCATGCTCTTCCCTGATGAGAAGGAGTTTGCTGGAGGGCAAAGCGGAGGGCCACCTGCAAATTCTGGGGTGATGGATGGGCCCCAAAAGAAACCTGAAGGGCCAATACAGGCCATGATGGCGCAATCCCAAAGTTTAGGCAAAGGGTCAGGGTCTCGGACAGATGGAGGGGCTCCGTTTGGCCCTCAAGGACACAGGGACATGCCCTTTTCCCCAGATGAAATGGGGCCACCACCAATGAACTCCCAGTCGGGACCTATAGGCCCAGACCACCTGGACCACATGACTCCTGAGCAGGTGGCCTGGCTCAAGCTGCAGCAGGAGTTCTACGAGGAGAAGAGAAGGAAACAAGAGCAGGTTGTTGTGCAGCAGTGTTCCCTGCAGGACATGATGGTCCATCAGCACGGGCCTCGTGGGGTTGTCCGAGGCCCCCCTCCTCCCTACCAGATGACCCCCGGGGAAGGCTGGGGACCTGGGGGTCCAGAGCCCTTCCCTGAAGGCATGAACATGTCACACTCTCTGCCCCCCAGGGGTATGGCCCCTCATCCTAATATGCCTGGGAGCCAGATGCGCCTGCCTGGTTTTGCGGGAATGATGAACCCTGACATGGAGGGCCCCAGTGTCCCAAATCCTGCCTCTCGGCCAGGGCTTTCAGGAGTCAATTGGCCAGACGACGTGCCAAAAATCCCAGATGGCCGAAACTTCCCTCCTGGCCAGGGTGTCTTCAGTGGCCCTGGCCGAGGGGAGCGGTTCCCCAACCCGCAGGGCCTGCCGGAAGAGATCTATCAGCAGCAGCTGGCTGAGAAACAGATGGGCCTCCCTCCTGGCCTCAACATGGAAGGCATCAGGCCTGGCATGGAGATCAACAGAATGATCGCCTCCCAGAGACACATGGAGCCTGGGAATAACCCCATCTTCCCTCGCATGCCAGTGGAAGGGCCGATGAGCCCCTCCAGGGGGGACTTCCCAAAAGGAATGCCCCCCCAAATGGGCTCTGGCAGGGAGCTGGAGTTTGGGATGGGCCCTGGTGGCATGAAGGGGGACATGGGCATGAATGTCAGCATGGGCTCCAACCCACCCCTGGTACCTCAGAAGTTGAGGGAGGCGGGAGTCGGACCGGAAGAGATGATGAAACTGCGACCGGGTGTCTCGGAGATGCTCTCCTCTCAGCAGAAGATGGTGCCGCTGCCGTTTGGGGAGCACCCGCAGCAGGAGTATGGCATGGGTCCCAGGCCTTTCCTTCCCATGTCTCAGGGCCCGGCAGTTGGTCTCCGAAACCTCAGAGAACAGATAGGGCCTGACCAAAGGACTAACAACCGGCTCAGCCACATGCCGCCACTACCTCTCAATCCCACCAGTAACCCTAATAGCCTCAACACTGCTCCCCCTGCGCAGCGCAGCCTGGGCCGCAAGCCCTTGGATATCTCCGCAGCCGGTCAGGTGCATTCTCCAGGAATCAATCCTCTGAAGTCTCCCACCATGCGCCAGGTCCAGTCTCCCATGATGGGGTCTCCCTCGGGGAACCTCAAGTCTCCTCAGACGCCCTCCCAGCTGGCAGGAATGCTCGCAGGCCCCACCGCCGCAGCTGCCGCTGCTTCCATCAAGTCCCCCCCGGTCTTGGGGTCTGCTGCTGCTTCTCCTGTCCACCTCAAGTCCCCGTCTCTCCCCGCACCTTCTCCAGGATGGACTTCGTCTCCGAAGCCTCCTTTGCAGAGCCCTGGCATCCCCCCGAATCACAAGGCGTCTCTCACCATGTCTTCTCCAGCCATGCTGGGGAACGTGGAGTCGGGTGAGTGTTGCCTTTTCCAGCCTGGCCCGGCTCTTTGGCTTCGATGGGTTATCCAGAGGTTTGGAGAGGGCTCTCGCATGGGTGTCAGGGTGAGGGATTGTCTTTGGGAGGACAGTGGAGTGAAAGGGTACTCCTCGGTGTCTTTGGCCTGTTGGTGGCACGTGCCATCCACAACCTTGCAGAGGAGCAGGCTGTACCCTGCAGCCAGGCTCCAGGCGCAGAAGCTCTTTCCAGCCTGGAGAGATCTCGCTGAGAGCCGGCCGGAGGCTGGGAGAGGCTTGCCCACGTTGCCCTCTAGTGCTGCCGTGGGTAACAGCGCTGCAGAGGCTCGGCTGGGACGTGGCTGGTGAGACTGGAATCTCCAGCAGCAGTGGTGACAGGCAGGGTGACCCCTTACATCACATGAGCAGGGCTGCTGGCTGTGTCTCCCTGCCGTGGGCTGTGCGGTAGGGGAGCCAGCCTGGCTGTTGGTGTCTGCCCAGCACGAGCTGCAGCTCCTGCAAGTCGGAACCAAATGCTTCAGTCTGCGCCTGAAGGATGCCTTTATATCTAATGCTTTCAAAGTGGAAATGTTCTGGCACTGCAGGATTTTTGTCTTCTCTGTTCTGTCTTCCCTCTTCCGGGGTGGGCTAAAACGTGCAGTGAATTTTGAGGGATGGTACAACTTTGATTTAACGTCTTTCCTTCAAATGTGTTCTGAGGGGTGCAGAATTCATTGCTAAAGAACAAAGGAGGTTGGAAGTGCAGATATTTCTAATTTTGGGAGGGCGAAGGATTATGTTAAGCCAATAGGTACTGGTGTGAGCAGTGAACATATATACATGTATAAAATTAAAAGTGAAATTTGAAGGAGTTTTGTTTGTAGCTCCTAACGTATCTTGTCAGAAATCTGCCCATGTTTCTCAGCATAATATCTGCTACATCTCTTCATTGCACTGCATATGTCTCTTGTGCTTGTTAGATGCCTCCTAAAGAAAAAGAGAAAGGCATTACAGTTGACACTTGGTGGGTGCAGGAACAATTAATTGACCCTGTATTCAGTTTGGATTTCTGTGACTAGATGTGGTACATACATCTGTCTTTAGTGCAAGGAAGTCAAATTGTAGGATTTGCAGACTTGCCTGATCATTCTTGTGAGTTTGTTCAGGCTCAGGATAGTTACAGTATAGTGTAGGATAACAAATGTTAACCGTCTTGACTGACTGATAGGCTTATTTTTCTGGTTACCTTGCACAGGCATTGACTGCAGTAGTCAGATGGTCTCCTGTAATAAAAGAGCTTTCTAGTTTTTGAGCGCTCTAGAAGAAGAAACCGTGAAAAGATTTTAAAGAAAATTTCCCCTCCTCTTTTCCTAAGGTGGTCCACCTCCTTCCACCGTCAGCCAGCCTGCTCCTGTGACTCTCCCTGGAAATCTTCCCTCTAGCAGTCCTTACACAATGCCTCCAGAGCCGACCCTCTCCCAAAATCCTCTCTCCATTATGATGTCCAGGATGTCCAAATTTGCCATGCCCAGCTCAACACCGCTCTATCACGATGCCATCAAAACTGTGGCCAGTTCAGATGATGACTCCCCTCCTGCACGCTCCCCAAACTTGCCTCCTATGAACAGTGTACCAGGTAAGAAATTCAAGGGAACATAAGCTCAAGCTGTCAGACAGCACAGTGGGGATTTTTATGGAAGTTTAATCAGATGAAGATGGTGAGAGGTAAAACCTTGAAGGATGTAGAGCCATGGGTTGCTTTCAGGGAAGGCAGTTGCAGTTCTCTGAAGTGGAGAGATGGAAGTTCTCTTTGCAACTAGTTTTTCTGACTGGAAAGTGTATTTTCTTTGTAAAGCATCTAAACTAGGAAACTGTGTATGTATAGGAGAGATTTCAGCACAGGTTGAAGGAAATTACTTGTGTGAGTGAAAGCTGCTCATGGGGGTAAATGCCAGACCTACAATGTACTATCCAGAGAAAACTCTTCTTCCTTTGTCTTCTTCAGGCAGTGTCACAGAAGCTTCACAGAGTTGTTTTGTTGTTGACACTGAATCATCTGGTCTCTTCTCCTCCACTATGTTTTATGTGTTGCCTTTGTTACAGAATAGAGCGTTAAAGCAGTTTCTCAAAATTTACTCGTACTTGGTGTGCATGTAATGATAACCTCAGCTGGGATTGAGGGAACTGTCCTGGTACCTACTTGAGGGGGTGGGAGGGAAGGCAAAATAAAATGCTGTTCTTTTGGGCTTTCTCATGGATCAGCGTGTTTATATGATAAATCCAATTTCTGCTGACAGTTCTGTGATGATGGGTTCGAGTTTATTAAATATGAAAGTAGCTTGTAGCCCCTCCACCCAGCTGAATTAATACAGTTGAAAGAGAGGATGACTGGATGTTTGAAGAGAGTGGCAATTAGTAATGAATTCTTGATGAGTTTACCTGTAGCTATGCGATTTGTTTCACACAGTAGTAATGAGAATTGCTAAATATACTTGGGAAAGCTGGCTTACCTGAGTCAGTTTGATGATAGCTCACTGATCTCCACTATCTAGGCTTTGCGAGCATTATCTCATTCATCTCTTCTTAGGTTTTGAAAGGAGGTTGTCACCTCCTCCTGGTGGACAAATGTCCATATCTTGGTAATCTGCCACAGACACGTTTGTCACCAACTGCCTGAGCTAGAGTGCCAGGAAAATAGTAAAAGTACAAGATGGATTGAGAGGCTACTTACAGAGCAGGCTTTAGTTCCTTTTTGATAGAGCAGAGACAAAGTTAGATAAACTGTTGTGCAAGTGGCATCAATTTTCTGGTTAAAATATCACTCTCCAGAGCCACTACTGATGCTTTTTTTTATTAGCAATGATTTTTTTTTTTTTTTTTTTTAAGTTCTTTTTCGTGTGTGTGTGTGTGTGTGTGTGTGTGTGTGTGTTTGGACTTGGTAACCATGCAGAAAGCACTCTGATATCTTTGTTATTTGTTTATTGTTGGCTGTAATCTAAATCCGATTCCTTATTTCTTCCCTAGGAATGGGCATTAATTCTCAGAATCCTCGAATTTCAGGTCCAAACCCAGTGGGTCCAATGCCAACCCTTAGCCCCATGGGAATGACCCAGCCTCTTTCCCATAACAACCAGATGCCCTCTCCAAATGCTATGGGACCCAATATACCTCCTCATGGGGTCCCCGTGGGACCCGGCCTGATGTCACACAACCCAATGATGGGGCACGGTTCCCAAGAGTCTCCAATGGTACCTCAAGGACGCCTGGGCTTCCCACAGGGGTTCCCTCCTGTACAGTCTCCTCCACAGCAGGTGCCCTTCCCACACAACGGGCCCAGCGGTGGACAAGGCAACTTCCCAGCGGGAATGGGTTTCCATGGAGAAGGACCTCTGGGGCGTCCCACCAACCTGCCCCAAAGTTCGACAGATCCAGCACTTTGCAAGACTGGAGGCCCTGGTGGTCCAGACTCCTTCACTGTTCTCGGAAACAATATGCCTTCGGTTTTCACTGACCCAGAGCTGCAGGAGGTGATCCGTCCTGGAGCCACGGGAATACCTGAGTTTGACCTGTCCCGGATTATCCCGTCGGAGAAGCCCAGCCAGACGCTACAGTATTTCCCTCGCGGAGAGGTGCCAGGCCGCAAGCAACCGCAGGGCCCCGGGCCCGGGTTCTCCCACATGCAGGGAATGATTGGAGAGCAGACCCCGCGGATGGGACTAACGTTGCCTGGCATGGGGGGCCCCGGGCCAGTGGGAACTCCGGATATCCCCCTTGGGACGGCTCCGTCCATGCCGGGTCACAACCCGATGAGACCGCCGGCCTTTCTGCAGCAAGGCATGATGGGGCCGCACCATCGCATGATGTCACCAGCACAAACAGCAATGCCTGGCCAGCCTGCGCTAATGAGCAACCCTGTGGCTGCCGTGGGCATGATCCCAGGCAAGGACCGAGCCCCCGCCGGGCTGTACAGCCACCCGGGCCCTGTGGGGTCACCTGGGATGATGATGTCAATGCAGGGCATGATGGGACCCCAGCAAAACATCATGATTCCCCCCCAGATGAGGCCCCGAGGTATGGCTGCTGATGTTGGCATGGGAGGATTTAGCCAAGGCCCTGGAAACCCAGGGAACATGATGTTTTAAGCTGCTACCGTAAGACTGGATGTTCCGATCCTTGTCAAGATGAGATTCCAAGTCCTGAGGGCTTTTTTGGGAGCTTCAGGAGTACAGTTTGGCCATGCAATAGGTGAAAAGAGACCAGAGAACACTTTGGGAAATCTCGAATGTATGGAATTACCTGAAAAAAAAATTATTCATTTTAACAGGTTGGTTTTTTTTTTTTTTTCTTTTTTTTTTTTTTAAGATTTATTTTTTAAAAATTATTTTTGTGGACTTGGGTATCCCGTGATGGCACCTGCTTTGAGAATCTGTAGCTGTATTTTGAGAATTGCCATTTGTCACAAGTTGCACCATTCTCTGTATGTTTACGTCCTTTGGACTGGCTTCTCCCAGGACTCTCAGTTATTTTGTTTTTTTTTTTTTTTTTTTTTTTTGTGTACTGTACTATATTGTAAAAGGGATTTTAGCAGAGACTTTAGTCTTTGGGGTGAGAGGAGAATGGGATTCTAGGCTGTTTACTTTAGGTGGAGAATCCATCTTCAGAACTTCGGACTATTTTCCTTCAACTCCAATGTATAGAAAAACCAAACTACGACCTCAGAGCAGAGTATTAATGAAAAGCACAAAAAGGAACTTAAGTTCAGTGAGGGGAATCTTTTAAAAGAAATAAATAATAAGTTAAGGACATATTTTTCAAATTATGGCGTGCTGTCCAGCACCTTCTGTCTCTCCCTCCCACTCTTTTATTAAATAGGCTTCTCTCTCTCTCCGTCCCCCTTCTATCTCCTCCTATGGCAGCTGCAATACATTGTGTTATTTTGGGGGGTAAATCTAGGTGCGCCTCTCCTCACGTGGGGACTCTTCCCACTTCTAGGAAGGGGCTGGACTTGGACACTGTTACATTCTACAGTAGTCTCTCTCACTGTTTCCTATTCTCCTTTTCTTAGAAACCCCAAGTGATTTTATTAATGTGGGAGTGGAACAGACACTAAAAGTTATCCAGAATTTTTTTTGTGGTTATTTTTTTTTTTTTTTTTTCCTCCCCAGCGTAAAACGTTCTGTGTAACCTCCATTAAATTTGGTACAAAACCACTCGCCAGGGCTGTGGTGTCAGAAAAATAAAATATATTGTTTCTTACAAAGATGAACTGTCTTTTTTATCCAATTCAGTTGTTTCCTATGTGCATCGAATGTCTGGCAAGATGACCATTTGTTCTTTCCTATGATCACAGATAGTCTGGTGGCTAGGTGGGGCAAGCTGCGGCAGCTCGTAAAAATCAAGTCTGTAGGAGCCACGTGCTCTTTGCAAGGTGCTTCTGTTTGCTTACTCTTGAATGGAGCTTGGTTTTCCTTGGAGTGAGGCCTTATTTCTGAATGCCCTAGGGATGATGGTTACGATCTTTCCTTACTGGCAGTTCAAAGATAACGCCTGCTGTTTCTATTGCTTTCTCTCGGCAAGCGCTTGCAGCTCTACAAGGTAGGTGGTTTCAGTTTTCCCAAAGCAGCAAAGTCCACCTGCTGAGCACTGGAGTCTTAGAGCTGTGCAGGGTGCTTGGGCTGTGTCCCCCTTGCCCCCTTTGACCCCCAGGGGGCTTTGGATTGGGTAGCATCTCTGACTTCTGTCACTCGGAGGTTGAGATAGCAGGGAATGGATGAACTTAAATAGCAAAGGTGAGAAAGAAGTTATCAGTGAGCAGATTTTTATCAAGATGGCCCTGCTGGGTAAATTATTGCTTTGCTGCAGTTGTCATTGATTGCTTCCTAATCCTGCCTTTTCACGCTTGCCTTCTGAGTTTCAGTGAGCAGGTTTTTGGGTTTTGTCTACGAGAAGCAAAGGACTGGATGCTAAGCCAGGTCTGTGAGTTGAGCCCCACTGCTGGAGACAACTGGGATATATCAGATCTGTAGAGAAGGGAGCAGGCCTCTATAGCTCTCTGCTTGCCCTAGCACTGTGTATGCAACATGTAGTCTCTTCCTCTCACTTGTCCTTATTTGAAATTATTTAAATTAGTAGTTTCCTCAAAAGGCTGTCAATTTGTGTGAAACTTCACATGAGAATGAGCACCTTTAATATGCTTGCGTGTGAGGGTTTGTGAAAGTTGGCTGATGTTTAAAGGATGGAAAAAGAGTTTCTGTCCATGGCTGTTTTACCAAAGTTTAGTTGCCAGTGTTACAAAATGAATGAACCCACACACATCAGAAGGCACGCAGTCTTCAAAGCATTGTGTCGGCTGTTCCAAATTCACCTTTGTGCTGTCATGCAAATTTGAAATGATTTTGGGTGAGAATTACTCTTCTGACAACGTGTGGGATGTGTGTTGTGGTGCTTCCCTCTAACAAGACAAGTAGCGTGCCTGAAGCATGGGCTTGTCAAGATTTCAGACAGCTGACAATGACACAGTAAGTGTTATTCCTGTACAGTGGAGTTACCTTTTCTTTAAATGGTTGCACAGTTCCTTTTTCAGGATCTTGGAAATTGTCATAGTGCAACTTTTTTAAACAGTTCTGCTGCTGCCATGTTTGGCTGTTTTACCATGTTGAACAAGGCGAACTTGACTGTCGTGGTAATAAGCAGAATTCTTTATTTTTTTTTCTTTAATACGTCTTCCCCATTCTTTCCTATACATGTTTGAGGTATTTTGAGTAGCAAAGGATATGAAATGACTGCATCAAAGGCCCTTAGCAAGTGAAAAGATGCATTTTTAAGATATTAGGTAATTAAAGCTCCTTCTGCGTCCAACTTCAAATGTTGGCATTTGGTGTCTTAACAAGATTTTTCCTGCAGAAAATGCAAGAGGCTTGGCTTCTCCTGCGTCACATAGGTCCCCTTAACCTCAGTGGCATTCCCAGCTACGAGATTCAAAGGCTTCAGCTGGATCCAGTTAGAAAAAAAAAATAAATTGGTAGATATGGACTGAGCTGCCCTGTTTTGTTCTAATCTCACTTTTTCCCCTTCTCAGCTCTCAAATGCAAAAGCTTTCTAGCTGCCAGCCTTGCATATTCACCTTAGGATGTAAGTTCAGGCTCTGCTCTTTCCTGCTTGTTTTTAATAGTAGCTATGACTCAGCTCTGGTAGTCATGGTGCACTTGAAGAAGGATAATGGGGCTGCCGTTTTTAGTTCCTCTCCTCCATCGATTTTTTTTTTTTTTTTTTTTCCTTCTTCTTCTTTTTTTTTTTAATTTCCAAATCCTCCTCCTCTACCTTTTGTTTGAAAGAATGAAATAGACTTTATTCATACATGCTTGGCTGCTCTTCCTCTCTAGTAGCATGGGAGGAAACAGTCTGCTGTTCAAATTATCTCATCCCAGATGGCTGCGCAGCCGGAGCGCAGAGACTTAAAAGGTAAACCCAGCAGATGGTGAACTTCTGAAACGCAAAGTAATGTGCCTGCTAAATCAAAAGTTTAAAATGTTTTAAATCTGTTTGTTTTAAAGTAGTAGACTGTTGTGAACAGGTCACCTGTGAAGTACGCTGGCAGTTTTAAGCACTGCCCGAATGAATTTGAGCTTTGTGCCTGTATTGTGGGTTAGCTAATCCACCAAAGGGTGTTACAAGCAACGTTCTAGACCAACTGGCTTAGTACCAAACTCCTAGTGGTACCCAATGGGTAATGTTTCAGAAAACAGACCAATGTGTGGAGATCTTCTTCAGTGTTGGTTGGGATTTGAGTACTGGCTGTGCTTCTGGTATGTTGCACGGGTCCTGACTTGGGGTAGATGTGAGAAACTGACCCCTCCTAAGGAGGGTAAGAGGGTGCTTCACTGTATTGATTAAGTAGTAATCCTAAAGCTATCCCAAGATGTAAGTTTTGTGTTATGTAGCCTGTGTCATCATCCTGATGAGGTGACCTCTCGCTGAAAGATTTTCCTATTCTGAAGCAGTCCATGTAGTTTCCAATTATTTCTGTTAATGCTCTTTGTTGTGATAGATGAGTAACACTGAGCTTTATTGTGTTAGTCATGTTTAAGATTAAAGCACATTATCTAGAGTGGATTATTTTTTTTTTTTCAGGCCTTAAACTCCCAACTCAAACTGCTAGCTTTATTATGTTGGATTCGTTGACAAATATAGAATCCTGGAATCATTAACGTTGGAAAGACCTCTACAATCATCCAGTGCAGCCATCAATACATCACCACCATACCACTAAACCACGTCACTCAAAATATATTAAGCTCAATATCCCCTTGATCTTCATGTTCAGCCAGTAAGTCTTCAGTGCTTGTGGTCCTTCACTGAGTGATGTGGGTCCTCTCAACTTATTGCATAACTACGCTTTACACTCCTGGTTACTTTTGTTTGAGGCAGAGTGTGAGGCAGAAAAGCAGTGCTGTTTTGTTTGAGATGCTAGAAATCTTCAGAGCAGCTCAAGTTCATGAGGGAACCTGAGGCTGAACTCCGTTAGTTCACTTCAGCAGCACTCCTACTAACAGCCTTGGGGTAAGAAAGTTTCAGATTTTCTTTGTGTCCCATTAGTTTGGATTTGTCTTTTCTGGTTCTTATGGAAAGTAGGCTATTCCATATAGATGCATTGGTTCTGGAGCGAACTTATGTCTCTCTCTCTCTCTGTATCTTCTTTATATATATACACACACACATATATACAATTTTACTATTTTTATTTATGTATTCATTTTCTCAGAAATGCCTCAGTTCTTCTGCAGTTTGGCACTTGCTAGCTGTTTCCTGTGATCTTTGAACCTTTCCACTGTCCCATCAATCCCACTTCCAAAATCAGTATTTAAATGTGCCTCCTTCCATGACAACTTTGGAGATGTTTGATGGGCTTTAGCCAGTGTGCTGTCCAAGCAACTCTGTACCAAGGAGAAGGATAAGGCAGAGTTTGGTGCAGAGGGTGGTGCAGAAATCTTTGAGACAAGTATGAATAACCTGTTCAGAGGTTCCTTCCTAGCTGCTGCCAAGATGTTGGCTTGTTTTTCTAAAATCCTTTGCTGTTGTAATAATGTATTTCAGTACATTTCAGTATGTTTTTCTGCCTAGAGCAATTAGATTATTTTAATAGTGTGAATGCAATGCCCTCTAACAGTCATAGGAGCACTAGAATAGCTTGTGCTGCTGAATTCTGTTGATCTTGAGTGTGTTGCAGTTTCTGAGTGTTGCAACTGCATTTGCCACTCAATTTTGCTGGGACATGCTCTTGGCTCTTGTTTCAGAATGTGCATGAATTCCTGCTTTGCTTACCATCACAGCTCAAGCCTCCAGCAACGTTCCTTAATATCCCCCTTCTGAAGCAGTCCCTGTCTTGCAAATGGCTTCCAATCGTACACCTCGTGTTTCAGTCACCACTCTCCATATGCTTCATACCATGCCTACGAGAGAGCTTGATTAGAGCGGATCACGATGTTCTTAAGCAAGGCCATTGATTTTTATATAACAGTATTAAGGTTTTAGGCTGTATAAAGAGCTCAGTGGAAAATAGCAATGTTTTGTTTGCTTTTTTTGACGGCTTCTAATAGCAGTTCAGTGAGACCTCCAGCAATGTATTTAATACTCAAGTCATTCTGTTCATTGTGCACGGTGTCAACAAGTAACTGTAGTGGGGGTAGCCTAAGGAAAGAGTAGCATTAAATCATCCACCCCACTCTTCCTGGGAGAAGGTACTCAAATGCCTGCAGTCACCTATCTGTCAGTGGTTCACTTTTAACATTGCTGCAGTCTAAGTGAGAAGGGGTATTGCAGAACCAATGCTGCAGCACCACTTCAATAACTGGTCCCCCTGTTTTAGCCTTTCCATATCTCCAAAAAAGTAGGATCCAAGTTTTATTTACTGAGAGAGAAATTTTGGCAATATAGTGGTCCTTGTACTGTCCTTTAGGAAAAACTGTCAGCATCACAGCTAGAAATGCTTCTGTTGGCTATGCTGGTAATGCTCCTTTTTTAGCAAGTGCATCGTACGAGGGCTGCTCCAAAAATAATGCCTTCTGTTGTATTATGATATTAGAGGTGGATGTTGGTGATGTGGCAGCAAAAGTTGAACCTTCCCATCAATACTCTGTTACATTTTGTTGCTGCAGAACAGATGGTAGCAGAGGGGCAGTCTTACAAAATGGCATCTGATGTGGAATTGCAGATGAAACAAAGGTGTGTCATTAAATTCCTTCATGTGGAAAAAATGGCACCTACGGACATTCATCAATGCTTGCTGAATGTTTATGGAGGCAAAACAGTGGATGTGAGCACAGTGAGGTGGTGGATGGTGCATTTCAGCAGTGGTGACAGTGACATGAAAGACAAGTCATATTCCAGACAGCTGTGCATAGCTGTCACACCATGAAATGAAGAGCATCTCCATCAGCTCATCCATATGAATCAGCAGATTATGACCAGGCAACTCTGCGCAGAGCTGAATGTTGGCTTAAATGCATTGGAAACAATGGTGCCAGTGTTGGAATATAAAAAAATTTGCAGCAGGTGGGTCCCACAAATTCTCACACAGGAACAGAAAGAACACCACATGTAAGTTTGTCAGGACCTGTTGAACCAATATGAGGCTGAAGGTGACAGTTTCATGGATTGCATCATTATTGGTCATGAGACGTGGTGTCACCACTGTGAGCTGAAGTTGAAACAGCAGTCCGTGGAATGGCAACTGTAAATTCTCCATCAAAGAAAAAGTTAAAGATGCAGCTCTCAGTGGCTGTGGTGATGTGCGCTATCTTTTGGTACAGGAAAGGGGTGGATTTCCTGGAAGCCTGAGTAACCATCCAATCTGACATCTGTATTGTGATGCTGACTAAGCTGAAAGCTCTTAATTTCCTGAGTCAGGCCAGAGAAGAGGACAACTTTTCTGTTGCAATATGATAATTCCAAGTTGGAGGGCAATCTTGGCTGGACCGTTCTACCACATCTCCCATATAGTATGGATTTGGTGCCTCCTGACATCCAGCTGTTGGGGCCAATGACTGCACGGGCAACATTTTCCTAGCCACAACATCATGATAGCAGCTGTGAAACACCAGGTCACCTCCTCTGCTGTAGATTTCTATGAGTGTGGTATGTTGGCTTTTGTTCATTGTTGGTGAAAATGCATAGCTAATGGTGGCGACTGCTGAGAAAGTGTTTTTTAGCTGAGGATTTGCTCTAACAAACAGAGCCATTATACTCCTTGTAGATGTTGTAGTTTCCATGGGGAAAAAAAAGTTGGAGGCATTACTTTTGGAGTGACTTACATAGCTGCAACACTGCCCAAAGCTGAAGGCAGTAGCAGCTCCACAGACTTCTTTGTTTAAAGTGTATTTAACCAAGGTTCACCAAGAGTGCCTGTTCTTGTTCTTGGCCCACTGTTTGTTTTGCATGTTCACTGCAGAATTTCTATAATTATAGGATTGCAAGGAAGAGCTCAGGAGACTTACTGTCCCTTTGGAGAGGTTTTGTGTGCACAAAAGTGCACTTGAGAAGATGAGGTAGCTAATGCTTGTGATTTGGGAGGTTCGTTTATCTGCAACGTGACAAGAAAGGGAAAGGCACAGGAGCTTCTGCAGCTCTTAATTCTGGTAGCACAAAGCAAGCTGGGCTTCATCTCACAATCCCAGCATATGACGAGCTGTTATGCTTTCATGCATTCCTACAGCTGCAGGGCAGTTCAAATAGGGCTCTTCTCTCCCTTGCTGTTTTCGGACTCTTGCTGCCTTTGTATGGCTGTCTCAGAAGTGAACTTGAGCCATTTTGTTATTCAGCTTCCTTCCTCTTGCTGCTAACAGTGAAATGTGACACTGTGCCACCCTGTGTCTGGTCAGAAAAACTTCCCTCATCTAAAATAGCTTTACAATAGGGAAAGTTGGCTGGCAAGAATACAAATAGTCAAAGATTCTGATGATATCAAACTATTTAATTTAAGACAACTGTTTACAAGTCATTTTGCTGACTCCCCTCTGTTTGAGAGCACAGGTTATTGTATTCCTCTGGACTGATTGAGTACTGCGAAAGAACTTTTAGAAATTCTTCTAGTGGGCAGAGGCCTGCTCTGCATCCTTTCACCACTTGCTCCTGCAAAGGCAAAGAGACAAAATCATAGATCTCATGCACTGCTAGCGTCGTTGTTAATCCAAATGCATTCTGCAGCAGGGAAATAAACTGGTTGAAGCAAGTCCTTGTGTGAGGTTGCATCAGATCAATGGTCAGCTCAGTAGAAAAGATACCTTGGCTACTATGGATGTGCTTTATGAGTCTTACTCTGTTACTTAGCTTGACAGCATGCTCAAAACAAATCTTATTTCACGGCCTTACACAGATGTAGAGCAAAACCAAAAGCTCAGGATTTGTAAGGTGGGCTTCCTATGGGATCATACCTCTCCGTGGTAAGACACGCGAATGAACCACTCTTTGGACTGCCGGTGCCGATACAGTTCAAGGGTCACATCTGCAGCATAAGGGGGCCACTTGTGATCAAAGGTGCCCAGGGCCATCAGGAGAGGAATAAGGGTAACATCATGAGAAGCATACAGAATGAGCTTTCTGATAATTAAAAAAAAAAAAAAAAAAAAAGGAAAAAAAATCATCCTAAATGATTAGCTGTCTTTCTCCATGGATAGTCAGTATCGCTTATGCTTTTTCTAGCAGACAAGCACTCATTCTCTCTACCCACCCCCTGAACATCCTTCTGAACCAGTTTTTCACACTGACAGCAAGTCAGAATTTAGGATTAGAGGGAGAGATCTGCCCTGTACCTGGACTTTTCAGCTGGAGATGAGGGATCTGCTGCTTCTGTAATGTTCTTCTGTAAGGTATAGAAAAGGAGACCAACACTCATCTGAAGAACTTCTCTATAAAAGAAGCAGAAATAAATCTAACTTTTTAACCTTCTAGTTACTTAATTTCAAATGAACACTTGTAAACCTGCTTTTCCCTTACAAACTGATAATGTGTATTGAATGCAGCTAAGAACTACTGAATGTGATCCCTATGATTATGTTTTCTTTCAGCAGTTGCTTACTCACCGCAGAGATTCCAATGTGATTGCAGGAAAGGGAGAAATGCTCACAAGATGTGGTATGCTAAAAGGAAGACCCAGAAACTCCTTGATGTTCTCTATCCTATTTTGTTTCCCTATCTTGTGATTCTGGAAGCATAGATTTTACTAGGGAAGATGACAGTAGCTGACTCTAAAAGAACAACTGAAGTGTTGGGTGCCTTTGGGAGTAGGAATAAGAAGAAAGCTACTACTTTCTTTTTTTCTTTTTTAGTATTGTTGTCTCTGTAGCAGAGAGGAGCTCTGCAACAGATGACTTCTGTTGTGAAGAAACTGTCTAATTAATGAATACCTAAGTGGAAATGGGAGTATGACTGTGATTGTGGCTGTACTGGGTATTATAGAATTGGGAGAAAACTCATTCAATACTTGAGATCTCTAATACAAGATAAGGAAAAGGCTAAGGCCAAGTGCCCTCCCAGAGAAGGCAGCCCTATGCCATCATCTGAGAAGAGCAGATGACTGTGGCAGCTGTGACGGATTCTGGAAAGCTGCTGCTAGGTTAGCAACTTCACCACCTTTACAAATGACTGTGAAGCAAGTAATTAATTGCATGTAGCAACAGGTCTTTTGCAAGTTGTTACATGTGTAGAGCTGGCATTACCTTCTCCCCTAGCATCAACACTTTGCAGCCCAGCTGTGCAAGTGCCATCTCTGGAATAAATGTACCTGGTCGGAATTCAAAACATACTTGTGTGTCTGCAAGGACAGCCTTGCCTTGTGCAGCTTCAGCACCCAGGCTTGAAGCATTTCTCTTCTGCTTTTGCTTGTAACACAGGTTCACTGATGCCACTTTATCAACTGAACCATTCACTGCTTACCAGTGGCTTGCTCCTGTTTCCTGGACATTAATTCCTCCATGGCTGCCAGCAAAACAGGACCTAAATACACATCTTGCCTCCTCAGTATGGGCTCCTTTGTCCTAGATCATATTCCTGACTTGAGGCACTGAACTTGGTGTTGGGATGGCTGAGGCACAGACCTGATGAAAGGACAACAACCTCTGATAGGGAAACTGAGCAAACTGGAAAGTACTCTTCCTGTCTGCCACTGTAAGCTGGTACAGCTCATCCAACCTGGGGAACCTAAAACAAAGGCTAAGGCTGGAGGCACGAACAGAAGCTATCACCTTGAACCGTCTTCCAGAACGAAAAGCAACGACTCTATGCATCGACGCTCGATAGTCTGCTGAAAGTCTTTCAGCACAGGGCAGCTTGGCAAACCGTGCACCTGGAAGGAAAGAAGGCAGCATAAGAACAGGTTTGCTCTTTTCCATGCCAATGCTGAATCCACATAAATGATCACCTTCAGAAAACAGTTGTTTGTATCACAGCATTTGTACTACTGTGCATGCTACAATTCTCACATGAGCTGTTCTAGTATGTTTTTTTAAACACAGAGACTTGTTCTATGTACCAGAAGATTGGATGTCTTTTCTTGATGCTAGATGAAGAAAGTATAACAGGCCTTGAGCTAGTCAACTCGCAGCAAGACCACCAAGTCCAATCACCAATTACTAGTTGCTCCAGCAAAAAAGGTGTATTAAGAAGAGACACAAACATGCCCAGCTCTCTTCCAGAAGCAGAGACAATCTGACTCAGGTGTAGTGTGCTGGAACCAGAATTAAGATGATCTTGTTAGGTGCTGACTATCAAAAAAAGGGACAACACTGTGCAGTGGGGTAAACAAGGACCAACCACACTCTTAGATCTACTGCATTATGCTTGAAAAAAAGATACTGGATTTCAAGGTAAGAACATGAACATGGGAGATGCATCTAGAAGAAGGCTGACTCTGTTATCTTGCTTTTCAGAAAGACCAAACTGTTTCTACTAACTTCCTGAATTGCATAAAGAGGTACTGGGATACCCAATAGTATCAGTGAGAGTTGGCACCTCTATTATCTTCTCCATATGCCTGGGGTCAGGAAAAAAAAGAAAAAGATTGTTTCTTTATACGACAGTGCAACAGATCACCAGCTCACCTGCTCAGCATTAATGTTATCAAGGAGGAGAAAAAAATCCACAGACTCATCACCATCAACACCCATCTTCTTCTTAATTGTTTTTAAGTCCTCAGAGATAGCTGGCTGTAGCTGAGCATCCTTCAGCTTCTGCCTGTCAGGGAATTGGGGAAAAAAAAAACAAATAAGCCAAAAGCTGTTCACACATCAGGCTTTTTATCTCTCAGTTTTTTTTGTAATTCCCAGTCCAGTGGAGCTGTGTCCTATCAGTAAGGGGTAGATGCACCACAGGAGACTGAAGGATTCCTGATGATGGGAATCTCAGAGGCAGAGAGGACAGACACGATGTCAGCAGTTAGCATCTGCTCTCACAGAGACAGGGGAAGAGAAATTTAGATGAGATGTTAACATCTCCTACAGGAGGTTCCCATAAGCAAAGGCTGTGTATCATCAGTTAACAGATCTCATCATACCAGAAGATTGCGAGCCTATTATCTCTGGGGAACAGCCTTTAACTACCTCATGGAAGGAAAAAAAAGGTAGAAGCTTTGAACAGATTTATTCATGCTGTGGGAGAAGAGAAATACCTAGAAAATCACTGGCAGCTTCAATTCTCCTCTCACTTTGGTAGAACCCACACGCCTCATTACATTGGTTTGAGCTATATTTTTAACTATTAGCACTGACTATACTTGAAGCTAAGTATACTGCAGATTTTTTTTCTCTTACCCTTGTCTGCTGGGGGAGAGATTGGAGAGTTTGGTGCTTTTTTATTGTCATTGTTTGCCTTTTTCTTTTTTTTTCTTTTCCCCCCAGAAACATCTGTATTTTCTGCTTAAAATCAAAGGCACTAGAAGTTCTGGCATGGGGGACCTCTGGGCTGGGTAACTACTTCTTAATGCAGCTTAAAAAATCCACCTTGACGTGGTTGCAAAACGTGCAGTCAGTGAGATGGGGGAAAGAATGGGAGGATTTACACCTTACTCTCCTTTTGCACTGCTGGTATTACTAGCTGAGTCTGAATATACTTTGGCTTTTCTGAATAGCTTCAATGGATTGTCACCTCACCACTGTCATGAACAACCTGTTGTCTGTAGTGTTGAGTGTTATACAATAAGCTTTTGCAAGTGAATTCTGAAAACCCTTAAGATATCCTGGGACAAAAATATGCTAATATACAATGCAACCAAATGGTGATATATTTGCCTTGTTGTCTGGTTTCCACCCCATGCCCAACCTGATATAAACATTTATGGAATACTTGATTCTGCAAACATGAGTGTTCTTTTTATGTAGGATGTTTCTTATTTTAATTCAATAGTTTTTGTTCAACGTGTCAAGGTGGAGTATATTTCAGTTTCTTGAAAGTATAAATGTGGCAGGAGAAGATTAATTTAAAAGGAGGCCCAATGTGTTCGCACGTTAAAGTGTGTTAAAGGATGCAGGTGACATTAATTCTGTCCCACAGCAATGCCACAGAACACATTAGCTGGTAATGAGTGTTTGCTAGTTGCAGGCTAAATTCAATTGGTCTTTCAAAAAAAAAAAGTGTCTGGGTTTTTTTGTTTTGTTCTGGTGCTACTGCTTCATACATGACTGTGCTCACCTCATGTTTTAAACAGTTAGCTACGCATTCCCAATGGGCAGCAGGAAATGGAAAGAAAACATGCTGTTTTAAATTACTGTTGCTGAAATGAAACTGCAGTGAAATCATATGGGAGGGAGGTATGGCTGGCAATTACCTGGTCAAGCACTTCAGGCGCTGGCAGTTGTAGTAATTGGGGTAGAGGATTTCCGAGCTTGCTTCATCAGTGACAATGACAACAGGTCCTATGGAATAAGAAGGAAGACTGTGTGATTGCTAGTGTATGTGTCTTCAGACTCCTTTAATCACTCCCGCAGCCTTTGTGTTCAAGCCTACTCTTGTCAACTAGCAATTCCCACTGAGCTATCACTAGCAATACAATCTCCTGTGCTTGCTACTGCTCACTCAGCATTTATTTCCATACTGCTATCTGCTGTGTACCTTGTAATATCTCCTAGTTGCATGTTCACTTTTTTTTTTTTTCTTCTTTTTTAGTGTTTGTTTGCATGTGTCAAAAACTAGTTTCTGTGTCATGAAGCGTACTGATCTCTGGCTAGGTCACTTTTGTTATTTGTTCCTGGAACTCAGTACAGAGGGAGCAGAAGTGAGATCTTAAAAATCCAGAGTGTATTTCTAGGACATACAGGTTAGTTGTCAACTATCAAGATACAGCTGAAAGTTACTCCAGATACTGAACGTGCAAAGGATCTTGGTACTCCTACTGCTGAGAAACTCTGAGCCTCAAAGTTTTTTCAGATGTGACAGTGCATCTTATAAACACTGGACCTGGAACTCTTTGCTTTCTTGATTCTGAAGTTAATGCAAACCTCCTCAGCAGGTCTGAAATTGCAGCATTGATGGCAACAGATCCAAGCACCAGCAGTAAGCTACACAAAGAAAGGGAGGCAAGTGACAAATCGATAAAGAAAGTATCAAACAGAGATTGAGGAAAAGGACCAGGGGCAAAGAGCTTACGAAGCAACAAGCAGGAGCCAGGGAGAGTCGGGAAGTGAGAGGTGTGTGCATCTAGGAAGACTGATAAAAGGAAAGGTACTGGTCAGAAGTCTCCCTAACCTTCTTTTTGCTGTTGGTACAGCCCAGCTAGTAGGCATCGCGTAGATTCCAGGTTCCGGAAAATATTAGTGGAACGGATACTGAAAGAGAGAAAGCAGCGTGTGAGGTAGCACTTTCTCCTTCACGTGGCTGGAGCTGCAACCGGGGAGGACTTGCCGGAACTGAGGATTCAGCTTTCATCACAGCTTTAGAAACCTGTGCTTGGGTTTCATCTCACCCTGCTATACATACCTTAAAATACAGACACCTCTATCTTAAGTGCCGTGTAACTTCCCTTTGAAGATGGTGGAGATGAAAAATGGGCACTTATCTGTAATTTTATCTCCCAGCATTAATGATGCAAGCAGCAGCGATGTGCTTCATCTCAATGAACTTTAGACTGTGCCCCAGAAACACCTGTTTCTCTTCACTCACCATAAAAGCGCGTAACGCCATTGCCCATGGCTAACCCTAAGTGCGATGAATTTGTCCCTCGCATCCCCGCTAGGAACTGGGATGCTTTGTGTTCTGAGGGAGGTCTCACACGAGGCTCAGCAGAAAGTTTCCCTAGCACAGAGGTACTTGCAAGCAAAGGAAAGTCCAGAAAGGTACTAAGAAACTCACAAGACCTCAGAAGGCTTAAATGCTGGTGAGAGAAAGCTGGCTTCCTCTACGTAGCTCCTCCTCAGCCTTTCCCCCAGGGCAAACATCTGCTGCATCCCGACAGCGGTCAGCTGTCCGGCCAGTGCACCACCCTGCGCACAAAGAAGAGGAAGGGTCTCGCTGGAACATGCCAATAATACAGCAGTCCGCAGAGGGAATCCTGGAAGAGAGCCTCACCTTGAAAGTGGTTTTCCTGTAGCGTTCCTCATAGGGCGAGGGAGGCTGCGGGCCACCACGGAGGTCGGTCACCGTGTAGTCCAGCTTGGTGTGAGCGGGCACCTCCAACAGACTGGGCGGCCACTCCACCTGCTTCGAAACAAACTGCTTCAGGGGAGCACGAGGGTTTCCAAGGGTCCTAAGCCAACGCTGGACATCAATGCCCGTTGCCCGGCCACTAACGCAGCGCAGTGCCGAACCGAACCTTCGTTCCGCTGCCGGCTGCCTAACCTCAGCTAACTCCCGACTACATCACGTTTCTCCCAGCTCAAAGAAGCGAACCCCGCGCCTCCTCACCGGCGAAGCCCCCGGGACGGGCCGCAGCGGAGTGCGGGCCCCGTGCCGGAACACCACTTGCACCAGCCGCAGCTCCAGCTCCCGTCGCTCCCCGCCCGCAGGGCCCTGCGCCGCCGCCGCCGCCCGCCGCCGCTGCGTCCACGCGGCCAGGCCGCCCAGCAAGCCCAGCCGCCAGCCCCAACCCATGGCGGCGGCACTGCCGGCACCGGACGGCTGGGGCCGCGGAGGACGTCGGGAAGCAGAGTCCCCCGCGGGCAGCACCCAGTAGGCGGGCGCGGCAGAGGACTACGGCTCCCAGCGGGCACCGCGCCGCGCCGCCGGGAAACCGCTGTGCGCCTGCGTCGCCGCGGACTACAGCTCCCAGCGGGCACCGCTGTGTGCGGACGCAGGGAGGGGCGCGTGGGGAGGTTCCTGTCCCGCCTCAGGGGATGATGCGTGAGTTTGGGGCGGGCGGTAAATGGATGTCCGGTGCTCCGTGGTTTGAGGTGGGGTTTGTAGGCTGAATAAAGAGTGGCTGAAATCGTCCACTTGTCAGGCTCAGGGTTTCCTGCTTCAAGGATAGCCTGCTGGAACAGGTTGCCCAAGGAGGCTGTGGATGCCCCATCCCTGGAGGCATTCAAGGCCAGGCTGGATGTGGCTCTGGGCAGCCTGGTGTGCTGGTTGGCGACCCTGCACATAGCAGGGGGGTTGAAACTAGATGATCTTTGTGGTTCTTTTCAACTCAGACCATTCTATGATTCTACTGGAGAATCGTGTAGGAGCCCTGTTCAGCACAGCAGCTCAGTTCTTGCTAGATTTTAAAGGCTGGTACCCTCAAACAATCCTGCAGTAGGAATTGTATGTTACAGATGGGAACTTGAGGTAATGGTGGATTAATGTTCACCCTTATTTTGATGGGAAGATACAGGCATAGGAGCCAGGTTGCCTGGGCATCACTTCTGAGGGAGCCTTTCTCAGACCTCTGTAGGAGCAGAAGCCAGAGCTGATGGAAACAGAGCTTGTGGGGCTTCCAGTTGGCAGGGTAGTGGCAGGAGAAGAGCAGTGCAGTGCTGTGTGCAGGGAATAGTCCAGGGCAATAGGAGAGGATAGCAACATGCACAGTGGGCAGAGACAGCAGGTGATGCGGGCAGTGAGGCACAGCCACCTGCGCCTCTATCCTGCTCAGGTAGGGGGATTTGGTGATCTTGGTGTCTTAAAGCAGTGCTGTTCCTACAGGGCTGCCTGAATTCTCCGAGTAGGGATGTTCAAAACAGAGTCATGGCTATAGCAGAGAGGTGGAAAAGACTATTGCAGGAGCTAATCAAATAACAGATCAAGAGAAATTAAGCCTCAGTGTGTGGGGTGTGAAGGAAACAAAGATGCTGAATGGAGAGGGAATGGGAAAATGTAGTTAAGCTACAGGGAACGGGGAAAGAGGGGGAGAGAGAGACGTGGTGTGATATAAGTGAGCACAGGTGGAGGGAGGGAAGAGGCTGGCAGCGCACTGATTTGCATTTCCATTCGAATGTTACCCTGGAAGAAAATCCCAGCCTCTGTGAAGCTGTGAGGACTGAGACTGCAGTCCCTCCTGGGGGGATTTGGCTGCTCCTGAGCAACGTTACTGTAGAGATGTATTTTAGAATATATCACGCCACAGCAGGTGTGTGCAATTAGAGGAGAGCTCTCTGAAATAGCAGGCGGCTGTCAATTTTTTAGCAAGTGGTGTTGCCCATTTTTGCTTTGTCCAACTGTGTAGTTATTCTAAGATGTGTCTTCTTTACGGAACTGTTTTCCGAGGATCTGTTATTTTCACCCTTCTGTAGCGTTTTGCAACTAGATAAGGAGCAGGAGGCTATTCCAATGGCCGTTGTGAGTAAACTGTTTCACTGAGGATAGTTAATGAGCCCTAACAAATAACCAAGTTTCAGGAACTCTTTCTTCTACAAGCAGAGCACAGATTTTCTCCTGGCTGGAATTTAACCAATTTACAATGATTACTACCTTGGCAAAGTATCAATCATTACCTTTTCATAATATTCCACAAACATATCATGCCTCAGAGCACTCCTGTATGGTAAACCTGCACTTACGTTCTCATTTTCTTGAAAAGAAAACTGATTCATAGTGAGTTTCATAGTTTGACCAAACCACACAGTCATTATGTGCTAAGATATGCCCACTGTTGTTTACTTGAGTCCTGTCATGATCAGATTTTTATTCTACAATGCTCATTGAAATTAGTGTTTAAAAAGCCCCCTGATTAAACTAGTTAACCTGACACGTTTGAGTGTGGTATTGTTTCTTGGACTACCCAGTTGCCTTCTCCCTGAACAAATGGCTATAGCTGTTTGTAGTGTAAATTAGAGATACCATAAAATGCCCGCACAGTAGGAATGCAAGCAGAATTTGGGTGCCCCTAAGGTAGATACACTTTTCTGGGGTAGGAAGAAGCAGAAAATAGACTCGTATTGCCTCTGGTTTCTTTGCTTCTATTCTGAATGCCTTTTGCTTAGCGAAGGGAGTGAGCTCCCAGCAGGTGTGTGCAGCCACAGGCTGCAGCTGTGCTGGGAAGTGGGCAGTGCGGCTGGCTGCCGCAGGAGGGTGACACAGCCAGGCTGACATCAGTGTCCAAAGCCAACCATGAGTAGCTCATGCCCAGCGTGGTGTCTCCCTGCCCCAGTCTTGTGGAGCACAGAGTATCTGTGTGAGGTAGAAATGGTGGAATCTTACTGTGGGTGTTCTACTATATGACTTCTCCCACAAAAAAGTGTTCTTATGGCTGGGTTTCCAATTGATTACAAAGTGCTGCTTTTCACTCTGGTCTATGAGTGCCCAAATCTCAGATGTAACTGTAACTGTCAGGTGCCTTGCGGTGCGAGCAGTACTTGTGCAGAATCACAGACCTCTTTACACTGCCACCAAAAGAGCCCTCACCTTTCTCAACTGTAGTGCTAATGGTGCTGTCTCTGTCCTGCAGCAATTAATAACCACAGTGACTATAATAAACTAGTCAGTCTGGGCACGTAAGCTGTATAGCAGTCAGAAAGAGTGGAAATTTATTTATAAATTGTTTGAGTATGCTGCACTGCTTCCTGTGGAGCTACGTCACTCTTGTCTCTGCTCCAGTCTGTCTGTTGTTGTAAACCTTCAGCCAGCTGCTCTGTGAGCAAGGCATCCCGGGAAATGGAAGGAATGTTTCCACTCTTCATTTCGGTGACCCTTTGGGGTGGAATTGGCAAAAAATAAACTCCTAAATGCCACCAGACCAAGCACCATTCATAGTACAGCGTGTGGATCTATGCATCTCATCTCTTTCCCTGCAGGCTTTCACAACATCAGTTTATTTTCCTTGTTTTAGTAAAATTGTGTGTATTGATACTTACGTGTCATTTCTGAATTTTTGGGGTCTGTGAGACACAGCCCTGGAAGCTGGAGCTGTGGCATCCAGAGTCAGCATCAGAGGACATTTTCAGAGATTTTTTTTCTCTGGATTTCAGAAACAGCATATCAGATGGTTGGTTGTTCTGTGTGCCCTTTGCTGGGGACCACGTTATTTTCCCTCTTTTTTTTCCTTTTAAATTACAGGATTGGGCATTCGGTCCACGTGAGTGGTAAAAGCAGGCCGAATGCTGGGTGGCATGCTGGTTTTGTAGCTGTTCATCCCCTGTCCTAGTGCAAAAGATACACTCTTTGCCTCCTGTTTTTCTTTTGTTCAAGCTCTGTCATCCTAACCTGCATGGCCTACAGCCATCTGCTGCATTTGGTCATCTGTGGGATTATGCACCTCTCTGAAATAACAGTGAGCCAGTTTTCTTGTCAGGTGTAGGTGTTTTTTTTTTCCATGGAAGATAAAGACTTAGATAAGGAGGAACCTCTAGAAGCAAGGTGGGTGAGCTGTTCCAGCCTCACAGGGTGAACTCTCAGTGCCTTAATCGTAGAGCTGCCCTAGATGTGGTCGGAGTGCTGCTGAGCTCTCACTGCTGCTCAGATGCTGTGCCCCGAGGTGTGGTGCTTTGATACTGTGGCAGATGTGCTTCCCCATGGCAGCATTTAAATGTTTGGCACTTCTAATCTTTACCATCTCCTTTGCTTTTGGTGCACATATATTACATCAAACATGATGAAAATGAATGAGATGAAATGAAATTAAAGGAGATAATGCAAGAGTAAGTCATTCCAGTTACTCTCTTCTAATCAGCCAGGAAAGAGGGGCTACAAAAAGATCATTTTGTACCTTACTGTGCGTTCCTAGTTCGTTGAGCTGTTTGTTTCATTATGCTTTCATTCTCATTCAGAAGTGCCCAAACCGTGCGATTTGTGTGCCTTCTTCCTCCTGCGGGATGGGGAGACATAACTGAAACCTGGGGTGAAATATGTTCCTTTTGTTTGGCTGCAGGCTTAAGTTAAGTTTTGAGACTCAAGGGCAGCTTCTTACCTGCTTTGCCTTCACTGCTGAGTTGCAACGTTCAGTCATCCAGTTTGGTCGTTTGAATCCCTTTAGGTTGCCCATAGTACTCCAGTCTTTTTTCTTTTAGTATATACTCTTTGTTATTTGAGGATGGGGACCAGACCAAGTGGTGGGGAGCTACAGGAGAGGACATTAAGCTCGTCTTGGGGAGCCATGCTATTTACATTCACGACGTTTCTGGCCCCACCAGCTGTTCTGTGTGCGTTATTTTCAGAAGGGCAATAATCCGCGGGAGGTCAGTAGGGTGGAATTGTGCAAATACAGTGGGTGAAGGAGATCAAAACGCTTGGAAGTCCTCAGGCCTAGTCATGACAGGGAGTCAGGATCCCTGATGGTTATGGCTTATGGACTGAGAGAACTGAAGGAGAGCTCTGAACGTGCTGCTTGCATGGCTAGGAGGGCTGTCTAGCTGGGTGTGTGCTAACTGTTTTCAAGAGTCATCTGTGTTTACACCTGTTATTTTTTGAATAATAATATATATATGTGTGTGTGTGTGTGTATTGCTGCATTTCTGCATTTATTTTTAGCCCTTTCTAAAAAACCCCGACAGGTTTGAAAGATGTTGTGGATTCTAAGTGGTGCCTGGCGGCATTGCTTGCATTGACGGTTGTCAGAATTTTCCATGATAAATCTCTGCTTTGAAAGGCTTATAACTCATCCTTCTATTCTTGGTCCTGCAGCAATCATATCCTGGGAAAATAATCCTTTTTTTAAACTGTGTTTTTCCCACAGGTTTGTGAAAATCATTCTTGTTAGCTTAAAATGGACCTTTGTCACTTGCTTTTTCAGTGTCTTAATTGCAAATGCATGGTAGGCCTCTTAAATACATTTTGTAAGATCAAATGGAAAAACTATTTTGCGTATCAGACTGACACTTGGTATAAATCAGTAGTAAGCCAGCAGCAGTTAGCTCCCCATTCCAGCTCCAAGGAAAAAATAAAACCAGCTGAATTAGGAAGAGGATGGGCAGTCCCTAAATCTGGTGTAATACCAGTTGCAGAACTATAGGGTGAATGCTCTTGGTATCAAGAACTAGCAGAGAGATGAGAGATACCATAGTTTTTACATTCATAAATAAAGGAGATGCATACTGCTTATTCTTGGAAGAGAAATCCATTACAAATCCGCAACTGATGATTTTAATGAAGAAATACAGTTATCCATTATTACCTTTATGGTTCACATGTCCACAGTGTCTTCCACCCACACAATGCAAAGCAGCTCACAGTTGTTAGTCTGCACCATTCCCCAGTGGAGACCTATAGCCATAAATATGATTTCTGGTGCAAACATAGGGAATACAGTGTTGTGAGGCATTTTAATGATTTGCTCTGGTGATGCAGTGAATGCATGGCAGAACAGAGAATGGTACACAAGAACCTGAGTCGTGCAACAGTGCTGGAAGGAATTAACTGCATTTCTTCTAAGAGTTTTCATTGTTTTTCAAAGCTGTTGAAGCGTTGATGCAAGTTGTGCAGTTGCATGCAGGTGGTAGGTGATAATTCAAAACGTGAAGGTAATGAACATAAAATGGTGCTGATACGCCAGGAGAACTGGTGAGGGAGCACTGGGAACTTTAGCTGAGTAGAAGTTGGTGCAATTTCACATGGAGTGTTCAGTAGGCCACTGAAAAATGGATCTTTTCACAAATAGGAGCAATGCTTATTCCCTGCCTCACCAGGAAGGCCCTGAGGTAGCAAAAAACATGCAGAAGGGCTTGTGTATGTGAGAGCTCATTTGTTTTTCCACTTATGTTAGTAGCTATTTGAATTAAGGATATGATCTTTCTCTGAGTCTTGCCTTACATCCCTTGCCCATCATGGCTGCAAAAACATTGCTGTTACAAAAAGGAAATAGCCCTGCATTGCTTTTGTGCATGGTACACGTGTACGTGCACAGTGCCATAGCTGTGTTTCACTGCAGTTCCAGACATGGAGCTTTAACTTTTTGTTTTGATTTTTCTTCCAACTGATTTTGCTTCGGATATAATTCTATTTGTTCTGGTTCCCATGTCCATCTCTTGCCCGTCTCGGGGCATTTGATTCCTGTAAGATCTCAGCAATAGCCAAGGACCACCGTAGTCATTTTTCAGACGGATTTCAGGTGAAGAAAGGCTCTTGGAGTTTCCCACTGTCACACACACAGCTTCCTGCAGGAGGGACCTGAGGGTGCTCTCCAAAGTTTTAGATGGGTATTGGAGCCTCTCCTCTGGGCTCAGGGTTATCTTTTGTTGCCATCCTGGTGCCATGTGGCTGTCAGCTGTACCAGTCACTGCTTCATGGGTATTTGCGCCACTACCAGTTCTCATGTCTCAGTTAGGAGTCATTTAATGCGAGTGACTGAGATTCCCTGAGAAGAAGAATTTAAAGTATCCCAGACAATGGTATGGCTAACAGCAGCTTTGTCGTGAGACTGCTTTTTAGAATTTATTTTAAGGATTGTTGACAGGCATGAGTTTTGCTAGGGCTTCGGTATCCGTGGTTTCGGCCGTGAGATTGGGTCAGAGGCAAAACCATCTCAGCATTGGAGTTTAATGTCTTTTTCTGTGTAAGACAGTAGAATAAATGTGAGAAGAAGCTTACAACTTAAAACCGTCGGTGATAATGAGATGGTAAGAAAGGGTTGTTGTGATTTTTCTCAAGTATCATTTGGCAAATCTGAAGAAAGAAAGCTGGGAAAGCTTGACTGCAAGTTGATAGAGTCAACAAATGAGTCAGTGAAGGGAATGTGGCAGGTCTCCCTTAGTAAAAGACTTTATTACACGATCTCTTACTCTCAATTACCCTAATTTGAAGTAGGGAGCTAATGAATATTGCTAAATGGATTGAAACAAACAGCAGCACCGTGGACAGAAAATAATCATTATGAACTGCGGCGCATCGACTGCGGCAAATTTCTCACAGATGTGTAGATTTTAATGCCGGGGTGCCTAACCTAACTCCTGCTTAGTGCAGGGCAGAAGACCATGACCAGCAATTTCTGGTGGCAGCAGTAACTTCTATCAGTAGCAGTGCATACCTTTTAGATCACATTGCAGTAGTTACAAATTATCCCATCCCCAGGCTGTTCTTTCTCTTTGTTAATTACGCTCACTGTTCTGATAGGCCTGCCTGCACTGCAGAGGGACAGGGAGGTATGACAGAATCAGAGAATACCCAGAGCTTAAAGGCACCGCCAAGCCCAGCTGCCGGTTCCACACGTGACCACCCAAAAATCAGACCCTATGTCTGAGAGCGATGTCCAAGCGCTTCCTGAACTCTGGCACTCCTGGCCGTGCCCACTGCCCTGCGCAGGCTATTCCATGCCCACCCTGTCCCTAACCCCCAGCTGCCCTCCCCTGATGCAGCTCCGTGCCGTTCCCTCAGGCCCTGTCTCTGTCACACAGAGCAGAGCTCAGCGCTGCCATTCTGCTCCCTGTGAGGGGCTGCAGCTGCCATCAGGCCTCCCCTCAGCTCCTCTGCTCTGCACTGAACCAACCAGGGGACTTCAGCTGCTCCTCATACACCTTGCCCTCCAGACTGTCCCATCTTTGTGGCCTTCCTTTGGATGCCCTGTTAATGTCCTTCTTACACTGTGACACCCAAACCCACACCCAGTGCAGGAGGTGAGGCTGCACAGGGCAAAGCAGAGCAGGACAACCCCTCCCCCTGCCCGGTGGCTGATGTTCCCCAGGGTATAGTTGGCTCTTAGGGCTGCCAGGGCATGCTGCTGGCTATGTGAATGAGTGGTGCTGCTTGCTCAGAATTACACACAGGGGCAGTGGCAGCCCTCATTTGACTTCTGGGGAGGATGCTTTGGACTTTCTATGAGCTGTAGACTTTCTATGCATGATGGTAAGCGTGCTGTTCTTGCTCCATGTATGCTCAGGGAGAGGAAAAGGGTTGAAGAGTGTGTGTGCTTTTGAGGTCCTTATCGCTCTGCCAGGTACCTCCCTGTGCTGGGAACCTGTGATGTGCTTGTTTGGTCAGAGAGAGCAGTCAGGGACCAATGAGGATTATTCTGAGCCTCTTTAATGAAGTGAATGTCTTTGTCGATGACTTAGAACTGGGGATGTTGATGAGCTTTTCAGAAAATCCTTGAATTTGATGCACTGGAATTGCCAGAGTCAAAAGGAAATTTGGAAAAGTTAGAAATATGGAAAGGAATATGAAGCTGTATCCTAACAAAGTGGAAGACTAGGGAGGAAGAAAGAATAATCCAATGTCTCATTTCAGAGGGGAAAAAAAGGATGAGAAAAGAGTTCCAGTGAACTGAATGGGAAAATGCATTGGAAAAAAAGCCCAGTTTTCAGTGGAGTATCAGTTACAAAGCACATGTGCCTTGGGTCGTTATTTCATGTGATGCAGGGAAGGTGATAGTAATTTCTGCTCTACGTGCGTGCCTAACGCTTTCCTGGATGTTGGATGAAGTGGAAGAAAAGCTAGCTGGAAACTGAGCATTTTGCAATGATGGCTAAATTTAAATAGTTGGTTCCAAGACTTCTTGCTTGTAGCCCAGCACCGATCAAACCAGTTCTGTTAAGAGCCCTTTTCAACCTCAAACTTTGTTCCCAGGCTGAACAGCTGGCATGACATTCACTTCAAAACACACCCAAACAAATAGCAAGTTTCTGACCCCAAGCTTGCCTCTCCCTGCTAATCTGATTCCTTTTAAGGGTAGGAGCTGGTGGGTAATGTAAGTTTTTTGTGAAAGCCTGTGTGTAGCTGAGTATGAGAGTGTCGGGTTTTACTGGGGGCGGGCTGTTAAAAATGGCATGTCCTAGCAGCCTGTATCCAGTTTCTGGAAAAATTGCCAGAGATGACTTTTGCTCTCTTAATATTGTATAGCTGACCATTGCTGACATGCCTTTTTAAGGTTAGGCTCACGTCCAACATGAACAAGAAAATTTAACTCTCTCATGGGTCCTTCACAGTTCATTTCAATGTTTGGCATGGCCATGTCTGCCTTACCCTTGCATCTAAATTAATCCTACAGTGAAGAGAAGCTACTATGTGTGAACAGTCACAGAACTCCATTCAGAGTAATCTAAGAGTGCTTTCTCGTTGTGGTCCAGCCCTGCCAGATGTTGATGTCCTCATAAAATCCAGCAGTGGTCCACAGAGAAGTCATCAAAGAGCATGACAGTCACCAACAAACACATCAGAGGAGGGGGACAATGAAGGCATTGATACAAGGGATGTCACCTCCGGCAGCAGGAAGTGGCAGCTTGTCATCCAAGTCCACTGTTGCCCCTAGCCTGCTCCTGCAGACGTTAAAGTGGGGCCATGGCCTTGTGGCAACTCATCACGTGCCAGCTGAGCAGGGGTTGAGGTTGGAGCAATATGGAAATGGAAAAAAGGAAAGGGTTTCCTAATCCACTAGTAAAATGTAGCTACCTTGAGTGAGAAACACAACTTAATGTAGCCATCTTACAGGCGTTGGTTCAGAAATCAGTTTACAGGAATAAGTAAATATTGCAGGTTTTCAGAGCTTTGCTTCCCAGCTTGCTCTGGGAATACTTTTTTGCCGAGAAACGCAACATGATGGATTACTTTTATTCATCCAGAGCCCGGTGCCTTTGTGCAAATAGGTAGGATATGAAGACCAGTGTTAGCGTGGCAAATTGTGTTAGAGTTTGGGGAGGGTGGTTTATGCCTGAGTGGCTGTGCTTTTACAACACTTCTGCTATGTAGTGTGCTTGTGAAGTGTAGGGGCTTGCAGGGGTGTTTTGAAGCCCTGTGTGAAGGAGCACAAAATAATGAAAAGTGCTTGCCAGCTGATGGAAGATCAGACTTTTCCCATGGAGAGTTTGAGAGCTGCCAAGAAAGTGAGGTCATCTACATCCCTTATCCACACATCTCCTTTTGTAGGTGCAGGGGACTGCCAGCAGCATCTCAGGTAGTGCCTAGAGATGTGTGAAAGGCAACTAAATGTGTAACCACTACTTCTTCCCACAGAATACTAGCGGATCACAGTTCTCTCTAATGTTTAACTCTGACAGATCTATTCCATGTCTGTCCTTAAAACATGTTTTGGTGTAAGTTTGTGGCATGCACAGTGAAGGTGTGTTGTTAGGCTTCTGGTTGGCAGGATCAGCTACACAATATTGTTCATGTTTCCTGATGGCTCAGGGGATGCACAACTGTCTCTGGGGTGAATATTTGTACATATGAACTTAAAACACGGTTTCCATCACTGTCATTCACTTTCTCAGAGCTCTATTGCCCATCAAACTCAATTGCTGAAGTATCTGTGGGAAGCCAGTGATGTTATGTGAATGTGGTCTCCGAAAATTCATTTAAAAAATTGTAAAACAATGCTCACTGGAGGAAAAATGAAGTATTTCTGAATTACTTGACTAGAGTGGGCGTTATAAACTCATTTGATCCTCTTCCTGTCATCATATTTTCATGACTATGTTTTATATATGTATGTATGTATGTGATATTACCATTCCTGTGATCCCCAGAAAGAGTCTTAATCATCCAGACCGTAAAAGCAACAAACTCTTAGGGCAAAAGCAGAGCTGTTAATTTTGCACTTTGAAGTCACATTTTTTTCCTCCAGAGGGTGATCAGTCCATGGAACAGGCTTTCTGGGGCAGTGGGCATGGCCTCAAGCTGCCAGAGTTCAAGATTTGGACAATGCCCTCAGTACCCATGAAATTTGGGTACTCTTGTGTGGAGCCAGGAGTTGGACTCAGTGATGTAGGTTGGACGGGGCTCTGAGCAGCCTTATCTAGTAGGTGGCAATCATTTCCACTGTAGGGTGTTTGAACCAGCTGGTCTTTAGGTTCTCTTCCAACCCAAGACATTCTATCCCATTCTATGGTTCTATGATTTTATCCTTGTGAGTCCCTTCTGATGTGAGATATTCAGCAACTATGAAAAATATGTAAGGAGAGATTATGTAGTCTGGCATCTTTTCATCAGTTGCATTTTAGCTATCTTAAAGATCAGCTTTGAGTTTCCATGAGTATTGCCTCGCTCACATATTCTGAAAGAGGAAATGATTTGCTTATCCTTCAAGCTCCAGATCAGCCGTTAATTTTCAGTACTGCCCTCACTATCTCCCACATCTGTCTCTTACCCCATTCAGCTGTCCCACTGTGCTTTTTGGAGAAAGGGAAGGACTACAGGCATGACTTTGCCTTGATTTGTTACTTTGTTAGTCTTGGCATTCTTTATATTTTTAAATATAACTTTTCCTTTTATAGGATCAAGTACTTCTCTTTTAAAAGCTTGGTGAAACACATTTTCTGCTGCAGATTAGCAAACAACCACAGTACAGAATTGACTTCTGACACCATTAAGACACCATTAAGAGAAGAAAGTGCTGGAATGATTTGAGGTGTGAATTTGATGGAGGTGAAGACGAGAGTGAGTATTTCTGTTAAATGGCAGTTCCATCTCTCACTGGAAAATACAGTTTTCAGAGATTGTGCTAGACCCAGCAGGTAAGGCTCTTGAGAAGGAAAAATGCAGAATAAAAAGTTTTCAGCTGTTTTCTTTTTCCCCTCAGAGCACTTTGGAGTGCTGCCATTTAAATACTGAGTGCCTATCGAAGGGTTGAATGTAATATGTAATGTTGATTTAGGCCACAGCTATAAGGTAGTCCATCCATGCATCCATCTGCTGCAAAGCAATGAACACAAACTCTGGAATGACAGGCCAGCCTCTCTGCTTTACTGGCTGAAGTAAATATCCTCCTGTTGTGATATGATAGCTTGTCTGCCCTTGACCATGGATTCTACGAGTTATAAGTTTATAGTCTGTCAGCCAGTGCAAACATCCATCCATCCATCAACTATTCCTTGCTTGTTCTACCTACAAGAACTAGGAACGCAGTAAGGTAAGAGTGGCACAGAGAGCTTGTTGGCTTTGATGCATGTGTTTATGCAGCAGAGAGCTGGGATGGAATGGTCATGGTCTCAAAGATCATCAAAACCCAATCTATGAATGTGTTTAGATTGTAGAGAAGTAGCATAAAGAAAATCCTTATTCTCATTTTTTTGCTCTCCAGACACTACCTCTCTAAGTGCCTGCAACACAGTTTTTCAAGTTTGGACCACCACTTGTCAGCAATATCACTTAACAGCCAAATTATTTGAGGGAAGTGATCTGTGAATATGCTTTCAATGAGCTCCTGGCTTTCTCACTGCATACCTCTTTGGCCAAGGTGGCACCTTAAGAGATGGGCATGCTCAAGTCTGTACATACGTCAGTAAAAGTTTGTACCAGGACTAATACTTTCCCCTTGCTGCATTATGTTGGCAGTGGGTTGGCCCACATGACATCCTCATATCTGTGCTGAAAATCCCCAAACCAAAACTCTTTCGATCCCTGCAGATTCTAACAGCTGAAGATCCTTGCTCCAGTGTCCTCATCAAATTCCACTTTCATTCTCTGTGCCTCCTTTCAGGCTCCTTGCTGGAGTGCAGTACCTTACTAGTCTCCAGCTTCCCAGCATAAAGAATCCCTGGGGATGGGAGATTGTGTGGAGAGAGGAAGGAAGGGCACTTCCTTTGGGTGGACAGAGATTTGAGGTCAGCAGAAGGGAGCCTGTGAAAGCCAGAAAGTGGGAACAAGGGATGAAGTTCAGATTGGGTATTGGAAGGGGAGGTATGGGCAGGGAGATAGGCTGGAAAACCACATCTTATGAGAGCTGAGTAGTGATGGGAAAACTCTGCAGTGATTGTTAGCCATGGATTCTCACGGTCTCTTAGGACCTTGCGTCTTAAAAAGCCTTTCAAGGCTGTGGACAAGAAATCAGGTGCTCAGGGGACCTTTTTGCTGCTGGATTGGCCTTAGATAGCAAGTGGTCTCTGTGTGTAAAAGTGTGCTTGATAGAGGATGGAACCATACCGGACAGCTGCTCTCTAGACAGCTCCTTCTGTTCTTGGTAGCGCAGGGGAGCTGGAGGGTTTTCTGCTAGCTAGTCAATCAATCATTTCCCAATGTTTACTATTTATCCCCCTGGCCAAGCTGTCCCTTCATCCTTGCCACTCTGGGCAATGGGAATTTGGGTGATCTCTGAGCAGCAGAGGCTGGCAGGCAGCCTGATAGATGCTAGCAGCTCATTCTCCAGCCATGTGAAAGGCAGAACACCAACAAGAAGAGATGGAGTTAGAACTTTATTAGGAGAAACCTAGGCGCAATTGACTAAAATCACATGTTAAGAAGAACACACAAGTCTTTCCAAGATTAAAAAATACATGTTTATAAGACACCTTACCAACAAAAAACATGGTTTTGCCCTTTCTGTATATGGGTATGTATGCACATGTACAGGGTACTGAACTATGCAGGAGCAAGGTTCACAAACCTGTAGCAGCTCCTGGGAGAGGGAATGGCTCAGTCCCTGACGATCTGGTCCCAGGCCATTCACTCACACAGTCCAACACTGGGAAGCTGCAGCCCATGTCTGAAAGGGCAGTGCAGGGTAAACAACAGGCAGCAGCGTGGCTTTGGTTGGTCTCAGTATGTCAGCTCTGCAGTGAGAAAACATGTCCAGGGTGGAAGCTGCCTGCAGACCTCACCCACCAGGCTCACTGCGCAGTGTTGGGCTTCAGCGGCTGCTCTGGGAGGTTGCAGTGGTGAAAAGAGGTGGTCTGTGGATGTTTCTTGTATGCACTAGCAGTAAAGATGAAGATGACCTGTTTGCAGAACAGAGATTTGCTGAGAGGACAAATATCACTGCTTGCAGTGGCTGACAGGTTTGAGAGAGCAGCCAGGAGCTCAGTGATGTGCAGGACCTGGGCAGGACTCTTGCTCCTTGCAAAATTTGCTGAAGTATTTTGGTAGGGTGGTGGCAAGAAAATACAGGCTGTGCCTGTTCTGCAGATAAACAGAAGATGTTTTTCTCCCAGGTCGGCAGCTGGTAGCACCCTTTTGGAAGCATTCAGGTTGCTTGAAAGATGAGTTTAAAAGGTGGAAAAATCACTTTGTTTCCATGTGATAATTCCTCTCTCTTAAGCAGTTGGATATCTGTTCTCACAGGACAATCTCTATTTCTGTTAGTGGGTGTCTTGCTTATAATTGATGACAAGTATGTTGGGAACATTCCCTAGTCTTCATCAACCAGTCATCTGAGCGATATCCCAGGGCCATGAGGCCAGCTGCTCTGCTGACTTAGGAATGAGGAAGGGATTCCAAAGTTAGACATGAGGCAGCTGTGCTTGGGGGACCATGGGCATCCGTATCCAAGGGGAAGAGTTTAATGCACAGTGTCAAAAATTCAAGTTGGATTTATTGTATAAGTAAACTGGATTAAAATATCTGGACTTAAGTGGAGAAGGGGAGGGGGTTAAAAAGAGAAAGAGTAAAGAAAAAGAGGAAGTCTTTCTGAAAGTGTGTTTCTGATCCCTGCAGGTGAGAGGAACTCAGTGTAACTGCCCACCTGTTTTAGCCCATGTTGAACAGACATCAAAGAAGATACAAGAGGGTTGAGGTCCAGTCAATCTGCTGAACAGAGTGTTGCAGTGACGATTGCCTCACATTTGAAGCATCCAGGCAGCCTCAGGAGTGTGCCAGTCTGTGGCTGAGGTCGATGAGTCCCCAGTCCCCTTGAGTCCCACGGGCTGAGAACTTCACATCTGGAGACTGGTGCCTCTCTTCAACCTCCAGGTATGCGTGGTCCAGGGGCTGCCCCTGCCTTAAGCCGGGGAAGTGCTGTCTGAATTACAACAATGACGTTCACTGAAAAGGAACAGGAGGACATTGAAATGGAGAGAGGTTTGTGGCAAGAGTCTGCAGTTTACTTTGCAGAAGTTTTCCTAAGTGCCTGGAGACCACTCCTCCTCCCTTCTGGGGAGACAGGTCACACAGACAAATCGTCTGACCTCGCCTTGCTGCTGGCACGGCTGGCCTTGCTGAAGCGGCGTTTCTCATTGAAGTAGCTCTCAGGAAGGGCAGGTGCCGCACATTCATTGGCAACCTCTGGGCTTTCCATGTAGCTGGACTTCATGAAGGGCCCTTCCCCAGCAGCATCCTCCTGGCTGTGGACCCTCTCAGTGGCGAAGTTGGCTGTATTCTGCTGAGAGGCCATCTTGTTGCTGAAGGGGCTGATGAATTTCCCATTGGGACTTGCCAAACACTGATTAAAATCTGGTGGGGGAGTGTACATCTGGGCCCTTTCTACCTGTGGGGCAGACTCCAGCTTTCGAGGAGCTGTGCTAGGGCTGGGCTTGTAGGCACGGGAGCACCTCTCTTTGGCTTTCTTCCAGCCCAAGTGGTATAACTCAGCCAGGCTGAGGAACAGGGAGAGCACGGCCACAGCGAGCATGAAGATGATGAACACGTTCTTCTCTGTGGGACGGGAAACATAGCAGTTGACAGGGTGGGGGCATGGTGCCCGTTGGCAGATATACAGGGTCTCCAGGAAGATCCCATACAAGATGTATTGTCCCACAATGAAGGCAACTTCCATGGCAGTGCGAATCAAAATACTGTAAACGTAGGTGTTCAGCAGACTGCCTCTGAGTATAATTTTGCCTCCTGATTCATCCCAGCAAGACAACTCAGTCTTCTCTGCCACAGGGCACTTCTGCTGATAGTACGTGTCGCCATTGTTTTTCATCTCCTGGGCCTCTCTTTCTGCTTCCTTCATCTTCCTCTTCTCCTCCATCCGCACCGTATGCATCGCATGGCCCATATACACCAGGGATGGGGTGGAGACGAAGATGATCTGAAGGACCCAAAAGCGGACGTGGGAAATGGGGAAGGCCTTGTCGTAGCAGACGTTCTCGCAGCCAGGCTGCTGGGTGTCACACATGAAATCGGACTGCTCATCCCCCCAAGAGGACTCAGCTGCTGTACCAAGTACCAGCATCCGGAAGATGAACAGCACAGTCAACCAGACCTTCCCCACCACTGTGGAGTGCTTGTGGACCTCCTCAAGGAACTCTCCCAGGAAACTCCAGTCCCCCATTTTTGCTCACCAGGAGTGGGTAGAAGTCCTGAAGGCAGAATTGGAGACAGCCTCTGAGGGAGAAAATAGAAGAGAGTGATTCTAAGGTTAGCAAATGTCCAGCTAGGGATGCATGGAGTAAATTGATTTATCTTGTATCAAAAGAAATGTTTTTATTTGACCTGATGTGATGAGCAAAGTGTTTATGTTGGCTGTAGACTTTGTTTCACATTCACTGAAGACAATGTGTGTTGGCTGGCTTTTTTTTTTTTTTTTTTTAATTCAGTTACTGAAACAGAAAGGGACTTTCTTAGCACGATCCGTCTGCAATCTGTAAATGAGCTACTAAAATTCTGAGGGTGAGCCAGATTTTTTCTTGCTTCAGAAAGTCCTTTCACCACAGTCTGCATACTGTGTCCCCTGTGGATTGTGTAGTTAAAGCAGTATTCATCCGTCTGCAAACAGTACTCTGGAGAATCCCTAAATGGATTGATCCTCTGGGAGATAAGACTGGAGCATACAGCTTGGTCTCAGCACTGCTTGGGCTCATTCATATGTCACTTTTACATAATATTTGCACTGACACTTGGAACGTGAAGGCCTCGCAGATCTGGGCTTCATTTCTGAGCTTGGTGTCACTACTGAAAGAAACACGTAGAAAGTCTTCCTGTTGCCCACCTGCCTTTTGCCCATAGGTTTTGCTTTGGTTTGGCTTGGCAGTATGACTAGTTTCGACTGTTTCATTACAAGTTTGAACTGTTTTGGGATGTGTAGAGACTTCGGATTGCTGTGATAGTGTTGTTATCCTATTCTGCAGCCACACTGCCATACCTGCCCAGGAGGGATCTGCCTAGTCATAATGGTAGATCTCATTCCTTTCCCTTAAGCCCTGAGACAGCGTTCACTATTTAAGTTATATAGACAAAGAAAAAAAAAGTCTTCCTGTATTGCTTCCCAGCAGACCAGCTGTTCCTGGGAACTAGGATTTAGAAGGTGGTTGCTGAGAGGAAGAAAGGTTAGTTGAGCTGGTAGTATGATGGCAGAGTCAGGATGGAGGAGAGCCTACTTCAGTTTTGTTTCTGACTCTGGCAGATTGTTTCTGGCCAAGTGACTTAACTCCCTGGATAAAGGAGAATGATAGGTTTAATCTGTCTTTTGTGGGGCTCTTATGTAATAATTTGGTCCAGTTAGGCTGACCATATGTATCTTCTGAGGGCACTGAGAAGCTTTTCGTTGTGCACGATTAGGGGCAGGGCTCTAAACAGTGGGCAGAATTACCTTGAAGATAATTCTCTCCCACAGTTCCTCTTTTTGAAGATAAGAGGAACTTATTTCATGTTTTGAATTAAATAGAAAAAGCTTTTTAATTAATATATGCGAACATATATATGCGAATAGTCGTGGTAATGAAATACTAAAAGTACTAGACAAGGTAAACCTCAAAGTTATAGGGACCAAAAGAGTTAATGCTCCTTTGTTTTCCCTTTTCTCATATTTGAGAACCAGTTATTTTTGCCATGCAAAGGCTGTGGAGAGTAGACACTTAAATGCTGAAAATTTACTGCAGTAATATTGTGTAGATTTCCTGTGAGCAAAAGCTGGAGAGGATGGAGATATGATTGCTGAGAGAATGATACCCCTCCTCCAGCTATGTAACTGGTATAATTTAATGTAGCAATGCACACCATGATTTACACCATTACTTGTCTGTGCACAGCGTCAGTCTGCAAGGATGGGTGGGACGAAGATCAAAAACTGAATCCTTAACCTGCTGATGCTACTGAGGGCTGCCCTGAGGATTTCCCAGCTAAGCAGATGGAGAGGATCTCCTGCTGCCCCTCTGCCTGTTGGAAGCTGTGGGAGGAGGGAGAAAGTAGGAGCATATAGAGAAGCCAAGGATGGGATGGGCTGTGGCTCTTTGCTGGCAGACATACCGCAGTCATATGAATGTAGATCCTGGAGACTTCTGGGGTATGCTGAAGCTGTTTCATCTGCTGCCAGTCAAGAACCAGAGGAGCAGCAACACAGAAAATCATTGTATCTTGCTAACTCTCTCCCTGCTGGCACTGGTAAACTGAAAAATCTGAGGGCCTGTCTTCTGAAATGATTTTGTACCAAATGACTTTGCACCAAAGGACTTCGGTACAGTTACTGCATTGGGGAAATTATCGTATGGCTTTGTTCTGTTAGCCCCATGGAATTCAATACAGACAGATAAATCAGTGATGGGAGATATTTACAGAGAGTTGCATTAAAACCCAGGATTTTTTTGTTTGTTTTTTTTCAGATTGATGACAAGGCATCCCCTATTGAAGGCTTCTACACCTAGACACTGGCAGATATTACAGTCAATGTGTACAGAACATGAACTTGGCAAACACGAGAGCAAGAGGAATCCAGAGATTAAAAATGACACTGGACACGTGAGTGACAGTCAACTATTTGCGCAATATGTTTCAAAAGGAGGTCAATCTAGATGACCAATGTTGGCAGCTATGAGGCTTGGACTGGGCAGTAGGACTATTCCTTCTGTCCTTCCCTTCTGCCTGCTCCCCTGCAGGGTTCAGGGGCTGCCCAAAGAGCAGAATGCCTCCTGTTGTTCCTGCTGCAGCCCCAGAGAGCCAGTGGGCTGCTACAAGGGGATAGGTGGACAGCAAGGAATGAGTGTTGGATACCAAGAGAAAGTGATTCCTTCTTAGTGTGGTGCTTTTGGCTTAGCAGTTTTTAGGTATTAGTGAGCTATTCTTGTGGTGCCAGTCAAAGAACCTCTGACAACAACAGACGAAAGCATCTAGTTCTGTGCTGCCAGCAAGCAAAGAATTATTGTCACCTCCTGACAGCCTTTCCAGGCTATGCAGGACAGACTCTGACCTAGCCATTTTCCTCAGGGCTTTACTATTCTTGGGAATTTTCCATATAGTTCCCTCTCCTCATTCCCAGACTTTTATCCCCTCATGCTTCGACCTCTCAGCATGTGAGCATCTGTAGATTTTATATTCCTACTTTGGACGTAATTGGTCAAATCTCATCTCTCTCTGGTGTGACTCAGCAAAAAATACCTTTGGGTATCTTTGTGAGGTCTCAGCACCTGATAGCAGAGGCTGCCTGACAGCAGTCATGCATATTCATGCAGTGTCTTGGGCTGTGCCACCGTGCTGTCGTGCACTTGGCTGGCAGCTTTCTGCTGGATCAACAAAGGAGTTGTGTGCAGCCGGGAGATCTTGGCAGCACCAAACGTGTATGTGACAAAGACCAGCATAGCCCAGCATAAACCCAGCGATGTGGCTGTCCTGCCTTAATCATCACCTGGAATGCAATTAAAGCTGGGAAAAAAATAACAAGTATCAAAACTGCAGACCAAGCATGGCATCCACCCAGCTCTGAGCCTTGTGACTGCCAAATTCCAAGATAAAAATACCCCAGCAGGACAGCACCTGCTACTGTGCCAGGCTGGCTTGCCACCGAAGTATGGCTCTCCACTATCCTTTCCTTGTGCTACCTTCCTCTGTGAGAGGAGAAGTGTTCGTAGCTCTCAGGGCAGTTTTGCCTCTCGTGTTCCTGATGCCACGTGCTGTGAATGGCAGGCAGGCATTTTGCATCTCTGCTTCTTGCTCTGGCAAGTGAGCTGGGCTGGGCAGACTGAATGGAGCTGTGGAGAGCTGCTAAGAAAGCTCTACCACAGAGGCAAGAAAGGTATTCCTGCCCAGTGTTCTTCTTTATAAGAGTCGGATTCCCCAGGAGTTGTTAGGAATCCACTGTTTCTCCCTCTTTAGAAGACAGGCGAGACTATCAGCAGTGATATAAATAGCTGGGCTCAACACTTCACACTAACTTTTCCCACAAGGAAGGTGACAGGAGGTCGACATCTCTGCAGGCTGTTTCTAAAATAAAGTGGAGAGCCTGATTATAATACTGTTCTGCTCTCCCTCTCTCAGCCCGCCTCTTTCCCTTGGCAAGTCCCAGGCAGGCTCAGAGAGGCTGTAGAGAAAAGGGCTCCTTTGTGTGAGGGAAGTATGATTCCCAGAAAGGTGAGAAAGTAATGGATTCAAAGTCAATGCATTTTGTTCAAGGCCGTGCAGCAGGTCCCCCACACTGAGCTAATGAAAGCCTCAGTCCTGTTTAGTGGAGCATTCCAGCCAGCTGCGGCAAGGCCAGTGCCTGGGAGTTGCTTGTGGTCTGCCTTCCTCCAGCTGTGCCACTTCCTATCAGGTCCAGGCAATTTGTGGCACAGCAGATAGCTACTGTAGAGGCACGTGGCAGAGGTCTTTTCCCTTGCATTAATAACTGTCAGGTTGCAGCCAAACCTGAGTGCTCCCAGCACTGTAAATTTGGCTGTTCACACCTGTAGGCACTTAGAAAGAGGCTTCCAGCTCTACGCTGCCAGGTAGTTAACCCAGATTTGCTTTACAGCTGTACATTTCACTTAGCAATCTCCAATCCTCCATTAGCAGCAGTATAGTCTCTCAGCATCCCACTTAGGTGCAGAAATGCTCAAACTGCTTGTTCAAGGTCACTGTGTCACTGGAAGCATGGGGATATGGGTTGTGACTTGCAAACCTATGGCCTTTTTTTCTGTATAGCTCTGCTTCTTAGACTTTTTGATAGTGGCACAGCACTGCTTCTACAGTGCTAGGACATGGGCTTCTACAGACCAAAGCCACAGGGCAAGTTGATGCCTTTCTTGCTTGTATCTCGAGACAATACTTTCTTGAACACTAGGTTGGTTGGGGCCCTGGACAGCGTAATCTAGTGGAGAGCAACTCTGCCCCCAGCAGGGGGGTTGGGACTAGATGATCTTTGAAGTTCCTCCCAACCCAAGCCATTCTATCGTTCTGCAATCTGAAATAAATTCCCATCATGCTACTCTTCTGTAGCAGGGACGCCTGGCAGAACCAGAGTTGTGGTTTTCCAAGAAGTGACCATCTTGTTATTGCAGCAGAGCCCACAGCCCTGGGTCAGTGTCCCAAAGGAAGCTGACTTTTCAGTGTACAAATACAGTGCTCCTTTGTTGTCAGGACCTGGTCAGGGAGCAGCCTTCTAGGGGCACATGACTTACAACATTAAAAGATGAATAAATTTAGAAATGCTGTCTCCAGTGTGAGAGCGATGCTTTGAATTCCAGAGGCTTTTTAGAGCCATGGGACATAAACAATGCAATGGGATGTAAATCAATGCAGTGCTGAAGCCCATCTCAGTATGCACCTTTTTGTTCAGTTAGCTGGCATTGGCTTTTTCGTATGCATATACAAGAGATGAGCAATGCCACATCAGGTATCATCATCCAAAGCTTACCAAAATTTCTTCTCAGGAAGAATGGTGATGCATTGGCACACGCTGCCCAGGGAGGTGGTGGTGGAGTCACCGTCCCTGGGAGTGTTCCAGATAAACACAGATGTGGCACTTGGGGACATTGTTAGTGGACATGGGGGTGGTGGGTTGGTGATCTGACTAGATGAATTTAGTGATCGTTTCCAACCTGATTCTGTGATTCTGTGAAACCCCATCCCTATGGCTTCATATATATGTACATGTGCTCATGACAAATTTCTGCCTGAAATAGGCCAGTTTTTTAGCCTAAGTGGTTACTCTGATCTGAACTGTTATGTTCATGTTTCTTTCTGCTTACAAAAATAAAAGGAAGTCTGACATATTTGCTTGGCTTCCTTTCTAGTTCGTTGGGTTCTGAGTCCTGTCCTGAATAAGCAGCAAGGACAGTGACTTTGACTCCTGTGCTCATATCTCACAGGAGAGGCCCTTTGTTAGCACTCCTGTCCCAACAGACAGCCATCCTGTGCTTCTCATTTCTCTGTTCATCCTGAGTTCGCTGCAGATTCTGGAGGGGTCATGCTGATACCCAGACCATTGCCCAGCTTGCAGTTGCAGACAGCTTGTTATTCCTAATGAGGTGTGCCTTCCCCCTCCTCTCCAAATGTGGAAAATCTCAGAGTTCACAAAAAAGAGAGTGGGTGAGGAGATAAGGGAGCCGAATGACCTGTCACCTCCTGACGCACATGGGCACAAAGGGAGCTCACTCAACACTTCCAAGTGCATACATCAGGGATGTGTTACACACACAGATGATGGTATTATGTGGAATATTTACATCTGAAGTGATGGTGGAAACTACAGACTCGCCGTTTGCTGAACTGTTATTGCTTGTCTATACAGGATATGTACTGTTTTTGGTTTTGTTTTCTTTTTCTTGTCTGTAGACAAATTGTGCTCATATGTAACCGAGGCATTAGAGCCAAGCTCTGCCCTATGCACACACAGGAAACTAAAATCAGAGAAGACCTTAAACTCATCTGGGTCCAGCTGAGGAATGAATTTGTCCCTCTGTGTTTGAATGCCTGCTTGAAATAGTTACGTGATAGTGGCATCCAGGCATATACTTAGCATGCAGGGAGCACCCTCTCATTCTCTTGGGATTCTCTCTGTGCCTTGCAAATGTCGGCCCTTAGCCAAACAAATGTAATAGAACGGGACTTGGGATAAGCTAAATAAAGGTGCAGATGTGCTTTTTGCTAGAAAACAAACACAGAATTCTCTCTCTGATGTAAATGCTACAAACAGGCTGATGGATATGATTCCTTACTCCTTAACCAATATGTTGAAGAGCGTCCATTTTGGAATTACAGAGCTTGGTGTTCTTGACAGTTTATTTATCTCAGTAGGGAGAAGCTAACCTAGATGTATTTGCAACTGATACTAAATTGGGCAGTGCTGTGTACCAGAGAGGGGACAGCCAAACAAGGCAGAGGGAGCTGTGGGAGGCAGAAACATGTTGACAAATGTGGGGATTGCCGTAGTAAAGAAGTTCCTGAGCTCTGCTGACAGAAATTGTTTATGTGCGTTGCATTGTCCGTGGAGGAGGTTGGTGTAAGGAGACATTGAGGTGATGGTAAGCATCACACTGGACCTGATATAGTGGTAAAAAATCAGTCCTGGTGAGCTTAGGCTGTTTCACAGACTGCACAAGATACAACTCAGAGCAGTGTTGGAGTAAAACAGACTGTAGAGGTAATGGGAAAAGGAAAGGGCTCATGTTCAGACTTAGCACATCCCTTCTCTTCCTTCTGCCTACCCCTTCCCTCCTCTGGACCCTTGCCTCAGCTGTTTGGCTCTTTGATTACTTAACTCTCTGTGGTACTCGGGTTGCTAGTGCTTTCTGCTTTAGATTGAGGAATTTTCCAGCAGTCGTCTACTGCCCACTTAGTATTACCTCATCAAATCACATTTCTTCTTTCTGTCCGAAGAACCATAGGATTCTTTTCACACCCCAGCATCATTGCCGTAGCTTTGCCTCCAAGTATTTTGTTTCTCATTCAGAGCAGAGTATGGCTGTAGCTTGTGAGTGGGTTATTTTATATACTCAGGCTATGTGCATATATCTACATATATATATCCCTTTAACAAAAACTAATATTAAATTTTCAAAACCAAGCAGCAGAGAGTAATCAAGTAGTTACTTTTCTAAGTAATCTTAATTCAATCTTTTTGTGCCTGTGCCTCATAGCTATGAGCCTTTAACCACATCCTCACATTGTCACCTCATTCTTTGTACAGGATGCCTGCCTCATTCTGTGCCAGCCTGGCTGGGGCTTTCTTGCACAGCAGCTATTCAGTGTTTTGTTTTCTCCTTATTGTTCAGTGGGTGGCCTGTGCCTCATTTACTGTACATTATTCAAGTCCGATTCAAAAGACAGAATTATTCATTTCATCATGGGTTTTCCTACAACTTTCATCCCAACAGTACCTGATTGCTTCACAGTTATTTCTTTGCTTATTTTCATTACTACTTGGAGATATGGAGATGGTATTGTATCAATTTTACAACGGTCAGAGATTAAGATAAAAAATGTTCATTATGTTCAGAAACTGGTTGGAGATGTTGCTAGTCTGTTTTTTTTTCCCCCTCCATATTCTCAGACCTATATAACGTATGTTTGACACAGAGCTCTCTTTGGTTAGCAGTGGAGCAGGAGCATTTATCAGTTCCACCTGTTAGACCACATCCAAAAGGCACCACTGGGGGACCATTTGTGAACAAACCCAGATTGAGTGATTTTCCTCATCATGGCATAGGACACTGGAGTAAATAGCAAGAATAAAACCCAGTCTTCTTGGATAGCTTTATGTGTTTTTAAACTGGAGACAGTTTTTCTCCCATGCCACTATTCTCCCCCTTTTCCACCCAGACCTTGGGGCTCTGGAACATCCTGGCTGGACTGCTGTTTCTGTGGTCACTCTGTGTCCAGACAAAGGCATCTGCTGGCTTTTCTACTTCTAAGGGAGAAGAGCTTCATACAGAAATTCTCAACCGTTCTCAAGATATGTCCATCATGACAAAGGGGATGAAGAAAGAAGGAAATGTAAGTGTAAAACTCTTAGTTCTTAACATTAAAAAACCACTGAGACTTCTTGGAAAGTACACTGAAGAGACTTAAGAGGCACCATCTCTGTGTTTGCTTCATGCTGCATGGCATGAATGTTTCTTTGTTTCAGGAAAGAGCTGGTGTTAGTGCTTGAGAGATCTCTCTGTTGCTTATCAATAGCCATAAAATTGATTTATTTTTCTCTTTACGAATTCTTAGCTTGAAGATTGAAGTTTCTCTGGTGCCCCCTGGGAGCTGTTTCTAATTTTAAGTCTCTGTCCTCGTGCTTCATACAGAAGCACCCGAGGTGCGGAGCAGTCTCTGAAATCTGCTCCCTAATGACCTGGAATAGAGCTGAATTACTCATTCCTTCAATGCTTTGAGATAAGTCAGAAAACAAGGACAAACGTGCAGAATGAGTGAAATCTGTCTGAAGGTCAAAAAGAGAAGAGAGGCTGAGTGGGAAGTTCTGTATCTTCTAGCAAGATTAAAATTTTTCATGTGGAAATCCAAAATACTAAAGAATTGTGATAATATATTCTGTTGAGGGGAAAAACAAAAACAAATCCCAAATACTTACAGTAGCAGGAATACTTAACATAGTTCCCAAGCAACCAGATTCTGATGAGTATTTTAAACCCTGAACCCTCAGGAATTCTCCTAAACTATTGTTTTGCTCTCAAGGAAGGAGGAAAGAAAGTCAGAAAGAGTCTGTTTTCTTCTCAGAGTAGATTTTTAAAAGACTAGCTGATGCAGAAATGTTTGGCTTCTAGCACAAACACAGCAAGGATGTGAGAATTCTGAATAACAGTTTAACCCACTCCTAGCTGCACACAGATACGCAGACACATATCCCACGTGTTAAGTTCTTTAGCCTTAAGGAGAGGATCATATAAGCAGCAGGAAAAACTTTTCACGTATATTGCTTCACCGAGATTTTAGCATGGAGAAAGACTTCAATGATTAAGGCTGATTTAGCCAGTTAGTTTTGCTTTTTTTTTTTTTTTTTTGGTCTAAAGTTTATCTGGAGATGCTATTTACATCATCCTCTGATGGGGTTGTGTAGTACTTCTGGGACAGAGGTATTGCCTCAGTTTACTCGACCTGTTAAAACCAGAATGGCACAAAACTCATTCATTAGATGCTACAAATGATGAGTGGCATGATCCTTTGGGAAATGAAAGGGGTTATCGAAGAAATTGTGCTGGGTTAGAGGTGGCAATTATCAGATAACCTTTGCATTCAGTCATTGCTTCTTTCCAGATGGATCTATAAAGATACTGTATTTTCAAGCTGGGCTGTTTGAAACATGCAACGGATGCTAAATTATAGAAGTGTAATAGGATAATTATTCAAAATGCAAGGGGAAAAAAGTTTGGGAGGCAAACAAAAAGAGGAATCTGCTAGTGGGAGTGTTTGTCCCCTAGGTCTGTGTGCCTCTTTGCTGAGACTGCTCTCAGCAGTGTTGGGATGGAGAAGAAAAGCATTCCACCCGTGGTGTGTGCTGTATGTATGACTGGGGGACACGAGCAAGACACTTTCCTACACTTGACATGCATTCCCAGAGTCCATGTCACAAACTGGCCAGAATAGAATATGCTCAGGGAAAAGAAACTGCAACATTTCAAACAATTCTGTGTGCTCTGGAACACAGGCAGCTCAAGCAGACGCTTGATAAAGCACTTATGCCCTGGTAGCTTCTCACAGGTAAGATTTCCCTTCATCACGCTCCCTAAAGCAGCCTGACAGTGTGCTGAAACAGGATCTAGGATAAACTGCAGTTTGCACATTACAGTGTCTGAGGGTACTTGGAGCTTTTATCCTGCCTTCCTGTACACTGAAATCTGCTGGGATCCACATTCACTGTAAGGAGCTCTTCTGTGAGTGCCTGTGGCAAAAGCAGCGTAACTTTTTGAACGCCCCAAGCCCACCTTGTTACTAGGGAATGTTTTGGAGAGAAATGGGAAGAAAATGCAGAATTTTGAAGTTATTTTCGGCTGTCCTTTTCTGCCTCACCAAGTTCATCTCTCCCCTCTTGCTATTTTACCCTGTAGTCTAACAGCTTGCTCTCCCTATTGATGCTTCTTCAGTTATTTACCCCTCATGATTACTTACCTGATTTCCAGTGTCTTTTCTTCTGCCTCCTTTCCTTGCTTTAGCACTTTTCCTTCCTGTAATTCAGTTGAATCCTTCGTTCTTCTCAGTCGCTTGGTTTTATTCCTTTGGTATGGTTCTCTCTCTCTCTTCCCCTCTTTTTTCTCCACCCCCTTTCCATGTCACTTTCTGTCTTCCCCACCACCTCTCTGCCTTTCCCCTTCTTTCTTCGCCTACTTTTCTTGCCTCTCCCACAACCTCCAACTTAATCTTTCTATTTTCAAACCTAGTTTCCTGTTGTTTTTCCTTTAAAGACCATGGGTTTTATTCCTCCCTCTCCATTCTCAGCCTCTCCCTGTGCCACCCTCCCCATACTGACTGGATGCACTCACTGCTGCACTCCCTGTCCCTTCCAGTTGCTGCTGACACTGCTCCTTACACCTCCTCCCCCAGATAACACGCCATGGTCTAAGTCTTCCTTAAATAAAAAGAGACAAGGTTGCCCCACAGCTGCCCCAGCTAGAACCTTAGAAGGCTCTTCTGTGCAGGACATCAATGAAGGATTTTTTTTTTTTTCTGACTCATTCAGGATTAAGCAAAGCAGAATTTATGAGGAGTGGTGGGGTCCTGCACCTTTCCAAGTAAGGAGCTGGAGCACAGCTGCTGCCTTGTCCCACAGGGCACTTAGTGCTTCCCAGGAAGGTGTCCCAGGTCCCCTTACAGATGCGTACAGAACAACCTGCCTGTCAGGTGCGGTGGTTTTTGACAACCTCCCACATTCCTGTACACACACACACACACTGACGCATGAGCATTTGGGCCTTCCTTAGAAATGCTTTTGGCACACTGAGGTCTTACATTTTATGTACATGTCAAATTGAGCTTCTGAATCCTGTACATTGGGCCAAGAGATGAGGGTGAATTAGAAATACCTTCTGGCTTTGATAAAGGCTGATCTGAAAGAATCAGTGTCAGGAGAATGTGATTTGCTTAGAAGGCTTTTGCTACACATAGGCTTTGGCTGGTGTTCCTCTAGCAGCCCTTCCTGAGCTAGGTATCTCTCATCCACACCATAACTCCCCAGTTGTCTCTGTACAGCAGTTACTGTAGATCATGAAGCAAAGGTAGCACTGAGAGTAAGCCACAGGACTGACAACTCTTCTAATCTAATCACTGTTCTCCTGCTAATTTAGTACCCCTTAATTCAGAAGATTGGATGCCAGGCTATGCAGGGATAGAGCTGTGCAGAAGTTACTCTGGATTCATGCTCTACGTGGGCACTCTCACCCTGAAGCTAGAAATGCACCTCCTTTTCAGAAGGGCAAATCTCCCTCCTGCTATATCCTCACTGATGACTATTGCAGGACGTGCGGTACGTTTCCATAACAGTTCAGTAAACTGATAATGAGAAACAAATAATTGTTTGCCACTGCATTTCTAACTTTATTGAAGGGTCTCCTGTGACTTCAAAGAAAATAGGAATACTTATGGAGTTCATTTTCTCTCTCCTGCATAACAGTATTATGCCTGTGATTATCCCATTGATTTTATGCCAGTGAAATTGTCAAACATTTCATCATAGAAATGTCCAAAACAGGTATTAGTAATACAGCTCTACTTGTAGGTGGCTTTGGGCTTGTCAGGTATTTCTCACATGCAGTTCCTGTGAGCAAGCTGTCTGAAATGCAACATATGCTCCCTTCCATGCTGAACCTTTGTTATGCACTCAGGATAGTCAGATCTGATTTTTCTTCATCATTCCTTTGTATTTCTTAGCTGAGCATTGTTCCAGTGTGGAATGCTGTTTCCCCTACAATCAAACAGTTATGCTGTAGTTCTGTTGATGAATACAGGGAGAAGGTTTCTGTCAAATACACACATTGTGCACGTGAAGTGACTGCTACAAGCTCTTCTTTTTTCTTTTCTTTTCTCTCCTTTTTTTTTTTTTTTTTTGATGATGGTGGGATCTGTTTGAATTTTGATGCACAGAAGGGAAATGGTTGAAGGCCATGTAGGATACAAAAGACAGGAGAGTGGAGGTGTTGTATGGATGCCTCTGCCAGACCCTCAGTGTGCCCTTCCTCTTCTATTTCCACCTCTTTTCAGGAAAACACAGGCAGCTTCTCCAGCTCCATTGGTGAGCTGGGAAGAAGGATTTTCCTCCCTCCCCTAAGCAACTGCAATGCAAAACTTTTATGGCTTGAATGAAGAGATCAAGTGGAAGAGAATATTCCCCTAGATAGTGAGAACGAGTTGAACAGCTGACAGTTGCCTTGTACAGCTTGCGAATCTCAGCAGTTTGTAGTGCTGTAGAACACATTTTGCAGGAAAGGGAAATATAGGAGGTAAGGGAAAAACAGAACAACATGTGCCATCTTTTGATCAAAGGTAATCAGCTTTCTGGAGGTAAGATTTCTGATCTTCTTGGTAAAGAAACAGAAGACTGTATCTACCCAGTCTTCAGTGAGGCACAAGATATGCTGTGCCATAAAAAAACGAATGCAAAAGATTCAGCTGAAGAAGGCAGGGGTTATTAGAGAAATCCTCAAGTGAGTAAGAGACTGATGGGATTGAGACACCAGTTCCCTAACAGTCTGAAGGATGTTACCTGGGAGGCTGATCAAAGATGGTATTTAGGACTGATCTTTCGAACTGTTTGTGTTAATTACCTTGGCACCAAAAGTAGAAATGCTACTGAAATCTGCTGCTGCAGGAAAGCTGGGAGGTATTGTCGGGGCAAAGGTGGATTCCTGCACCAGGAGAACTGAAGGCTCTTCACGACTGGAGCGACTGAGGTGAGGTTTAAATTGGAAAATACAAAGTCACACACACTCCAGGACCTTGCTGCTGAGAGATTAAGGAAAATTAGCATTTGGAAGTTCCTAGCTGGCATGACAGAGAAGGGGAAAGTCCTGGGTGAAGGTCACCAGGGGAGGAACCAGTGACGGGATGTGCAGGTGAAAATGGCAAATGAGCTCCCAGGACACAGCATTATTTCCAGTTGCAGCAGTTAAGATTAATGTCATCCAAGAGGATGTGAGACCCCCCACCAGAGCAGTGTGTGCAGTGCTTGTCCATGTTCAAGAAAGACTTTCAGCTTGAAACAGGTGCAAAGAAAGGCATCAGGGTGATCAGAGGAACGGAAAAGTGTCTCTCAGCCAACAGTGTGTTTACTTATCAGTCACAGAAGTGACTGCAAACAGATATTTGAGCTGATTTGAAAATAGATGAGATACAAGTACAAGCTTTCCTACATTCATTATTTTGCACCGAACTTCATACTACTGCAGCTACCTGAAGTAATTAAAACACAGCATGACGTGCCTGCAGGGCAAATACTACAAGGGAGCTTGGTTACATAGTCTGGCAGAACAAACGTTAAGAGAGGAGAGATTTGCTGCCTATAAATACTTCTCAGAGATGGGGGTTGGGCGAGTAAGTGCTGGGGAGAGAGCTACATACACTAAAGGACAATGTGGCATAAGAATAAATAGATATAAATTGGCCATGAATGAATTTAGGTTGGAAATCAGAAGGTTTCTAAGCAACAGGGCAGAGAAGGAGGTGCTGGAACAGCATTCTAGTAACAGAAGTGAGGGTGGAAACCTAATGAGATTTAGGATAGAGCTTAGTAAGTTTAGAAAAGGCCATTTGTTTTGTACTTGCCTGTTACTCAAAGGGATTGAAGCTGATAAGCCAAGAGGTCCCTTTTTCATTCTATTTCCCACACTTCCCTTATTGCCTTATCAGAGCTGCTCCTTTTCATGCAGAAGCCAGGTAAATCCTGCACAGAGTTTCAGCGTGATGAGTTTTTCAGCATTGATCCCATGGCTATTTAATGGAGTATTCATTCAGTGTCAGGAATTTAAACAAACAACCAGAGCAAGCTGATACAATGCAGAGAGAAGGTCTGCAAACATGCAGTAATATAGATGAGAGCTCAGATAGAAAACAGCTTCTTCACATAAAGCAGATGCTCTTGCAGCATCTGGCTTTGCTGAGAAGCTGTTTCAAATGTGGGTAAATGTTCTCCTGAGATTTGAGAACTTCAAGAGACTGCCTGAAAGTAAAATATCTTGTTCTGTCCTGCTGTTACGGAGCACTTTGTGCCTGGGGAAATATCAGATTTACTGCCCTGGGAAATTTCGGACACCTCTCTGTCACCACCAATGGTTGAGAGAGAAAATTCTTGTAGGTATGTTATCTCCCACGCCTGGCCAGCGTTGCAGTTACTCTGCTTCTTTATATTGTCACATGCTGGACGGACACAGCTAAGTACCCTCTCTCAAGTGCCTGTGGATGCCACCTTCCTGGTGAAGCTTTTTATCCAAAATCCCCTGGCATGGGTATGATTGAAAGAGAAGGAGAGAGAAAGAAGTTCTCAGTTATCGATTAGACCTCTGGAGACATCTTGAAGGCATCTTCCAGCAAAAGGCAAATTCCCAAAGACGGGCCTGCCCCAAGGGAGCAGAAGCAGCATGTAATGATAGGTCTCCAGATGACAGGGGATAGTTTTATAGTTGCTATTCCTCCCTTAGTGAAAAAAATCCCCATTTATGTTATTATATATGGACGTTTTCCCCTCGATTTCTTTCCAGCCTGTACTGGGCTCGTGCGGCAAGCTTTTTGTAGTGAAGAGGCTGCAGAGGTGGCCTCTGTGAGCAGAGCACAGTGCTGCCCCACGTCAGAGCAAAGCAGCTCCAGCTGCTCCAACAGAGACACGCTGCTGCCAGAGCTGAGCCGTGAGCGATGCTGGGTGTGCTCTGGGGAGAGAGGAGTTAAGGAAGGGAAAATCTGCTGTGCAACAGCAGCTGGGAGACAGGGGTGAGAGATGTGAGAGGAACAGCCCTGCAGGCAACTAAGTCAGTGCAGGAGGAGGGTAGGAAGTACTCCAGGTGCACAGCAGCAGTTCCCTACATCCCAGGGGAGGTCCATGGTGGAGCAGGAGGTCTGGGGAAGCATGAGTGGTGACCATGGAGGAAAAGCAGAGATGAAGGACTATGAACTGACTGCAGCCCCTATTCCTCTACACTGCTCACAAGGAGGAAGTAGACAAGGGTGAATGGGGTCGAAGTGTGATTACAGTTTGCTATTATCTTCTCACTACTCTAGTTTATTATTATTAAGCAATAAATTATATTAATGTTCCTACACTCAGTCTGTTTTGCCCATGATGGCAACTAATGTGCAGTCTCCTCTTTCATTGTATTTTCTCCCATTTATCTTTTGAGGAAGGGGAAGGAGAGAGAAGTTTGGTGGAGTTGAGCTGCCCATCATCATGAAACCACCACACAGCTCGGAGTACCAGAATGAGAAAAGAGGAAACAAGAACCAACAAGGTGTGAAATGTCACTGTGTGCCAGCATCACCTGCCAATAACACTTTCAGCAGGAAAAATTGGAAAAAGACTTCATCTCCCTGAGTAGAAATGACCATTTATCCCAAAGTAAATGCTTACTTGTCCTCTTTGTGTTACTGGAAATCAAACACTGTTTCCATCTCCTAACTCTGCAGCATATCTCCTAGTTGAGAAGTGCTTTGCAAATAATAACGCAATAATAAACACTCTCCTTGCTCTACAGGTGGAGGAACCAAACCATGGGGATCCTGAAAGATTTGTCCAAGGAATGAACAAGCCATTTTCAAGCAAGAAATCCTCACCTACCCAGCCACCAGACGTTCACCTTGTCCTGTAAATTTCCACCTAGATGAACTGCTGCTTCACACAAGTACATACGTGCATATGTCCATAAATATGTTTCACAAAGTGAGAAGAAAAGAAAGAACAGAGAGTTACCTCTTTTTGCAGAGCCTGCACAGGTGGAGGGAGGAGCAGGTGGCTGAACTGAAGTGTTTGCTTCAGCACAGCCCCTCTATCTCACTGGAGCCCACCTCTCTGTCCCCGTTTGGCTCCCAGAAGAGATCCGTGTCTGACGGAGGACACTTTGGGCAGGTGAGCACACCCCAGTCAACTCCGTGGAACTCAGCCTCCCGCTGTGGTCTGACACAGGCTTACTGGCCAGATATTCCCTCCAGCCTGAAAGACCAATGCTGGAGGAGACTGGCTCCCGAGCTGTTCCTGACATGCACTGGCAGCTGTCTGCCTGTCGTTCTTTTAAAGAGTCTTCGTGGATCAGGATAAAAATGTGATCTTACGCAGGCGGCATTGTAAGCACAACTTGGCTCAAGTTCAGCTCTTCCTCTGGCTCCCAGCTACTCTATTTTTAATGAAGGAATTTGAGGCTATCAGAAAGGAAGTCAAATTGTTTTAGGAAAACAATAGAAAAGCAACTTAAAGTTTATTAGCTTCCTGCCCAGGGCCTGGGACCAACTTGTCAAACTTATTAGAGTGATGGCAGAGCTATTTGTTTAAAAGGACCAGCGACAAGACTCACAATTTCATTCCTGTTTAGACCTTGGTGAAAACAAAGGAAAGCCATAAAATAATATCTGAAGGGAGCAGATGGCTAACTGGTAAGTGGTGCAAGCGAGGCTGGCCTCTGGGCCATTCATGGTGTTGACCAGTGCAGTAGCTTCAGTTGGATTTTGTTATCAGGTGAGTGCCTAGGCCTGCATTCACATTTCAGCCCCATCACCCCAAGTTCCTTGTTGTGGTCCAGTTTTCAAATCAAAATCTCTCACCTAAGGTTATCGATACGGCAGGAAAAGATCTTCAGTTAGAGCTACCGAAAAGAGCAAAACAATAGAAGGTCTATAAAAGAGCCAGGAATAGAACCCAGGTGTCTTTGATCATGTTGGACTTGCTGAGCCCCCCAACTATAAGAATATTTATATCCTTCAGAAGCAGCTGCAGTCTGCTTCTCTGTTTAGCTGCTCCAAAGTAGCAGCGCCATTAAGTCATTGAACACATGCAGGCATGTGGCTACAGAGAAGAATAGACAACCAAACTATTAGACTTGCAAGCCAAAAATGTCCATGCTGTCTGACCCTTTTTAAGGAGTTTCATTATTGGCAAAGAAACGAGAATAGAATGAATTACTGAGAAGCACTTACAAGCTCTTCTTAATGAAAAACCATACACCCCTTTTTCAGGGGGCTCCGTGCTGATTGAGATTTTAGCCTGCTTCCCAGAGTCATATAGGAAGAACTCACCTTTCCTTTCAGTGCTGCAGCAGTAGTCTCTAGAAAGTCACACGCTGAGAGGCACTGAGCACACAGAGCTATGCATGCAAGCTTTGAACAACTCAGTAATCGCTTTTCAGATGAAAGGAAGAAGATCCCACCTCAAAAATTCTCTTCCTACTCCTCCTCATTAGCTTAAATAAGACTGGGAATGTGCAACTACAGTGATCTCTGGGGCCTGGGGCAATAGTGCATCCTGCGTTGGCAAGTGGTAGAAGATTTGGTTTATGTTTTCTTTTAATTTAGCCAGGTTAGATGCTTATTTGAAGGTCAAAGAGAGTGCATCATCTCTGGAAAGGCCTAGAAAGCTGCATCTTAAACTTAATCATTTTAATGTAAATACAACTGCCTTGCATTTGCATTCAATTTATACTTATCTTGCTTGTAAGGTATTCTTACAACTTTCAGAAAGTTTCTCTAATTCCTGTCCCTTAGAGATACTTCCTTAGTAAACAAAGCAGCCGAAAATGCTTAGAAAATGCTGTGTCCTAGTTTATTTCAGTCCATAGACATTTTCTTGTTTTTCAGTACATTCTTGAGTTGCACTGACTTAAGCAAGACTTTATAGCCTTAATAGCAAAAGTTGACTGCCCTGCAATGCTAACCAGGCCAGCTTTGCTGGGGGAATTCCGAGCAAACATCAGCTAGCCAATATACTTCTCAATTGCCTCTGTTGTAAGGGATGCCACATGTAACTCATGTGATGGTGGTCTGACAAAGGGAAATATTTCATATGCACTTATTTGGAATCTGTGTCATCTGAACTGGTACCATATAATTCATACTTTGTTCTAATAATCCGGAACTCCATGTGTATGCTGTGAGAATCTTTATGTCACTCGCTCACACTGTACTCAGTAATCCCTGGGGCTGGGATCCTGCAAAGGCTTGGTCATGTAAGTGATTCAGTTACATCTTGTGGCCATTCATGTGCGTAAAAGTCCATCTGTGTACAAATGTCATTGAATGGACAATGCTGTGGATTGTTGAAGCTCCTGTTTTTCCTATCTGGAGCTTCATTCTGGTTTCTCAGAAGGTTCTGGGATGACAAAGGTTACCAGCCAGCTGGAAGTGTGGATGCTGAGATACATTTCATGTTGGTCAGCTGCTCATGCTGCCATGTGGGGCCAGTGCCAGCAGTTTCAGGTTCCTGGACTGTGCTCTCTCATAGAGGGGTTAGGTAGCTGTGGTACTGCCACATGTCCCAGCTGTAAAGCCTGAGCTTAGAAAAAGGCTGCTTAAGTAGCTTTACCAGTGTAGAAAGAATCGCAGACATGTGTCTTGTTATAAAGAAACCTAGCTTTGTAGTGTGGTAGAAGGACTTTGGTGTGCACTAGGCGTTGCTGGGGGCCAGAGAAATCAGGACTGAAGCTATCCCTGGAAGTCAGTTTCTAAGGAAGAAGCAGTAAAAGGATATGAGGGAAAAGAGACGTGCTTGAATGGGGGTGGGTGAAGCTGAATAGTAGACAGTCTGAGTTACGGAAGAAATCTCAGATGGTGCTTACTGCTCCCAGACAGCTTGTTCTCTTCTGTGATGGTATGAAAGCATTTCAAGACATGATATCCTGTGTAAAATTAAGAGCTTAATTAGTGCACACATTTTTCTGACTAATAGTTCTCAATAATTCTATGATGTGTGTTGGCTGGATTCTGAAGCCTTCTGTGAACAATGAAAATTACAGCAAATGGAGGAGGCAGGAGTGCACTGCTGGCCCAAGGAGAACAGAAAGATACATTTTACACCAGAAGACCAGATATTTATGTGCTATATGCACACACATGTATACACACACGGAACAAAAGTATATTTCAAAAGAAATATACTTGGCAAGAGCTCACAAATAAGCCCAATTCCCAGCAATGCCATGGTGTACAGTGAACTTCTGTTTCCAGAATGTGTCATGAGGTTAATTAGAGCCACTCAAGGGATTCAGGCCACTCTGGTGCTCATGCTGCACCTTCAGTGTGGCTGCGTAAAGGCAAATAAACACAGAGATGGCATTCAGCACCTATGCATTAAGATGGTGTCCTGAATATTTTCTAGAGGAAAGCTTGAAAGAGATTTTGTATTCAGTTTTCTATTCTGGGAGGGCAAAGGACTTAGTCCATTGAAGTCTCCTTAATTGTATTTCTGGACACCTGGTTTTCCTGGTAAAATGCACAGCCCAGCTGCCCAGGAGAGGTGACAGTGTGCAGAGGAAGCAGGTGTGCATGTTAGTCACCGACAGCCACAAAGGCAAGGAAGTGGCTGCCATCGCCTCTCCGCCATGCTGGAACTGCAGGGCACTACAGATGGCCATGGCAGCACCCATATGTGAAGCTGTGAGGACTGGCTTGGTGCTAGGGAATCCTCTGAGCATTGGAGTACTGCTGATGGTCTCAAGTAGGCCGTTCTCCCCTTAGATTTCCAACATAATTTCATTGAAATTCTCTCACCTCACTCTTCATAAGCAACCTGATGCAGCCTGCTGTAATCCTCACTGCTGACTGATGTCTATAAATCCAGGCACTGCTTTCTCACCAGACTTTTGCATGGTGTATGTTCTTGCTTTTATTGCTGGTGGAGTTTAAAATGAAGAGTGACCAAGGGGCATACAGCAGAAAACCGTATGCAAAATTGCTAGCCTGAGCTGAGATGTTTCTTTTGTGGGTTTCATCTCTGATTTTGTGAGCTGCTGGTGCGTAAATCTGGCGACAACACCTGACAACTAAGTGGTGTCAGCCAGGAGAGTGCTATATTGCTGGTGTTTCTTATTTTTCATAAAATGATAGAAAAACAAGGGATATTTAAACTTGACAAGCGTAGGTAGCTATAAGTTAATTGTTTTTGAGTGAAATCTTGCAGTTTCATAGAGTAGAATCATAGAATCACCATGGTTGGAAATGACTTCCAAGATCGTCTAGTCCAACCATCTACCTACCACCATTATTTCCCCACTAAACCATGTCCCTTAGTATCATATCTAAATGTTTCTTGAACATGTTTGGTATGTTTGGTACTCAAAATACAGATTTGATAAGAAAACACATCTATTTTTCTTGGAAAAAAAAAAAAAAAGCAAAACAAAATGAAGACATGATAAAAATTGTGATAAAAACTGTTACAGTCATGAGTAAAGTTCTTTCTGGTCAGGGATGGTTTCTGTGGCTTTCTGTGCGTGTAAAGAAATGAGATGGCTAAGCAGCACATGCTGGTATGATAGATGGCTTTTGCATGTGATACCCATATGGATGGCATGACGCTTTCTGTAATTATCCTATGCCTATCTGAAGGGGAAAAAAATAAATTGGCTCTTTCAGATCAAAAGGAACCCAAGTCTGGTTTTTGGCAATGCTTTCAGTATTTTGGAATGTTGTCACCAAACCGGGGGCACTGCAGGATGTGCCTGCTGAAAGAGCATTTCAGAATGGTAGTGACTAAACCATGCAGTATTGCTCACAAGAAACAGAGTAGGAAAATGGGAAGCCTTGAGGTTGTCTGCTGTTCCCGCGCTCTTCCCGCTCTCTGACCAACTTTTTGAAGAAACAAGTCTCCATCTCGGGGGGAGAGCAAGCAACAGTTTAACACAGCTGGGAAGAAAGAGGTTTTGCGATGTGCTGCATGAAATGATGCAGTATCGCTCCCCTGACATCTGGTAAAACACTCTTAAATAGCCTTGTCTTCTCGAGTCAGCATTTCTAACATCAATAATTTTATTGGTGATAATCGGTAAGGTCTGAGATTTGTTGGAGGACGATGGGTGGCTGCACTGGCACAGGAAATCTGAAGAGCTCTGAAGAATGCTGACAGAAAAATGCTGAGGCAACATCTTAGTTACTGAGTTGAGAAATGTGAATTTCTTTGCAGATTGTTGGGAAGAGGACATGAGGACTGCTGCCTTGAGAGGAGATGCTGGTGTTGTAATGCCGTCAGGTTTTTAAAAGCTGGAGATGTCCACAAATGCCACAATCCAGTGTAAATCTAATACCAGACTTCAGTGTTTCTCTTGAAGCTACTATGGCTGGCCCATACTGCTCACATGAGCTGCTTTTTCTTGCACTCACTACAATCCTGTCCCAAAAACCTTTGAGAGGAGGTCTACTTGCATTGCTGTCTTACAGGTCTGGGCAAACCCAAGCCAGCCTTCCAGTCATATCCTTTCTAATCCAGGCCACACAAGTTTCCTTCCACCCAACCATTCCTTCTCATTTTTCCTCCTCTGTTCCGATTCTTCTGATCATCCTTGCACTAAAAATACCATGCAAAATCTCTTCATATGATTAAAAAGTATTATTTTCCACTTTGAAAAGTGGAACCATGTGGACATTCCAGCCCAGGACTGATGCAAGACTGTCTTTCAGCTACTGATGTGATGTGAAATCATAGCCTGCAGCTGTGTAAGCAAATTGACCAGCATTACAGGGATCCACAGAGAGGCTGATGGTGATCTGTGGATTGGTATTGGGCCTGCTTGTGCAGGTGCTGACCTAGATGGGAACTCACATTTTGTTTCCAAGTGCAACAGAGCTGTGAGACTTCATCTGAAAGATTATGCTATGGTTGGAACTCCTGTACTTTGTCCCCGAGTTTTTCATAGATTATCCTTACCTCTGGGCTCTGGTTCAAGTTAAGGAATGTTTGCTGGAGTGGTTCACAGACTGGTGTTTTTCATGTAAAGTGTTGAGGGATTTTTCAGGTCGGTTCTGCAGAGCCATCTCTTCTGCACTGTGAGATACCATGTCCTAGGTCCTGGGGGAGAGGTAGCCTGGATTTGTGTGATGGAAATAGATGATCTTTAAAGTCCTCTCCAACCTAAGCCATTCTGTGATTCTGTGAATAAGCTGAAATGATCGGGAGACAAAGCAGCATGGTATGAGGTGAAACTCACTGGAGGAAAACAAGCCTCTGCATTAGCAGAGGAAGCACATCCATCTCTTAGTAGTCGAGGCTCCTGAAAAAACTTAACCCTTAGTGGAAAAGCTAAAGGAAACATTCTTGTGACCAGCTGCTTGATAAGAGAGCCACAACTGCCCAAACGTGAGGCTTTTCATTGCAGCAAGAGATTGTTGGGTTTGACCAATATGGGATGAAAAAGCAATATCTTAATATTGATGAGAGGCCGTTCCGCTCATTGGCTCTGAGGGCAAATGACACAGAACAGTGTATGTCTTTCCACCCCTCCTCAGACCCCAAATTGCTTTTGTCCACACTGCCTTCTGGGAGCTGCTATTAGTGATGCTAGCACCTGATCCATCCTGGGGGAGCATCATTGGCCTGGAGAAAAAGTGCCAGAGAGTGTGCGGACAGTTAAACAGCACTGATGACAGCAGGATCATATTGGAGCCTGTGCCTTGGTCCTGTTGGCTTGTGAGCTACAGACACACCTACATTGAGGGCAAGCTAGGTTTAGAATGGAAGGAAGGTTGGAAATATGATCATACTACTGAGCTCAAGGAGAGGGAAGCTGTTTCTTAAATTGCAACCTGCTACATTTATTGGGTTGCTTCTTGGACTGTGGAATAATGGGTAAGAAGACGGATTGTTTAACTCACAACTACCAGAGTACGTGGATGAGGACATGACAGACATTTTTGCTAAGCTTACGACCTGATGCAGTAGCTGCTCTGCTGATCTGTGGATTGAGTGTGGGTTAGTGCTGGAGCAGAGTCTGTTTTCAGCTGAGTGGCTCCAGTCTGCAGTGTCTGTGGAGCTGTGTGGGCAGAGTGAGCCAGCCCCCGGGCTTCAGCTTCCCCGTCTGGCAGAAGGCTTGCTCTGTGCTGAGTACAAGCTGGCATGGAGGTAGGATAAACAACCAATATAATCAAGAACAGTATAAATAGTTCTGAGATAACAGCAGAGGGTGTTCATCGATGAAAAGCAACATTTCTGCTAATGTGGTTCTTGTGGAAGGTGGGCTATGATCTAAACGTCTAGCTTAGTTGTCCATTTGTTACAGACTGAAGGCGAGTATCTTGCCTGAGTCTCATCTGCCTTTAAACTTTGGAAAGGTTAAAAATGATAGGAAAGAATGAAACTGAAGCACGAGAGCCTGCAAAGAAAGTTGGTATACTCACACTATAACCAAACTGTGCATGCTTACATAGACACATGAGATAGTGTTGTAGAGTGTTTCTAGATGCTGGCATACATGTTTAGTGTCTACAGAGAGCAGGTCCTATGTCAGAAGGTCCACTCTGCAGTGCACTGTGTGCTTTCATTTTGAGTGTCTTTGGAGTGAATCCAATGAGGATGTTTGTTCTATCAGTGCCTGAAGGAGTTTCATTTTTTATTTTCTCTTAAGCGTAGATGAAAACAAGACTCCTATTTATATACATATAATGTGGTCACATCTGAGACACTTTGTGTCGCAAGCGAAGAACAAACCTACAGAGAATATAAAATCAGCAGCCTGCTTTACAGCCCCAAGGGGAACCAGAAATATTTTAGCTGAAAATCTGCTTAATGGTCACTGTTTGCCTCCTACTCAATCAAATCAAATGTGTTTAAGTACTGAAGTGTGTTGCTTTTTAGTGCACGTAGAATTCCCAGAGAGACAAAAATTTTGCATGATTCCTGCCTGGAGCTATCAGGAAACTGTATAATTGTCCATTGGTTCACTTAGTAGAGACCTGTGTTTTTCAGGGTGATGGGTTGCCAGCACATGGCTAGTTTAAATGGAAATGATATGTGCTACCATACATTTGGTTCTGCTGATTTCCTGTGATGGCCATTGCAGGCTGGAGCCCAACCTGGCTTGCAAAACCTGCTCAAGCATGGTGAAGATACAGGTGGTGACCCTCTTCTCTGTGCTGTGCCACACCACATACAGAACCCAATGGCTTGTTAAAACTTGGGTGAGTATGTATACAGGACCTGCCATCACAGCAGCTACTGGGGCTCAAGGAGAAACCCAAGGATTTTTAGCAGACTGGAATGTTTTCTTTCTGCATCTCTCCGAACTCACTGAAGCCTGAATATCACTGAGAAAAAATGTTTGATCGGCCTTATAGATCTCATTCATGCATTCAAGGCCAGGCTGGATGTGGCTCTGGGCAGCCTGGTCTGGTGGTTGGTGACCCTGCACATAGCAGGGGGGTTGAAACTAGATGGTCATTGTGGTCCTTTGCAACCCAGGCCATTCTACGATTCTATGATCTCAGAATAAGGCTCTCGGTTCGAATGCCTTTCCTTTGCTATCAAACACACCATCTCTGGTTCCCAGAGACCTCTCTACTCAGCGCAGTGATAAAAGCACTTTTTAACACCATAGCTGCTGTGTTCCCACGCCTGTTGCTGTCATGAGCGAGGCCAGTCTTAAACAATAGCAGAGGAATAAAGAATAGCCTTGCTAATCAATATCCTGCCTAGACGCTGAGTCAGGTGGCAGCTTGGGCCTCTTTAAAATTCCTGCATTGTTCCTGATTTTTCATTTGACCGGTGTAAGTTTTTATCTTTAAAGAAAGAAAACACATGGGACCAACTGTCTCTGCCTGCTGTGCTATTCCCTTCCCATCCACCCCCACTCAGTTCTGGCATCTTTGTCCTGTGGTAGCAATGAGTGGGGGGTGGAGGCAGCAGTTGTTGGTCTGGACCTTTTGCTGAGTGTGATGTCCTGTGGTAAGAAGAAGGTAGCAGTGGTCTGAGTAGGATTCCTGAGGTCATGTACGTCTACAAGGCTTTGGAGAACTACACCTTTGACACCTATATATCCACGTGGGCTCATATTTGTGTGATTGGTCTTTAAATGGTCACAAGGACAGGCATGAATGCAGGCAATTTCCTAGAAATTTTTTCCACAGATGAATGTTTGGAGCTCTGGCAGGGTGCTGGGACAGTCTGTGTGCGAACAGACATTTGGAAAACTGACAACGACAGTATTTGCTAAAACAAACTGTAGCTCAAGCTCTTGAATCCATGTCGGTTGCACTACAAGCATTTTGCAGAAGGAAAAGGAGTTCAGGGTGGATTTATGTAATCTCTCAGTCTCACAGGGCCTGCAGGCCAGTTGAGGGCTTTATTCAGTTCCTGTCACAGCCCAGTGTCACCCCTAGGCTGCTCTGGCTGGCCTAGAACAGGAGCCAGTGGCTGTGCTTTCCGCTTGCCACAAGCCCTGCATCAAAGACTGCCTAGGAGGAAGGTCAAGATGCCCCCAAGATTTTCCTTAAAGCTGGGGAGTCTCTCAGAACTTCTTGTGGCTCTTTGGCTCTGCTTGATTCTGGCTGAAAGGCCCCAGCAAAGAGGGAAAGCATGGTCCTTGCTGTGCCGCCAGGCAGGAACTCTTGGAGCTGGAAAGGGAACTGGTAAGGGTTACAGTTGTGCATGTAGATCCGAGATAAGAGCTGACCTATCCTTCACCCCAAACTGAACTCCCTGAAGCTCAAAGAAGGTAGGGAGACCTTGTGAAAATTCTGGGGGAAACCCGCCAGGCAGGCAGACTTGCAGGTCTTGCCCAGGGCTGGGAGCATACATGCTGCAAGCAACCCTACTTCAGATGCTACTGCTGCAGACAAAACCAGGAAGGCGTGGGATTTCTGCAAAACCATGTGCTTTCAAGGGCTTGCTTGGTCCCAGACTAAAACACTTGAAGGCCAGAAGCAAAGACAAAGGAGGGAGCTGAGGGTGCCTGCTGGAAGCCTTGATCCAGAGCAAGGGTGCAAAGCCTGGCTCTTTGGGACCAGAACTGTCAGGCTGCTGCCAGGGCCCAAACACCTGGTGTGGGGCGCACTTGACAGGGAGCACAGTTATCCCCATTCCTGGAGACATTCAAGGCCAGGTTGGTTGGGCCCTGGGCAGCCTGAGCCGGTGGGGGGTAGCCCTGCCCACAGCAGGGACTTGGAAGTGCATAGGCTTTGAGGTCCCTTCCAACCCAAGTGGTTCTGTGATTCTATGATTCTATGCCTGTGTCGGTCAGCATCCTCTCTGCATCTCCGCAGCAGGCAGTCTCCCAGCACACACTGCCCTGCCTGCACAAGCCATGCCCTACCTGCAAAGATGAAAATGGCTGCCAGGCATAAGATGGCAGGGAGGTGTGAGCAGGGAGAAGGCAGGCCGCTATGCCCTGCCACCACCTTGCGCTGCCAGTGGAGAAGGAAACTGTGCTCAATAAATTCTTTTTTCTTTAGTGCAGACAGTCTGTGACATAGTGATGTGTGTTACAGACGCTGTCACGATCTCTTCCCTCGACCCAAGCAAATATAAGCAGAGCAACAACCACAGCATGGCCAGTCTTCCTCTCTAGTAATTGCTCAGCATGCCCCAGCCTTGCACAAGGCAGAACCTCTGGAGGTGAGCTGAGGATTTCTTTCAGTCTGGGCCTCTACACAGAGGCTGCTGGTAAGGATTGCATTGGTATCAGCTGAGAAAGGGGATGGTTGTTGCAACCACACCTGTCCCACAGGAATATAATGGAGTTCTTTAGCTCATTATAGTGGTGGTTGGTGCTTGCTGTGTGCTAGAGCTTGTTTGTAGTACAGTCTGCAAGTTTGCTGCTTCCCTAGAGCAGTGTTGCTTGGGTAGTTGGATGTTAGCTGTGGCAGTTCTGGTGGACATGCCCTTAATATGTGGGTAGATCCTTATTACAGAGGTTTGTGGAAGAGTCTGCTGAGTTTCAAGCTGTTTTGAAATATGTGACCACTCTGTGCCCACTTAAGCTACCTCTGCTATTGCTCTGCAGAGTTACTGGTACCATGACAAGGATGGACCGGGGGTGCTTTGACTGTGATGTTGTGTATTGCTCTGTTGCATGGTTAATATTCAGGCTTGCTGGCTGCTTACATGATTTCCAGCTTGGGGGTTGTGCCAACAGTTGCACAGCAGGAATGAGTTTCTTATGAGCCTCTTCATCTGCCCCTGAAAACCCAAAGGGGACGCTCTCAGGTACTAATCAAGCCATTGTTCAGGGAAGGATTCCTAAGCCCTGGAGCTCCCTTGTTCCTGGGGTTAGTCTCTGTGGTTGAATGCCAGGCGTTCTGCTGGAGGCTCTGCTCAGCTCCAGGCAGAGAAATGTTTGCCTGGGAAAGCAATCTTCTGGGGGAGTGTATCTCTCAAAGGGAGTCCTCTGTTCTGGGAGGGAGTGGTGGGAAGGAATTAAAGCAACTGGGCTAACCTGCTATCAGAATATCTGAATGATAAAAAAATCTCTTTATGCTCACCCAGGGAACCTGCGTGGGTTTCATAAGATTGAATTTGTTCCGTACAGGCCTGATGCTTCCAGAGGAGATGAGCTGGCTGTCTTGACTCTCAGCTGTGTACCAAAAAGGGAGGGCAATATGTGCAGCCTGCCAAAGCAGCCCTTGGTAAGAAGGCGACTGGGCTGCACAACATCAGCGCACACGTGGTCGGTGGGGAAGCGCGAGTACAGCTTCAATCCTTGTCAATGGCACCTCGTTGACTTTTAACACTTCTTTATCATGTCTGCACTCACCTCGTAGCAGCGCTGATAAAATGCCATCGCTGGTGTAATCTCCTGAGCAGCTCTGCAGAAAGCACTGCAGAGCATGAGTGCCTGAATCGCTGGCAGCCGGCAACTGGTGTGGGACTCCAATCCAGACCACGGTAATAAAGCAAGGGCTCTAACCTGAAACAAGTCTGAGGCAGAATAACTTCCAAGATGTATCGAACACCAGAGGTGCTGATCTACTGGTATGATAGGCATGGCAGCATAGGAATGTTGTGTTAGAACAGGGGTTTGCTGAATTTGGAGTAACTATTGCTTTTCAGAACCTGTTGGAGTTGGAAATGTAAGCTGTCTGATGTGCTTGCGGGGTATTAGTACTTAGGGTTATGAGCACCGGGGCGGTGGAAATGACTGCACAGGTTTTTTTTGTGTTCTCCTTATTTCAGAAGTCTCTTATTTCTCTCTGCTGGGGTATGTTGGGGTATGTACTAATCTGAGTTATCACTAGAAGTGGGTATCATTTCTGAATATTTAACTTCTACCTGTAGGCCCACGGCAATTAAAAGAACGTGTATTATTATTACAAACAAGCAGCTCGCAGTGATACTCCTGAGACTGCCCTCCTTTCAGGTTTGAACTAGGGAACCCTGAATATAAAAACTCAACTACTACTGAGCAGATACATCATTCTGGAACCTGTAGGTGATGTCAGACTGATGTACAGCTCCTCATCACTAGAGGAAAGCAATGAAAGTTGTAGTGGAACTGACTGGAAAGAGGCTCTTTCCTTCGGAGTGGGAAATGTGTATGTTTAAAATGTTGTTTAAAAGAAATAATCCTAGACTTATTTTCTTCCCGAATTGGAGGCAAAAGTCATGAAGTTAAAATTCCTTGCTGAAGAAAAACTTCAGAAAATAAAATGAAATTGTGCTGAAGACTTTTTGTCAAAGAACTTGGAGATAAAGATCTCTACGTCTTGGTGGTTGAAGATGCAATTACATTTTTGCTGGCCCAACTATTTTAAACACTCAAAGTTGAAATAAGGGGCTTCTCCTTTAGAGTAGGGATCATCATTAAGAACAGACATTTCATTGAAAAATTTCAGTTTGACTTGTTTCTTTAGCCTTCTGTCCTTATTAAGAGAATAATCTTGCGTATATTCTTTTCTTCTTGGGACTATGGCTCTACTCCATGTTGTTATCTACTGACTTTTACAGTTGTGCATCTTTTCTATGGCACTAGTCCTGCAGTTATCCCTGCAATCATTTTCACGTGCTGCAATCAGGATGGAACAAACTTTCTGCATTCTCTCTACTCACATCATCTTTGGCAAGTTCTTCTGCTCCACTACTTGCTTGGATACCCTGAAGTCTACTCATTTCTATAATCCCAAGGCTGTTCTCACAGGAATATCTAGTGTTGCCCCAGCCATCTCTAGAAGTCTCTATCTTTTGATCTTTCCTGTTTTTTTTTTTTTTCCCTTCCTCCCTTCCTCCCTTCCTCCCTTCCTCCCTTCCTCCCTTCCTCCCTTCCTCCCTTCCTCCATTCCTCCCTTCCTCCCTTCCTCCCTTCCTCCCTTCCTCCCTTCCTCCCTTCCTCCCTTCCTCCCTTCCTCCCTTCCTCCCTTCCTCCCTTCCTCCCTTCCTCCCTTCCTCCCTTCCTC
>NW_024884364.1:16556748-16626487 GCF_019232065.1 Centrocercus urophasianus
TCCCTTCCTCCCTTCCTCCCTTCCTCCCTTCCTCCCTTCCTCCCTTCCTCCCTTCCTCCCTTCCTCGTTCTCCCCCTCTGTTTTTTCTGCTGTTTCTGTCCACCATCTTGTACTTCTATCTCTTTGTTCTGGCGTCTTTCCGCTTCTTCAGTCTTCCATCATTCCCGACCAACATCTAGAACTTGATATGTGGAAAAACTGGGTCTTTTCCCAAGGCCACTTCTCTTCATTACCTCCAGTATTTCTGCTATTCTCCCTGAGAATGGCATCCAGATTACCACATTTTACTCTATCCAAGCTCTGTTTTGCACGTGGATCTGTCAAATCTCGCAGTTCTTTCTTAAATGCCTGACTTTTTGCCTACATCCTCAAAGTGAAATGCTCCATTTTCCTCAGTTACTGCTGTGCTACTTGCAGTCCCCAGCCTCCTGCCACACATTCCTGCACTACCCTTGAGTTCTGCTGCCTTACCCTGCTCACTCTTCAGCTTCGTGTTCCTTCTGTGGCTCCTCTGTCAGGTTTCATCCTCTCCATGTGGACTCTATGTCCATGTTTTGTGGCTGGTGCTATCTCCTCATACCATCTTCCAGTGCAGTGTTTTACTGCTCACTGATGACTCTTTCTGTATCTATTCACTCACTAATATGCCTTTTTCCAAGGCTTCAGAATTTCTTTTCCTGCGCTTCAATGTTTTTTCTTTAATGCTGTTTATAACAAGGCAGGATCATGAGCACAATATGTTGGAGATAATAAGCATACAATTCCCCTTGAAATGAATACTGCTAGCTACCCATGTAGGAGTTAGGCATTTGTGTATCAGTGGGCCATTTGGCACCCTGTTAGCTCTTGAGACCAGTAGTAAACTACTGAAACCACCTCACCAGTATTGTGCCTGACGTCTCTAACAGCCTGAAGAACCCAATGTTCAAGGCTTATTTCAGTCTGCTAGAATACAGGTTTTCAGGTCAACTGGTGCACAGTGCAGGACTTACTGTGTTGTGGCCAGTATCTAAAACACAGGAGGTACATTTAATTTCTTTCTTTTCCTGGTGGATGAGGATAGGTGGATAGAGCATCAAGCCCCCTCACCTCTGAAATGTGCTGTTCTATGAGGTGGAGGTAGCTATGACATTGATATCTGCTCACTGAATGAGAATAGCACATGGAAGGAAATGTACTTAATGCTAGGCGAAGCTGCTATGGTAATAAATAGTGGGACTGTGCTTTCTTCATATCGCTCTAGTAACCTGCTCACATGAGGCCAAGACTGATGTTTGCACTTCATCTAGCTGCTTGGTTAATTATTCTCTGAAAGTTTTAAGGAGCTTCCTTGTCAGATTTGGGTGGATTTCATCTTAGGAAGTCCTCCAGCCTTGAAGGGTGGAGCAGTTTACCTGAGAAATTTGAGATCACAGGGAAAAAACATTAAACTTAATTTGTTCTTTTTCTTTCCACCCACCCCTCATCTTGCAAAATATATTAATTGCTGGACTGTTGGATGATGCCACCACCCACATGGCTCTTTTTACTTTCTCTCTGGAGTGCTTCTTGCCAGAAACATTCAACGTCTTAGACCAGGAAGGACAGCAAGGTGGTGTCCTGCTTTCAAAGGGATGTCCATGCTAGAACTAAATGCAAGATGTCTGTGTCCTGCAGAAGCCATGTCACTGTCTTCCCACGGGCAGCCTATGTGTCTTCTCTTCAAGGTGCTGTTATCTCCTGGAGTTGCTGTGCAGCACACAACACCAGCTGCCTCTGCTCTGGCCAACCTGTGGCAGTGAGGAGATACAAATCACTAGCTGAGCTGTTGCTTTGCTCAGCAGAGACCAGCTCTCATTTGCAATGGTCCTGGTGTAACTGTTTCATGCCAGCAAAAATAAAAGGAGGAGAAGGAAAAGGGAATAGAGCAAATAAAAAGCGGGACGTAGAGATAATGGGAGTGGGGAAGTACTCCTGATGTTATAATGCCACCAGACTTAGAGATTTCTCTAGCTCCTGCTGTGCTTTGTTAAAAATGAGGCTAGTTAGCAGCAGATCTGAATGTAACAACAGACAGGAGAATGAGAGGAGCCGTGAAAAATGCATGAAATAAGTGGATTTTTAAGGGGTTTTAGGAGCGACAGTTTTCTGTCAGTTGTGACAGTTTCTGCTCAGTTGTGGCCTAGTGCCTGCACGTGTCATGTGATTGGGATGCTGCAGAAGGTATGCAGAGTGTGCAGCAAGCAAAGCACACAGCCGTGTCATCAAACACAGAAAGCAGAGCACTTGGGCAATGAGTTTCTGGAACTGCTGAGGGGTGATGGTGCAGCTGAGTGAAAGATGTAACTTAGCAGTAGGTGCTAATGCTGCAGAAATGGGGATGAGGATTCACGTTCTTAAGGATAAATGGATTTACGGGAGGGATAGTGGTGGTTATCTGGTAACCAGAAACTTACATGATCAAAGAGTTTACTAAGCCCTTCTGACTTTGCCTTGCTCTTCCAAAAATATATCATGGCTGTGTGGAAGGTCACCTCCCATCCGTTCTTAGATGTTAATCACCCTCTTCAGTATAGGTGGCCTATCAGATTGCATAGGCTGGGCCAACACTGGGATATATGATAGCTCATTTGCTGAACTGGGGGATCTAAAGGTAAGATTGCTATCTGGAAGGCAAAGATATCTGTGAGGGGAGGCAAGATTCCTAGTCTCTTCAGCTGTTTGCCCTGAAAATGGAAGAAGACAGGATTTTCAAATTCCAGAAGCCCTTGCAGGCTCAAGGCTATAAACAGGCTCTTCCTGTACGAATCATAAAGGATCTAACAGTAACTACGAGATGCTTGTTTTTCCATACAGTCCAAATACTACTGGAGTACGCTTTGTGAGGGGATGAAGCCCATCAGTTAGGGGGAATAAGGGTCCCCAAGGCTCTGAGAAGATGGATATTGGAGAAAGAAACATGGAGTAAAGAAGGAGAAATGAAAGGCTTGGTCAAGCTGACGCACAGGGAGACAGGCTCAGGAGTCAAAAATATAGAAAGATGGAAATAGGGAGAAAAATAATTAGGAAGGTATGGAAGAAGAATTAACAGTGTATTTTACATGGGGAAAAATGTCCCAGGTGTGGAATACATGCCATATATGCCATGTTATTGTTTTTTTTTTTAGCTAACTATTCTAGAGGCTTCTATGGGGGCAAATGCATGAAATTATGGGACCCCAAAGATGTGATCCTGCCCCTCTTCTCTCAGCTGGTGAGGCCTCCCTTGGAGTACTGTGTCTAGATGTGGAGTCCTCAATACAGGAGAGACGTAGACCTGTTGGAGTGTGTCCAGAGGAGTGCCACAAAAATAATCCAAGAGATGGAACACACCTGCTATGAGGACAGGCTGAGAGAGCTGGGGCTGTTCACCCTGGAGAGGAGAAGGCTCTGGGGAGACCTCAGAGTGGCCTTTCTGTATCTAAAGCAAGGGATGTAAGAAGGAAGGGGACAGACTGTTTAGCAGGGTCTGTTGTGATAGGACGAGAGGAAACGATTTCAAACTGAAACAGGGGAGTTTTAGATTGGATATAAGAAGTTTTTTACAATGAGGGTGGTGAGGCACTGGCAGAGGTTGACCATAGAGGTAGTGAATGCCCCACTCATTCCTGGAGACACCCAAGGTCAGTCTGGACAGAGCTTTGAGTACATGATGGAGCTGTAGGTGCCCCTGTTTATTGGGGAGTTGGAATGGATGGCCTTTAAGGGTCCTTTCCATCTCAAACAATTCTGTGATTCTGTGAAGTCTATGCTTCCAAAAGTAATGTGAGGGAATGACCAAAAGAATGTACTTGATGTTTTGCTATGTGGATTATAGAGTAAGTGTTGCATGTGGTAGCCATGAATGCTGTTTATCCTCAGTCTTCTTGCTAGCTTGAATGCAGTGATACTGCAGCTTGGGTCTCTGAAACTGTTCTTGGTATATAAGCTCTTTAACTAGAAATATTCATGGGCCTCTTGCCATAGGCCACAACTTTACCTTGCAGCGCATAGTGTGCAGGATATCGATGCTTGGAAGCACTTGTATTTCATTGCTGAAGCTTGTGTTGCTCTGTATTTCCTAGTCCTAATCACAAAACTAAAGTGAACGTCACTCAAGATTTAATATCTAAGAACATGCTGCAGGGGTTGGTGTTTCCTGACACCAATAGCTATTGTTTTATCTTCTAACCACACCTGTCTTCCCAAGCAGAAACACTTGAGCAGCCTGCAGTGTACTAGCCTCCCCTCTGGCATGTGGCCCGACACAGAAATGGACAAACTGCCTGGATGACATGGGAAACCAAAGTGTTACTCTCAACTAAAACATTATCTTTTAGGAGGTAAGTTGTTCTTGGATCAGCCAGCTCAGACAGTTGGGTAAAGCATCCTTCCAGGAAGGTTTTGTGTCACTTGGGCCTTTTGCTTACAATGAACAAAGACACTGGATTTCATTCCTCCTTACACAGTGATCCACTATAAAATGGGAAAGAACGGACACTCCTACAGATACAGGCTACTGAGACTCCATTGCGGATGGAAGAGCTGCACGGGTATGATGTCAGATCCATGAGCTCTTCTTCACAGGAGGGCACAACTCACCTTTTTCCTCATGGATCTCATCAGTCAAGGGTGTTGCCTCACCTCATTCATTACCCAACAAACACAGATACAGTTAGGGGTTAGTAGCTGATCTTCATGAATCTCTTGGGAGTAAGGGAATCTGTGTTTTTACTTATTTGTAATTTGTGTAATGTACCTGAAGCAATCAGGCAGTGGGAATGCAGTCAGCTTTTTATTTACTCAGCAACTGAAAAGATGCGAGTTCTGTATAACAGTGTAAAGGAAAGTTTCCAACTGTCTAACCTCCTGTTTTGACTTCCCTTTGGCATCCTCCTGGGCCCCAGTTCCTTTAAGAAGTGAAAACATGTATTTTACTGTACATTGTCACCAGCTCCTGTGATGCAGTGAAGTTAATAATGTGCATAAGCTTTGCCAGATGAAGGACTAGTGCTGCAGACACTTTGAGAACAAGTTATTCATGCTCCTGTGTTCTGGTGAGAAATTTTATGCCTCTGACAGACAAGATCCCAGCAGCAGTTCAAGCATCATAAATCATTTGCTTTTATCTCAACCAGAGAGGGAAAACTGCTATTTAAGTAGAGGTCCGCTTATGGAAACATGGATTAGGTGTTAAATTTTACTTTAAAACATCAAATTAAACAAGATAGACTGAATTAGGAATAGGTAGCGCTGGCATATTGCTTCTAGAAATTTGTGGTGGTGGTGGTTCTTGCAATGCCAGCATTAGAACTTTACAGGAAATGTGTCACTTCCCAGATGGATGGGGTTGTGCAATTGTAAGGGGGAATAAGTGTTTCAAAGTTGGTCTCTTGTTGCTGTATATTATTGAACATTATGATCAATCACCTGAAAGATAGTGAAATAGTCATTGAATGGTAGTGAGGAGTGAAAAATCAGTAAGGCAGTAAAAAAAAAAGGACATTGCAATAGCCTGGATCACTTGGAAAGATGCATCCAAGCATAACATTAGTTGTTGCAAGTCACATGTCAAAGGATAAGGAGCACAGGCTATGCTTACCAGTTAGTGAGTTTGTCTTGGGCAGCAGTGACAAGGAATGATGGGAACTGGAGTGGCTCACTGGCTGTCAACAGAATTCCAGGATGGTGCTGTAGCTGGGGAAACGCATGCAACTTTTGGTAAATAACTTCAGGATGAATAGCTCTAGGAGAGAGTGGGTGTGCGTGTCATTTAGTACTAACATTGTCACTTCCCATGTACTCTATTTAGTGCTTTTGTTGGTGGTTCCTGGATGGGAGAGGTTTCAGGGAATATGCCTGAGTTGTTAGAGTTGGAAATGTGCCTTCCAGTGAAAGAGGTCAAAGAATTGAAGGGAAAATAAAGCTGAAGGCTAGCTTTTGTAGTGTGTGTATATATATACCTATATGTGGAACAAACTTCTTGTTCTATCAGACTGAAGCGAAAAAAGAATTAATGACTGATTCAATTTGAAACTTTTTTTTTTAAAGCATCAAAAGAGGACTAATTTTTTAACATTGCATGCAATTAATCACTGGAAAGGCTTGCTGAGGATTGTGGAGGATTCTTCACAGGGGGCTTTTAATTTGTCTGGATTCTTGTCAGAAAGTAGACGCTTGTGGAGATGGAAAGGATTTCTGCCAAAATTTCTGGCCCAGGTTTTCTAAGGTGTGAGTCTCGATGATCACAGTAGTTCTTTCTGCAATTGGTGTCTGAGTTTGTCTCCCTTGTTGGCAGGCAAGTGGTTGAGAGTTGCCTCAGAGCAAGTGACGGAGGCATCCCCTCTCAATCCAAGCTGTTACTCTTTTTCACCTTGCTCTGTACAAACAACCTGCAAACAACCAAGCCATACCACTCTTGCTCTTTAATCTTCAAATCTTATTGCTCCAGTAAGTAGCTCTCCTTGACCCCACTCTGTCCCTGTTTCCCATGTAAGCATCTACCCCAGTCGTTCTCTGGGATCGGCAGCTACCTCCACCACTGATGATGGTGGAAGTAAGTACCAGTGTTTCCAAGAGGAGCTTCCATCGCTTTCAACCTGCCACCAGCCTCTCACCTCCAGAATCCCATTCCACTATCTATGCTACTCTCAAGGGTTTGACTCTGTTGTACAGGATGGGAGAAGACAGAGGCCTTGTTGGGAGACCCCTACCTTTGCTGGGAGAAGGGTGCAAGGGCTAGATGCATTCCTTTCACCTAACGTGGTTTTTTTTTTCTCTCACCAATGGACATTTTTGTTTGGTTGTGTAAAAACTATAGAATCATCTAGGCTGGAAAAGGTCTTTAAGATGAAGTCTAACCATTACCTCACTCTTCAAGTCCATCATGAAACCACATCCTTAAGTGTCTCATCCACACATCCCTTAAATACGTGCAGAGATGGCATATATTTTCTCACTTGAGGAAATAGACTGACAGCCTCCTTTCAAGAGAGTGATGAGTTGTCTCCTCAGTCTCCTTTTCTCCAGACTAAATCCCAGTTCTGTTTTCAGTCCCTCCATCAGCTTCATTGCTCTTCTCTGAATTCTTTCTAGTAACTCAATATTCTTGCAGTGAGGAATCCAAGCTGAACGCAGCACTCTAGCTGTGATCTCACCAGTGCTGAGTAGGTAGAAAATCACTTTCTTGGTCCTGCTGGGCATGTTGTTTCTGATGTAAGCCAGGAAGCCATTGGCCTTCTTGGTGACCTGGGTGCACTGTGGGCCTATGTTCAGCTGGCCACCAATCAGTATCCCCAGGTCCTTTTCTGCTGAGCAACTTTCTAGCCACTCCTCCCCAAGCCTATACTGCTGCATTGAGTTGTTATGCGCAAGTGAAGTACCTGGCATTTAGCTTTGTTGAATGTCATGTGGTTGGATCCCCGTTGGTATCCTGTGATATCAGAGTTTTGCTTTGCTTCTTATTTTCTTCCCCACAGTGTTAAACTGTAGCAAAGCTGTGCATGTGGATAAATTGTTGGGAGTAACACACAGCTGTTAGAAATTTGTGAGGAAAATGCTGGGAAGATGAGCGGTGCCATAGATGAAGCTCAGGGCAAGAACGTGTGCCAGCAGAGGCTCAGGCCTTTGTGTGCAGGCAGTAGGTACTGGATGTAGCAGTATTTCCTAAAAAAATACAATGGCTACTACCCAACTTTGTGGAAGAAAGCCCGGAAGGGCAAAGTGTCCCTGTGGGTGCAGGAGGGTGCTGGGTGGAGCCTGATGAGGAGTGGTAGGCGGGTGAGGAGCTGTGAACGTGACTGCTGAGGCCACACAGGGTTGGGAAGCTTTTCTGCTTGTGATTTCACCTGGACTGCATGCCAACCTCGGCACACAATGTTATCGCTGTGAGCCAGCACACGGTCAGGACGGCTGTGTTAGCAAAGTTGGGGCCCCAAGAGACCTTCTCCAGTCCTCAGCTTTTTGCTTTGAAGGCTTTGGCCAGAAACACATCATGGCTTCGTTCCCTGGATTGCCTCTGGTCATTGATAACCTGTGTCACCACGGCTGCTATCTTGTGGTAGGGAATAAAAATGAACAGCTTTGTCAGGAGCTGAAGCAGGGACCTCTGCTCTACCCCACCCCTCTCTGGCAATCTGTTGTTCTTGGCTGTTTCCTTATCTAGGCTTTATTACTGTGCAAAATAGCTGAGTTAATGACTCAAAAGGAACACTTGGTCCCTACTGTGCAGAGACTATGCTGTTCAGATACAGAACCTTCCCTAGGAGATCTTTCTCCTTCCTGTAGCCCATGCAGCAGTTGAAAACTGAAGAGCTCTTGGATAAACATGGTCCTTTTATCTTGCTGGGCCAGTTCCATTGACAGTGGGTTCCATGGGTGGGAGACGTGGTCTCCGTATGACCATCTTTACTTTTGTCAGTGGTAAATATCTTGCCTAAAAGGGACATCATTAGAAGCACTTGGCATTTTCACAGCTCTCCTTACATGGCAGTCCATGGAAATTTAATCTTCTCTCTGTGAAGCTGTTCTTCTCTCCGAGGTCAGTGCTGCCTTTAGAAGTTGCAGTCTGAGCCTCCTCCTGTGCTAGGAGAAAAGTCTATGGTATTTTTTGAGTCTGTTATTTTGTGAATAAGATTCTCCTTGTTTAATTTTCTTTTTTCTTTTTTTCTTTTTTTCCTATTCAGGGTTGTGCTTTCTGCATCCTTTCTTGAAAAGATCAGAAATCAACCCCCTTAATTCCATGGCAACCTTTACTTTTCCCAGGACAGATGTTTCTAGGATAATTCCAGGTTTTCCATGCTTTAACTTAATAGGCAATACACTCAGAGTGTAACAGTGCTGAACTAGTTTGCAAGAAATGAAGTGGTTCCAACCTCTGTCATCTGAGATTTGTCAGTGACTAAAGTCTTGGGCATTGAGGAGACCTGTTAACTTCAGTGTTAATTCCCAACTATAAGTTAAAATCTACTTGCAGGAGAGTCACGTGGCTCTCAACAGGCATGAGAATGGATACAGCAAATTGTATTCAAGATGATTTGCAAGAGTGGTTTTTGTGTGTGTGTGTGTCTGCTTTAGGATTGTGATCTGTGACTGGTCATAAGTCTCTGTAGGGCCATCAGGTTTACTGAAAGCTCGCTGATATCGGAGTTTGTACTCCAATAGAGCTGAAACAGTACAGTAACAATTAGGAGATCACTGGCATCTTTGTGCTGGACAGATGCAAGGCTGCTATGGGCAGCTCAAGTGCTGATACCTTATATACTTTGACGCAAATGAACCCAGGTGTTTTGTGGGAATCTTCTTTTTCAAGCTTGAAGGAGATATGGAAGGAGACAACATTCAAGTTGTCTCTCTACTGTCCTTTGATAAGTGTATTATGCTTGGGCAGCATGTTTATGGTGGTTTTTTGTTTTTTTTGTGTGTGGTTTTTTTTTTTTTTTTTTTGCTGTGGCTGTTCTCGTTCTTCTTGTCAGTAGTTCTGGTCTTCTCACTTTTCATTTGCTTCTCACATCATCCTGCATTCTTCAAACTGCTTGCCTTGTATGGTTAGTAAAGACAAAGATAGGTGCCATCTTTCCAGAACTGAAAGATGAGACATTGCTCACCAATGAGATCAGCTTTTGAAATGCGTGAGCAAAAATCTACATGATGATGTTGTATGTCACCACTTGTGACACTGCTTCCTGAGCTTCCTCATAGACAGTGCATTATTTCTGGCAGAAAGATGGGTAGACCTCAGATAGAAAACAGTATCAGTAGAAAACAAATCAGTAGAAAACAGCCATGAAAATTGGAGAATATACCTGAGGACTGAGGCAGTATACGTACATACCTTGCCTCCGGGTGAACATCCAGGGATCACATTAGCCCCTTTAAGCAGTGTTGCACTGCAAGCTCATATGCAGCTCCTCAGCTACCCTGAGTTCAGGGTCCTCTGCAGAGTTGCTCCTTCCCTAGACAAAGCTCCCTGCAGCAGTGCAAGACATGGCTGCCTTTGTGCTAAAGCAGAGCCATGTTCCCATCTCACTGTGCCATGCAGAGTGCAGTAGATCAGCTGCTCCCTTTTTCATGTTTCAGAGGTCTCCTGGTCTTATTAAACATTTTGCAAATGCAACTGTTTTCTTCCAGATTGTGGACTAAATATATCGTGAGGCCAAAAACCAAAACTCTCCAGGATCTTGGTGCAAACATAGTTAAACTTAGTTACTTCTCATTCTTAATTGTATTTTGGGACCAGTCTGATAGGCCATTTATAGTCTACTTAATGACTATTATCTTATGTCAAGTTCTTAAATCAAATTGCCATGTGATAGAAGAGAAACTGCCTTCCAGGACCTTAAGTATACTGCACCAGTTTTGCTATATTTAACAATGATGTAAGCAGTTTCCTTGGAGAAAAATATCAGCACAGTCAAATGGGTTGAATTTTCGGTACAGTCAGGGGTGAGTGTCCCTACTTATATTTTCTTCCTTTTTATCTTTATTCCTCATGTTCTATGTTGGCCACTTCATTTTTCAGTTCAGAACTGAGATCGTATCGCAGGTTTGTAGTTATCTGTGAGTAAGTACAGATATGACACAATTGTACCACAGTTACCCTTTCTACATAGTCTTAACAAAATGCCACGTTGCAGGTTCTTCCTCCTCCAGTGCACCAAGAGGTACAAAATCGACACAAATAGTGCAGAGAACTCCTGTTCAATGGTTGGTTGGTTGTTGTTTTTTGTTTTTGTTTTTAAATAGAGTTCCAGTGCAAAGTATCCCATCCTGCTGACTGATTTCAGTAGATGGTATTGAATTCTTCTGAGATGATATTGGAATAGACATGTCATCAACCATGTCATCTCCATTGACTCTTTTCCTGGCAGTAGGACAGAAGTTTTTATTGATTTCATCTGTCTTGTCTGCATTATTATTGAGCAATCTAACATTTCCATCTGATAAAGAATCAATACCACGATTAGGACTCATTTTATTCTTAATTTACTTTCAAAGAAAAAAAAAGCTTTGTCAGTGTTTTTTCCCCCATTTTACCTCCGTCATCAGATTTTTCTAATTCCCATTTTCTAGTTTATATTCAGCTTCTCCTCTGTTTATTTGTTGTGTGTTATACTTTTTTTAAAGCCAGCCCCACTTCTCTTTTAAATCTGGCTGTGTTATTTTCTTCAGTCATTACACTGTTCTTTCTTTACTGTGGAGTGTGTATTTTTGGGGACTAGTAAAATGTTTTTAATCAGTTCTCAATCATTATTCATTATTCATATTCTTCTTTAAATACTGGGAATTCCCATCATGGCTAGGAAATGGGCCTCTTAAAAGCATAGTGCCTTCTAAAGCATTGCCTTAACTTTTTGGACATTTTTTTCTTTCCTTTAACAATGCTGTTGATCAGTAAACCTATTACCAGTCTCTCACCTCTACCAGTGCTTTACCCCCTGGATGAAGTGAAATACAAGTTTTGGTCATTTTGGATGTAAGATTTTTTTTTTAAACGAGGGAACTTAGAACATTTAAAATCTCTGAGGCTGTTTTTGGGTGAGCAACATCAGCATGTGTCAAACTAAGTGATAACTTAGGTTTGTTTTTTCTTTAGGTAGTGCTCGACTAACCACTGGTCCCATATTCCAGTGTTGCTGAGTTGTGTGTCACAGACCTAAGTCATTGCTCCAATTACCGGGATACCAATTCACAAATATTTGTTAATTAGGAAATCAGAATTCAAAGGCACAAGCATCAGAGCAGGTACTACCTTTCTTTTTTCTAGCCCACTTCTGCCCACTCAATCTTTGTTAAGGCTATAGGCATTGATTGTAACACTGAGTCATACAAGCTATCCCAACATCTTTTCCAATTTCATATAGCTGCAGTCTTTTGGGCAGGCAAAGCCTTGCTGAATATAAAATGGAAAGGGATGTGACAAGTGTATGCAACTAAAGAGGATGTATTAGAATGGACTTGACTTCTATACTGTGTTTCTGTAAAGGTGGACATGCTTTTGAAAGGAAGAGGAGGGGCTGCAACCTGATACACCCAGCACTGCACAGCAGAGCTGATATGCAGCAGGGGGATTGAAGCCAGACCTGCTTCTCCCTGGACTGGAGCAGGGTGGCCAACGTATAACAGTTGATGCCCTCTTCAGAGCTCTGGGGACTGGAGAGACACAAACTGTGAAAATACAAACCTTCATTTTGCTGAAAAACTATCTGTAGTAATTGCTGCGTTCATTGCAGTGGTATTTATCAGTTAAACAAAAATAGGTCCTCCTAGTGCTGGGCACATGGGAGAGATGGTGTCAGTTCCAAAGTGGGACTCACCACAGCAGTAGCCGGATGCGGCCCAGGAAGGAGGACACCCAGTAAGTCTTAATGCTTCTGGTAGAAGGATCCTGTTCATGTTTAGGCCTTATTTCTGATAACATTTTTGCTGGAATGTAACAGGACCCTAAGCGATTGCATTTTACTGGTAATTATGAAAAAAGAAGTCTTTGCAAATGGGAAGCTTTTCAGCCCCAGCATCTAGATTTTCTGGCAGGTCTGTACACAAAGAGTCCCTGGCTCCCTCCACCTCCCTGTTTGATAGTTTGAGGCCAAATTGTCTCAGGGATGCCAAAGACCTTTGGATGGATAATTTGGATGAGCAGGTTACCTTGATCAGGAAAAGAGAACGGCTGGCTTGACAGCTTCCAAGTTCAATAACCTCCTTTTCTTATTAATAAATTTTTGAGGCATGAGAGGTTTCCGTTCCTTGCTGGCATCTTTACACTGTGCCCAAAGAAACAATCATATCAGGTTCAGGAAGGCAAGTGACTGAAAGGGCAGGGAAACAGGAACCGTCCCCACGGATGTCCTCCCCAGAGAGGCTGGGAACACGCTCTGCTGTGGGAAATGGGGAGCTGAGGTCAGCCAGAGTGCACGGCAGGTATGTGCATCTCTAAGGACTGGGAGCACAGGAATAGTGGTCTGTTCTGCCATTCCCAGTGCTGCCCCATCCCAAGCCACCTCCACACCTTGTATGCTCCACCACCTTGTTCTGTGGTGTGGAAATGAAGGCAGGGAGATAAAGGCAGAAAGTGGGTGGTGACAACGCTCCCGAGAGCCCTGAGCCAACCACTTAGTGAGGCAGGCCTTGGTGTTAGAAGAGCTCAGATGGGATAAAGGAACAGGGAACAAGCTCCCTATGGAAGCTGGAGGGCCACAAATCTTGTGGATGGGACGGAACACAGGATGTTTCTGGTCATGCCCACTTGTTCAGGTCCTTCAGAAGCTTGGTCGCTTCCAGCATCTTGTGCCTGAGAATGTGAAGAGGTTGTCTCATCAAAGCTTTTTAAACAAACACATGAAGTTCTTCTCAAGAGGTTGGGAAATATTATTAGCTCCTCTTTTACTGGCAGGCCTTGTGCAATTAATTATTGCCAGAAGTATTATCAAGTGTGTGTCATACCATTCCTTGGAACCGCTTTACATAGTTCAGATTGGTTGTAAGCAACATATTCCCTAATTGGCCTGGTACCTCACAACTCCTGACAGCCATTAGTCCATCTCTCTGAGGAGGATCTCAACTGTGGTGGAAAGGACATAACCTAGAATATATACATAGAGAAATGGAGAAAATTGAGTCTGGGGACCACCTAAGTATGCAACTTGCTTGTATTCTCAGTTCTTCTCAGGAGTGTCTTCCAGCTGATTGCCATCTCCATGTCAGAAGGCAGATTGTAGGAAGGGGCCAGGAAAGGGGACGGGTAAGAAGGTATGTGGAGACCCAGGAAAGGCATTTTCATAGAGTCACAGAATCATCAATGCTGGAAAAGACCACTAAGATCATCTAGTCCAACCATTTTCATACAATGGCTCTGTAATGTATGTTCTACACCTTGCTTACAAGGTTGTCTCAGTACACCTATTCAGAAATAACACCTACTTCAGGGTGAGAACTTAGAATTCCTAAGGAAAGCACCACTGTAAAGGTCTGTAAAGCTCCCTCTGGTTTTAAATGAAGTCATGCCGAGCTGTGAAATCACGCATCTATGGTTCCTCTTCTCTTCTTAGCCATTTTTGTGTTGCTGCTGTGATACTCTTACCTGTGACAAGTGACAGCTTATCTCTTTTGTCTTGCAGGCTTTTGTAAGCTTAGTTCAGATCTTATTACTGACAGTGCTGTTATTAAAGGGGAAGTCATGCAGGTCAGCTGGTATACATGACAAGCATTTGCTGGATGAGGAATACAAATTCAACACAAAATACAGATGGTGTTGGCAAATACAGACTATGCTCTTGCCTTTTCAACTAAAATGACAGTGTTTCCATAGGTAAAATTGATATTGCTAGACTCATCTTCACATCAGCTTGACTTCAATCTATTTAACATTAAAAAAGTAGCATAAAATCGGTATTTGGGACAGATATTACTGCATCATCGCACTTTCCCTTTGTTTGCTTTGTGTTAGTTCTGCGTGTGCAGAGAAAGTCTAAGAAATGAGGAAAGAGGGCAGGGTGCAGGCACAACGAAACGGGCAGCTTTTGCCTTCTCTCTCTTCTCTCTCTTGCTCATCACTTCCCCCGGTCTCCCCTGGTGCCTTACAGTGCCTGAGTGAGAACACAGTGCCCGCTAGTGGCTGCAGCAGCCCGAGAGGCTGCCTGGCAAAGGATGCTGGCTATTTTTGCTTTGCTGATGCCACTCCACCAATTGTACCGGGACGAGGTAGGTGGCTCCTATTGCTCCTGCCCTCAGATACAATCAGCGTCTCTGGAAAAGGTCAGCGCTAAACTGTGTGGAAAAAAAAAGAGGTCCTTGCTGGGAGTGCCACGGGTCATACACACCCTGTTTTTCATGTTTAGCATCAATGTCCAGATGAAACACCCTAAATAAGGCATGGCGTTTAATCTTACAGTTGCTACAGCAGGAGAACAAATTGGTTGAAATGGGGTTACAGGGAGCACGCAGCTCTAAATCCACAGCACGTTCAGAGCCATTCCTGGTTTCTGAAGTGAAAGAACAAAGCAAACACCATCTCAAAGCTTCCTCGAGCTCAGCCCTCCTTGCAGGACAAGCAGTGCAACGTGGAGATGCCTCTGCTGCTTGGTGTGAGCTACCGCCAGCGTGGGAAGTGGTGTGGCACCAGTGTGCTTCATGCTGCCCCTGCTAATTAGCCCCACTCCAGAGAGAAGGTAATTAGCTGTAGTGGAACGTACTGCTGACACAGCACACCTGCTTCCAGATCTGAGCTGCTATCTGTCCAGCTCAGCATTGCACTGGCTGGTGTGGGAAACCCAGGATGTCCAGGCTGAGTTTTCAGGGTTGATGGCAGGATGCTTTTTATTTACTGAGGTTACTTTTCTGAGACAAGTGCCAAGAAATCATAAAACTGTAGGGCCAAAGACCTCAGAAAGCCTCCCGATTGTTTTTCTGCTTATGAGATAAGATCATCCTTAACAGATGTTTGTTTACCTCTTCATAAAAACCTCCTGTGATTCTACAGCCTCCCCAAGCAGTGTGCTGCAGTGCTTTGCTATTCTTACCATCACAAAGTGTTTTTCTAATGTTTAGCTATATCATCTTTATTGCAAATTAAGCTGATTATTTCTTCTTCTGCTTCTGATGAATGTGGAGGACAACTGCTCCATCTCTCCACTCGTTATAATAAATGTTTATGTGCTGGAAGACTGTTATCATGCTTCCCCTCCTGTTGTTCCTTTCCTAGAGAAAATGAACCAAATTCTTCTACCCATTCCTTATAAGGTGCTTTTTTTTTTCTTTTTCTTTTTCTTTTTTTTTTGGTAACATCTCTTATTATTTTGTTGTGTTTTTGTTTTTTTTTTAATATTATTTTTTAATTTTTTAACTCTCTCTGGTTTGTTTACATCTTTTGTAAAATGTAGTGCTTGGAACTGGACTCACTGTACCTGCTGAGAGCTCAGCAGTATTGAATAATTGCTTTCTTTGTCTTTTACACAAAACTCCCCTTATGTTTGCGATTTGTTTTGATTTTGTTTTGTTTTCCTGTGGGAATCTTGCTTAACAGCTTCATATTCAGTCCCACTCCAGCTCTTTCTAGGCTGCACTGCTGTTAAAATGCTTGCCAATCATAGAAGCATTTGAGTTGGAAGGGACCCTTAAAGATCATCTAGGCCGATTCCTTCGGACCAGTGCAGTTGGTGCCTATGCCCTCACCATTTCTGAATTGTATCTTGATACACCACGTCTCTAGAAGGTAGGCCAGCTCTGTAGTGCCTCATGTTCATGTCAAATTCTGACACTCCAGTCACCCAACTTCATGGAGATGGCAACCCCCCAGCCCAGCTACCATCCTTTCGGTTTTGTCCTTTGTTCTGTTGTCCAAATCTTTCATGGAAATGCTGAGCAGCCCTGAAGCCCAAACTTCAGGGACGTGGTCCTCCTAGCTAGAAAAGTGAAGCCCACGTAATTACCCTTGATTATGGTACTTGTGCACTTTTGCGTTGTCACTTCAACTGCTTGCTTCTCTGGAAGTTTGTGGTCTAGATATTTCCAAAATGCTCACTAAAAGCGGTGTACCTAATATTTACCATTTCCTTCCCATCTACCAGGCCTACTAATCAAAGAAGGAAATCAGCCTGGTTGGTGTTTATTCTTTAAAATTCCCTGCTGACTGGTTCTTATCACATTATCATCCTTCAGCTACTTACGAATTGATTGTTTCATAAATGGCTCCAGTATCTTTCTAAGTATCACAGTTAAGCTGACTGGACTAACTCCCCAGTTCCTCTTATAACAGTAATTTTCAGAGCAGAACTGCAGTTAGGTTAGCAAGATATTGAAAGACATTCCACTTTTGCTCTGCTTATCTTTATTCATTGTCTACTTTCGCCCCATCCCTTAAATTAAAAACACATTTCCCTGAAGTATTTATCTTCCACTTGAGTTTCAGCATAATCCAACACTGCCTTCACCTCTTCTCCTGTTACTTGCATACTTCTCAAATTTCCCTGCTTCTTCATGCTTTATATTTTTCTCTCTCTCCTTTCTTTCTGTTTTGCCTGTAATTTCCCAGCAAAATGCATTCCCCAATTTTCTGAGGGCTCTGAAGAGAAGGTGAAATTTGGGCAAGTCTTGAAAAAATCTCAGAAAAATAGGGAGACTGACATTTAACAGCGTTACAAGGGCATGGCGAGTTCTGCCCAAAGATTAGTCCAGGGCTACCTACATTTAAACAATTTCTGATTTCAGTAGGTGGTACAGAGAAGATGGGAGCTGGTGAGACTCTCACTCCTAGTGATCAGATTGATAAATGGCTTTGGCTCAATGACAGACAAAGAAGCATGTTACTAGAAAGCAAGTCTCCTTTAAGTTGGGTGATATCTAGCAAATAAGAGTTGTGTAGAGCGTCCATCTTCTTGCAGGGAAGCTTAATATGTTTAGTGTTCAGCATCAGCCATAAGTGAAAGGTTTGTGTGTTCAGCAGAAGAACAGGAAGCATGTGCCACTTTCTAGCTAAGCAGATCAGGAGAAGATAACTTTGTTTGAGGGAGAGGTATCATTATCTAGGGTTGTGCACTATATAATTGCACAATCTGCTATCATGCATGAAAAGAGCTGCTCAATAGCATGGCCCTGCCTTGTCCTGACATCATGTCTGTGTTGGAAATCCATTTGGAATGAAAAATCCCACATTCCCCAAGTGATCTCGTAGTTTGTGAGCAAATGGCTGAGTTGCAGTGGAGACTTTGCAGTCACAGTGGTGCTAGGAGTTGGGAGCTTTGTGACCAATATCAAAACGGCTCAATGATAAGAAAGCATAGGATCACAGGATGATTTGGGTTGGAAGGGACCTCAAAGCCCACCCAGCCCCAACCCCCTGCCATGGGCAGGGCTGCCTCCCACCAGCTGAGGCTGCCTGGGGCCCATCCAACCTGGCACTAAACACCTCCAGGGATGGGGCATCCACTGCTTCTCTGGGCAGCTGTGCCACTGCCTCACCACTCTCTGAATAATAATTTCCTCCTGATATCTAACAAAAATCTCCAGTTTAGAGATGAGGATGACATGTGACTGTGTAAAATGCTTTGTACAAGTCCAGGTAGATTACATTAGTTGCTCTTCCTACACCTGTTAACACTGTAGCCCTGATGTAGAAGACCACCAAATTTCAAGCACTACTTGTACTTAGTGAAGCTAAGTGGGCTGTCACCTGCCACCTCTCTGTCCTCCATTTTCTTTTGCATAGTTTCCAGGAGGATATGTTCCATGATCTTGCCAGGCAGATATATGAGACTGACTGGCCTCTAGCTCCTTGTTTTCCATTTTTTCCCTTTTTATTGAATGACATTATACTTTCCCTTTTCTAATGGGAACTTTGCCACACTGACATGATTTCTCAGACACGATAGATAGTGGATCAGCAACTTCATCTGCCAGTTCTCTCAGGACCTGTGGATTCATCTCATCTGGTCTCTTGGACTTGTGTAACTTCAAGTTCCTTAGATGGTCTCAAATCTGTTCTTCTCCTATAGCGGTCAGTTCTTCATTTTCCCAGTCCCTTGGCTTTGCCTTCTGTGACATGGACAGTGTGGTGAGGGCACTTGCTGATGAAGGCTGAGGCAAGAAGTTGATGAATACCTCAGCCTTCTCCGTATCTCAGATAACCAGATCTCCTGTTTCCTTCTGGAGAAGGCCCACATTTTCTCTTGTCTTCCTTTTTAACGCTGATGTGCTTACAGAAGCCCTTCCATTGTCTTTGATGTCCTGGCCAGATTTAATCCCATCAGTGCTTCAGTTTTCCCAACCTGATCTCTGGCTGCTCAGAGAATTTCTCCATATTCCTCCTAGGCTACCTGTCCTTGGTTCTAACCTTTGTAGGCTTTATTTTTATATTTGGGCCTTTTTTACTCCCAGGGCTTTATCTCATGGAAAACTATCAAACAGATCCCTGAAGAGGCCAAGGTTTGCTCTCCTGAAGTCTAAGGTAGTGAGTTTGCTGTGCACTGCCTCTATGAAACAAACTTCTTTCTGAAGAAAATACAGTCTGTTGCAGATCTAGTTCAGATGTCCCATGCTCTCTGAGTCCAGCCTTCTTTGTAGACCTTTGGTTTAATGGTCTTTACCCCTTTCTTTCAGACACTACTTTTGTGTTACAAAAGCAGTCCTGATTTCCAGCACTTCCCTGATGGCTGAGAGGATCAAGTGCTCTTCTTGTTCTCTCATGCTCTATCTTTTCCTCTCCGTCACCATCTCAACTGCTTCCTTCTGGAGTACCAACACAACAGGAATTCTCATTTGCCATCATTACTTAGACTACTTTCTGTACTTGTGCATGGGGAGGAGGCCCTAGTTAGCTGGAGAACCTGATGCAGAGCACAGCATTGCCTTTTTTCAGGAAGCCAGTTGAAGGCATCATGTGTTTTTATCCAAACCACCAATGTCCAGCAAGCTCACAGTTCCCATATTAAAGGTTCTGCACCATAATGACAGCAAAAAATGCACTCAGATAATTCAAAAAGAAGTTACGTGTATCCAAAGATGAGTGACTTGAATATCACTGCACTGGAACAGGCTGCCCAGTGAGGTGATGGAGTCTCCTACAATCATCTGCATGCTTTTCTATATTTCTATATCCCTACTTACTGTAGGGAACTGCTTTAGTAGGGGGTAGGACTCAACGATCTCTAGAGATTCTTCCCAGCACCTAGAATTTTGTGAGTTTGTGATTTCTGCATCAGCTACATCTTGCAAAGTATTCTGCAACTTGCCAGAAAGTGTTTGCTATTTGGATTGTGTTTGCAAATGGACTATAGGAGGTTAATGGGGAATGTATCTGCCAGTAGCTGGATGTAATTTAAAGATGGACTGTAGCCATGTAGTTACATACCAGATTTGGGTTTTGGCTCATTTTATTAGAGATAGAGCCCAGGAAAGGGATTCAGCCAGAGTTGTTTTTCAAAAGGACAGTTTCAGTCTAAAAAGAGACAGGCAGTTAAACATCAGAACCATTTGGTCGCTGTGATACAGCAGTTTGCAGGCACTCTTTAGAGATGTTAGCCACAGGTTGTATTAGTTAGTCCTCTGTCTTTAACTGCTCCCCAAAGAGAGGATAAGGGTGGCAGTGATGACCATTCACTCACATACCTATCCCAGTTTATCTCAGCAGTATATAGCAAAACAAAGCAAGAAAGGAATTCCTTACTCTTCCTTACCATCTTTTTTCCTCTTGTTGAACAAATGGAGCCTGTTCTTAATCACTGCATGTTCTTGGGCCCTGTATCATCTTCTCTGTGTGTCCTCTTGCCAGGAAGCTTCTTCCAATGCTTTATATAGCACAAGCTGAAAAACGTCATGCACCAGATCTCTAATAGTTCTCTATTAAGAGAGTGATTTATTAAGGTGTTCAGAATATGACCTTCATTCCAACTTTATGCATAGAGATTGATTTTCTTTTGTCTCTCTAAAGTGGTCCCTCTTGCAACATTTTCTTATTTTCCATCCCTCATTTATCCTCTAGCTCACTGAAATCCAGTCTGAGAAGCATTCTTTCTGTCTGTCTCAAGTTGCGCTTTGGATAGAGGTGCTGCGCAACTCATTTTAAAGCAGTTTGGGAAGACAACTGTTGAAGTAAGGCTCTGCATTTCCTTGGGCACAAATGCCCAGAAATGCTGAAGAGAGACCTCAAATGACTAGTTTGAAGATACAAAATTTTGTGGCCCTCAAATAACAGTATCTCTTTCAAATGACAGCTCTTCTAGAAACAGAGATCTCCCAGAGCTGTTCTGAGGAATTAATTTCAGTAGTGTTTTTGTGCAAAGAAGGAGGAGAGCCACTTCTCATTTGTCACTTCGTAAGCCTGGTACTGGTATCATTGTTTAGCGTATCCTGCTTCCCATAATCATCTTTTTCTTCAGAGTTGGGCATCAAGAGCATGTTCTGAGCAGTTAATACAGAAAAACTACCAAAACAGCACATCAGAATAAAGCAATATGCTTTGCCTCACAATCAAATCTTTTTGCAGTTCGTTGTATTGTAGATGCATTAGTGAACATGAGATTTTCCTCTTCTGTGGGCTCTCCAACATTTTTGCAGATGGCTATGCCTGAGGTAACATTCCTGTTTGCTGGGCTGCTGGAATTTGGCTACACTCCTTAACAAAACAGTTTGTTTTGGACATTTTTGATGTATGTACAAAGTGCATTTAGAGGATAAATTAAGCAGAACAAGGACACTGGAAGTCTAGGTCACAAAACAAGTCTTTCTCAGCTTTGGTTAATACTGAGTGATGATCTAGTTTTCCCATACCGCTTCTTTTTCCTGCTGAAAGATGTCAAAACCAGACTAAAGTACCTAAGAATGTCAAATACAGATGTGATGCCCCAGTGATCGCCAGTGCTGGAAATCAGCAGCAAGATTCAATTGTTGGATCTGGGTGTAAGTAGCAAATTAGTTTAATTAGTTCTGCCACCATCAGAGATGCGGATGCTCCCTTTTCACCTCTCACAGCATGACACCTAAAGACTGGCAAGTGGAGGCATGCAGAGCTGTGCTGAATGACAGCACATCAGCAGAGATGCTCCAGTCCCCGCTTAACCACGCAAACTCCCCTTTATGCATGTATTAGGTTTTCACTGCCTGTTGCCTGCCTTTCTCCCCCCTCTGCTTTTTCATGTTCAGTGGATTCTCCTCTCTGTGTCTCTGCCTCTTTTTCTCTATTTTTTTCTCTCTATTGTTCCCCACGTCACCAACTGTCACTCACTTCATAAAGCCGTCTGGCTCGGAGCTTAAATATTGCACGGCAACTAAAACCTGCCATCAGAGCCAATTCAGTCATATCTGTTCAGTCGTGCGACAAGATTGGGACTTTTAGGGTAGGGAAGGAGAGAGACAAAAGTTCACTCTTCACTGCAGAGTGCCAAGAGAGGAGGGGGACACAATTCTTCGGTGGAACCTTTCTCAGTGGCAAGTTACTTGCTCAACGTCCTTAATCTTTAGAGCCTTTCTTGCTGGTAGCGTGCTCAGATTGCAGCATCTGGAACTGCTGGGTGGGGGTTTGCAGTAAGCCCGTGCAAGTTAGGGACATAATTAGTCTGTCAACTTTGAGTGAGCTTAGGCAGTCTTTTCTTTTCCTCATGACAGGCAATTTAAGGGAAGAGGGGAATGCCTAAATTTATTGCTTTCCTCCTCCTTTCTTTTTTTTTTTCTTTTCTGTGCGTCTGGAAGAGCTGTGATTGCAGGTGGAGTTTGAATTGGCTGTACTACTCTTCTCCAGTCCACCCCAAATTTTTCCTTGCAGCTGAAGAACCCAGTGAGCAACCCTGGGTCACCTCTCTTGTAGAAAATAGATTGGCCGTGGCAGAGTTTTGAAAAATGTGACTAGTTCAGAAGTGATCATAGAAAGAGTTTTGTCAGAGGTAGAAAGCTGCAAGTGAAGCATCTGGTGGAGTTAGGAAACACGTTTCTCTTTTACAGTGAGTTTTCTGTGTGATAAGGTTTATCATGTCTAGAATGACACTCTTCCATGCAATGGAAATGATGAACTGATGGCTGTGGATGTCGTGTGATTCACAAAGGAAGAAAGGGATGTAGTAAACTGTGGTGTTTTGGGGACAATGGAGCTAATATTGTATATAGTGATGTTTTCTATGGAGTTGCACATGATTGGTTAATGGCTGATATATTCCATTCTGTGAATTTGCAGAAAGAGAATGTTTAAATCAGTTTAGATGTATGTAAACAGCATAATCTCCTGCTAGACTTGTTAATGTAAGTGCTGACATTAACACACTTCTTTACACAACTTTAATGACTGACAAAGTAGCAATTTTCTTTGGTGATTAAATTATATGTCTGCCACTTCTGCATGCAAGGAGTTTGTGCAAACTGAAGAGCTGCATTCTGCTCTTTATTTTTTAACATAGATGTCTGGGCTTAACATTTTACAGCACTTGAAGATGAGAATAATGAGTCCAACTTGTTTTAGAAAAATCACATCACAAAGATTTTTTGGTTGAAAATTTGTAAAATCCCCAGACTCAGAACTCTCGATATTTTGTGTGTTGATCTATGTGCGAATATGTACGCATGGTATTTGAAACAGACTGGTACACATCAGTGTGTCGTAACATATGGCATTACAAATATATCCCAGTGCTATCTGAAGGAAGGAGGGAAGTTGAGATACTCAGATTTCCATGCTGATGGCTGTACATTCTCCCAGCAACTGTATATGTGTGTCCGCATCTAGAAAACTATAGCTGGAGGTAGCATCTAAGAGATGAACTCTTAGATCCCTGTGAACAGCTGTTTTATGATTAATGTTACCTGTTTCTCTTGATATTGTCCACGAGTTAATCTTTTTGGATCACTGTAATATTTCACATTCCTCAGAGTCTTCGTACCGCTGCAGTACTTTACATCAGCCAGTCCCAAACAAGTTTCCTCTTCTCTTGTTTTCCTGTACCTGACATTATACACTGGGAAGTTTTGGATATGCAGGATGAAGTCCTGGCCAGGAATAATCTCTTATCATGCAAAAATATTGAGAGATGTAATGTTTGACCTGCAGTACTTGAAAATTAACTGCTTCATTAGCTTTCCAGCAGGATATCTACAGCTGGCTTACAGCTTTGTGTTAGCCTGAGATAGTAGCACTGATGTTTTACAGAGAGAAACTAGTGTCTGAGGTCCCAATGACAGACGCTCATGTTTCTCCCCAGGTTGGTTCCAATGCCAGTGAGGCAGCTGACTTCAGAATTGCATACAATAACTCCTATAACACAAAATGATTTTATTGTATAGAAAAACTAGTATATATGGTAGTTATTAATCTTACGAAGTATTACTAACGTAGTAATAGTGTTACTATTGCTAGTATTACCTAACATGGTGATTCCTAGTTAGACTTACTATATGCAACTATAGAAAGCCTGTATTTGTTATACGTGCAAGGTGGGCACCAATTCAAGATCTGTTTGACCCCTGCACAGTTCTGCTGAAGTTTCACTCATTATAACCACTGCAGCTCTGCATGCTGATAAATATGTTCTACTGTACTGCTGGCAAGTGTTTGTACGTGTATAAAATTTAAGCAGGCACACACAGAGCTTAGAAGAGACCACAGAAGACTACTATCTGGAAAAGGAGTTAAATACACTCCTTGGCTCAAAAGTAATTGCTCATTTAGAGCCAGGGAAGAATGATTTTGGCAAGCCGTTTGCTCTGGCTTTCCAACCTATCTCCTGCTAATAAATCATTGCAATCAGAGCAAAGAAGCAAGCAATCTTCTTTCTGTTCTCAAAGCATATTAGAGAAATACTAGTTGAAAGTAACAAGCATCAGTGGGAAAATGTGAAGTCTTTTAAATTTAGCATAATTTGTCGTCATTCTCTCTTTCTTTTTTCTTTCCTTAGACAGTAAGAAATGGGTGACTGGAGTTTCTTGGGGAACATTTTAGAGCAGGTGAACGAGCAGTCCACTGTCATCGGGAGAGTTTGGCTCACAGTGCTCTTCATTTTCCGCATCCTGATCCTGGGAACAGCTGCTGAACTAGTCTGGGGAGATGAACAGTCAGACTTTGTGTGCAACACCCAGCAACCTGGTTGTGAGAACGTCTGCTATGATGAGGCCTTCCCCATCTCCCACATCCGGCTCTGGGTCCTACAGATCATTTTTGTATCCACGCCTTCACTAGTGTACTTTGGGCATGCGGTGCACCACGTCCGCATGGAGGAGAAGAGAAAAGAGAGGGAGGAAGCTGAGAGGCGTCAGCAAGCCGAGGTGGATGAAGAGAAGCTGCCCCTAGCTCCAAATCAAAACAAGGGCAACAACCCAGATGGGACCAAGAAGTTTCGCCTGGAGGGGACTCTCCTGAGAACATACATCTTCCACATCATTTTCAAAACTCTCTTTGAAGTGGGATTCATAGTTGGCCAGTATTTCCTGTACGGCTTCCGCATTCTCCCCCTTTACCGCTGTGGGCGGTGGCCCTGTCCCAATCTAGTGGACTGTTTTGTCTCCAGGCCTACAGAGAAGACTATCTTTATTATGTTCATGCTCGTGGTGGCTTCTGTGTCCCTCTTCCTCAACCTGGTGGAGATCAGTCACTTGATCCTGAAAAGGATCCGGAGGGCTCTGAGAAGACCAGCAGAAGAGCAAATGAGGGAGGTGCCAGAGAAGCCCCTGCATGCTATTGCAGTGTCCTCCATCCCGAAGGCCAAAGGCTACAAGCTGCTAGAAGAAGAAAAGCCAGTGTCCCACTATTTCCCTCTCACGGAAGTAGGGGTTGAGCCCAGTCCCCTTCCATCGGCCTTCAATGAGTTTGAGGAGAAGATCGGAATGGGGCCATTGGAAGATCTCTCCAGGGCATTCGACGAGAGGTTGCCATCGTATGCACAAGCAAAGGAACCGGAAGAGGAGAAGGTAAGAGCAGAGGAGGAAGAGGAACAAGAGGAGCAGCCAGCACCTCAGGAAGAACCAGGGGTGAAGAAAGCAGAGGAGGAGGTGGTGAGCGATGAAGTGGAAGGGCCTTCAGCACCTGCTGAACTTGCCTCTGATGTGAGATCCCTCAGCAGGCTAAGCAAAGCCAGCAGCCGGGCCAGGTCAGACGATTTGACTGTATGAGGATGCAGGTTATGAGGAGCATAAGAAAAGAAGAAAAAGAAAAGGAGAGAGAAAGAAGCAGAAGAATTTTAAGCAAAGTGCTAAAATGATCGTTTAAATATTATTTCATCTTGAGATTCTCACCTGGAAAGGTACTATTGTGGTAACTGTGCCTTATTTGCCCTATATGTCCATTTGAAAAGGAACATTTTCCGTTTCCACATGCCAGCTCATTTCTTACAGTAATATCTACATTGTCCACATAACTGATGTGTTTTAAAACCTAATGTGGCAGTGAAACCCAGATGTCACCACTGTGAATGTACTTACTGGAAGCTTCGTGTTCCACATTTCCTTAGGAATGTGGGGAGGATCTGTCTCATGAGCCATCTAAGGGGGAGGCTAATAAACAACCGTACCTACTATTTCTTTTTCTGTTTTCACCTATGGCATGCTGAGCAGATCTCCCCTTCGCTGTTGGCATGGATTTGCAATTATTTGATTCACAAAGTGAATTCTGTGTTTGGCATTGACACCAAAACAGTAAGCACTATTTTCCCTCTTTATTGAGAAAGCAAAGACCAGAAATATCTATGATTTCTCTGTGAATGTAAATTTGAGTTAGGTAAAAATATTTTATTTTCCCTTTGTCAAAAATATTTTTGCTCTTTTAGTGACATTAACAGTGGGCAAGGTTAACTCTAGCTGTCTTCTAGGACTTAGCAGATGCTCACAGATGGATTATTTGTTCCCAAGAGAGTTATCCAGCTCCAAGCTGAGCACTTCAGAGCACTGGAAAGAAAAAAATCAAGTTATATTTTTACTTATAATCCAGTGACGTAAAGATCTGAAACTCAATTTAGTGAAGCAAGTGTGGAAGGGTTTCTGTGAAAGAAAGAACAGCTACAGTTCCCAGAGCATGAAACCAAATACAAGCCTTCACAGCATGATCCTGACATGTGCTCAGTTCCTGGAGCCCCAAGACTTACAGGCACTCAGCAAATCTCAGGTACAGCACCTTGAAGGCACCTGTGAATCTAAACCACAGGTAACTATGTGACTCTGAAACAAAACTGGTTGTTCAAGTTTGAAAAGTCTGAAATGATAATTCTGACATGTTTTGTTTTTAATTTGACAGATGGGAGCCATCCAGTGGCCTACTTTGCTATTAAATGCCAAAGTCTCAAATAAAACAAGGCCTTTCAAGAGATCTTTTAGAGTAGGAGAGAAAGGTATCATCATAGCCTTTATCTTTTGTGCCAACAGGTCTGTGCGGAACTCTCATAGCCTCAGTAAATCTTTTTAGTTACAAAAGGAAGAAAAAGATGCGCTTGTTAAAATGTCTGTGGATTTCTACCTTCAGGACTGCAGCAGAGCCTTTGGGCTGGGACAGTGCAGCTATGCATTTAAAGCTTCGGGTTAACTGCTATGTCCCCTCTAAAACTGAGCCTCGTGTCAGAAAAGTGCAGGTATGCACTCTCATCTGCTCTGCTCTGCAAACCTCAGACTCTGCCAGCTCAGCAAATTCTTTCTGCTGGGCTGCAGCCCGTTCCATTGTTCCCAGGGCAGGCTTTAATCCAGATCAGGAAAAAAAGCAGTCTTTGGCATAATGCATATAACTCATCCTGCCATTAGTTAGAAAAGACCCCCTGCCATCTTCCATTGTAGCAGGGCTGACCAAAGCCCATTGAAGTTAGCTGGGTGTCTGAGATAGATGTCCTAGGCTTGGGTCTTGTCGTCCCACACCCCAGCCCAGGCAACCACAGGTACACTCAGCTCTGTCACTGATTAACCTGCTTGGTGGACTTCATGTGCCTTGTTTTGCAGCCTTCGTGGTCTGGCACAAAGTTGGCTGGACTTCACTGATGCGTGAAGTAAGCTGTACATATGTATAAAAGTTTGTAGGGTGTGTTGGGATTCTTCAGCACCACAGCGGTGCCAAGTGTTTTTGTTTTTTTTTTTTTACACTATTAATCCTTTTGCTCCTCTCGGGCCTGTGTATTTTCCCATGGTTTGCAGCCTGTTGACATAATCTTTGCTCCCTTGACAAAGGCTGTTAGTTTTTTTAAGGAACAATTCCTTGTGAAGGAAGACTAGAAGGTACCTCCTCAGTTCTGAGAAAGAATACGAGAAAGCAAGATATGTGAAGGAAAATGTGGAGGGAGAATTTGGAGGCTACCATATATCCATTCTCTCAGTACAGAAATAGGAGAAGAGTTAGCACCAACGAAAGGCTGGTGGAAAAAGATAAACGAGGAAAGAAGTCTTCAACTGGAAAAGATTCCATTGTGGCCAATACGCTACTAGAATCCAAGAAAGAGCAAAGATTTAGATGAATAACAAAGCCAGCACATTTATATTATATGGGATGTATTACTTTTTTCCTTCACAGAGAAGATATAATGGAGTTTTAATAGTTTGAAACATAGCAGAGTTCACTTGAACTGGAAAAACCCTTCCCTGCAGGTGAAAAAAAAGAATCTGTAACTGTTCAGTGTGAGGTTATCTTCCACCTTATTGAGAGCATCTGACCTTTCCACATACCAATGTACTGGACTAAATGAACCACCTCCCATCCTCGTTTACTACTAATTACTTGACAAGTCCTTTTACAAAGCATTTTGATGACCATCCCCATTCCTGACCTCTGACATGCACACCTTCTTTAGATCACTGGACTACTTAAAGATGACTACTCATTAATTAGAGGTATGTGGTTCATAATATGGATGTCAGACAATCCAGTCTGCAACTGTAAGATGTTGAGTACGTCATTCTTTTTCACTGGAGTGCCTCCGTAGAGTACAGTACATGCAACACCCTGAACAGACACTCTGCTGTTCTTTCACTGCTGCTGAGGAAAGCTCATTTCTTCCTCCAAGTCGTGACAGTGCAATGAATGAAGTTAATGTTTTCCTCCTGCATCCTGTCAAGCGCTAGTTGATTTTTTTTCGAGCCGGTTTTCAAGTACCCTGCCAAGCTGCTAAAGCCTCCAAGTATGAGCCAGGGCATCAAAGCAGCGCTGTTCAGCTAACTGGGCAGGGAACTAACAGTCGGGTTCTATGGTATTCAGCCTCATCTCTGCAGTAAAGTCACTGCTGGGACTGTCAGCAAGTCGTTCTTCCCTCTTGTACAATTGGGAATCATTTTCTACCTCACGAAGACAATGTGAGGCTCAATATATTTTGTTAGTAATAGGATGGGAGGTACTGGGAAGGAAAGCCCTACAGATGAGCAAAGGATTATTTCTGGATGCAATAGCCTTTAAATGTGTTTTATTCCCCCCTCAATGAGACAAATTTAATCTCTTTTCAGGAAATTCCTAGTGAAGTTGAATAACAGCCTCAGAGCTGTGGATTCGATGTATTAAAAAAAAAAGAAAAAGTAAAACAAATATATTAATAAATGTAAAGAACAAGGAAAGTTATCTTGGGAAGTGAACACTGGACAATTAGAGTCATGCTTGGATCATTTAGGGGTGTGTGGTATTCCCTTGGCTCCCTGTGCAAATAAATCATTAACTGATCACATGGCTCTCTGCAAGGAGCTTAGGATGCAAGTGTCAAATTCACCAAAAGAGGTTAAAATAGAAGAGGAAGGTAGTATCTTAGCTGATATTAGCATGTGGGAGTTGGTGTTCTCTAGTGTCTAGAGCAGTGGACCTAGGATAATGATCTTAGATTTATTTCCAGCTCTACTATTGACTTGCTGTGATAATCACTTTACCTCTCGGTACCTGTTTTTTCCACCTGTAAAATGGGTGTAAGAATTTCCACCTACCTCACAGGGATGTTGTGAGGCTTCCTTAATTCTGTTTGTAAAGTAAGTAGGAATGATCTGATGAAAAGCACTGCTGAAATGCATTGTATCCTTGTTATTTCCTGCCAGAACATCGAACTTGGTTAACATGTGACTCTTTGACCAAAAGGGCAGTAGTGTGAAAATCTGAACACTGCATTGCACTGACACCATTAACACAGATGTGGGTTTGCCTCAAATGGAGGAGACTTTATTGACTCCTCACCCCTTTCTCCCATCTTAACATTGGTTTGGCCATTTGAAGCTGTGGTGACAGTGGGGTTACATGGACCACTCTTGTCCATCCCAGCATCTGTTCTGTGGTAACATTTATGCTTAAATAAGCAAGTTCTTGGAGGGAGGTGCAGGTTGTTGGAGCTCTTTTAAAGGTGGAGCAATTGGCTTTGCAAGTCATCTGGGGGAGGGCTGCATAATGCACAATATTGCTGGGCTTCTGTTTTAAATCCCTCAGTGCAAACTCCAAGTGAATTTTTCAGAATTTCTGTGGAAAAAGACCTCTATGGAAAAGTTGACAATTGCTTATGGCACATACAAATAAAAAAAAAAAACACAAAACAACAAAAACAAAATAAGAAGTGACCATGTAGATGTAAAAACATACATTTTTATGCTACACTGATTATTTCCAGTAAGTGAGACAGATCTAACAGTCTCTTTGTGATGAAAATCAGTGATGTATAGATTCCTTCTCCTGTAGGATAGGAGAGATTTGAGGGGACCTCTGCTCTCCAGGTCAGTGTGGACATGGAATCTACTTGCTAAGGGAAGAAAGTCCAGCTTCTCCTGCTACTCAGTAACTCACTGACTCTGCATTTTTTCATTTAAACAGCAGCCCTGGTACTCGATGAAAAAAAGTGGCAGCTTGCTGTTTTGTATAGAAAATGGCTTTTCACGTTGACAACTGAAAGTAATCCCAGCCTAGGCATACTTTTGTTTAGTAGACAAGAGCATCCATGAGAACTAGACTAAAGCTTTCCTATAAGCCTAAAGCTGTTGTGATAAAATGGCATATGGTGCCAGATTGCCTGAGGGCCAGGGCTGGAGAAACATCAAAATCAGCGGAGTTGTCCAACTATTGGAATTTCATTTTTTTCCCCAAAAAGAATGGTACTACCATTTCTTAGTCTCTGTATGCAATAGACTTTTAAACATGGCTCAGGGAAGGAATTTTGGCAACACCACTGCTGATTATATAGCTGAGTAGCAACCATGACAAATAAATGCATATTAATTTGCCAAGACATAGCTTGGCACACAATTCTTTCCTCGTGACTAGCCTGGAATACAAGTATTTCAATAGAAGAGGCAAGACTTGTGTCCCTGTCAACAATTCAAATTTTCCCAAGAGCAGTTTGGTGTACAGACATCTTGAAGCCTAGAGAGGAGAGAGCTAAGGTGACAGGGAGCCCTCACAGCTGTCTTCAACTAAGTGGTGGGGAGTTATGGGGAAGATGGAGCCAGACTATCTACAGAGGTGCACAGCAAAAGACCAGAGGCAATGATCACAATGAGCCGTAGGGAAAATTTTGACTAAAAAATTCTGACAAGGTAAAAAATTGTTCAGAGAGAGATTGAGCAGTGAAAGAAGTGCCCAGAGTCATGGTAGGCGCTCCATCCTTGGAGTCTGAAGCCTGACTGGGAAAAGCTTTGAGCACCTTGGCCTGACTTTGAAACTGTTCTTTCACTGAGCATGAGGTTAGACCAGCTGGTTCTTTTCAGCCTCAACTGTGTATCCCATGGGAGGCTGAAAGCAAAGTGAAGCCACTGTGAGGTGAAACAGCTGATGTGGGGCATTTCCTGCCTCTGTGGGGTGCTCTGTTAGAGCTTACTTAGATTGTCTTAGCTGGCAACACCAACTTAACAGGCACTAAAGTGAGCCTGATGCATAAAACACTATCAACCAATGTCTCGTAGATAGAAAGGCTGCTTGGGGCCAGGAACGTGTTGTGTAACTGGTTTGGAAAGAACGCTATAAATTAAAATTTATGAGTAAGCTTGTCAGCTGAGAAAATCACAGAAATAAAAGGGGTTTGGGTATTTCCAGCTCCCTCAGTCTCAGCTGTGACTTTAAATCCATCTGAAAATGTAGAGGACTGCATTTTAAAGTTCTGTCAACAACAACAAAAAACCCCAAACAACTGCGCTTTAAAGCTTGCTGATCTGGGATGAAGCAGAATTGAATAGAAATGGTGATTACAGAGCTATTGACAACATTTCAAAAAAACAAAAACATAAACCCCCCCAAAACGCACAAAGACTGTTGGCCTTTGCCTTGCTGGATCCAGCCTAGCACAGTAAAAGCAAAACAAACCATTTATTATTTTTTTCTAAGAGTTAAGGCTAGAGTGCTTAGAGAAATCATGGACTAGCCTACCAAAAAATTTATATGTCAGTGCAGAAAGAATTTATAGAGAAACATCAAACAGAAAAGTTGGCTCCTATTGAATTTCTCTGATGTACAGTGAAGAGCTGGATGGAAAGATGACCAGAATAATGAAATACAGTTTCATTGGTTTCAACAATCAACAAATGAGCACAGAAAAAAATAATTCTGGCCTACAGGCAGCTACTGAGTAGAGTTCCTGCAGGACGGCAGCTTGGTGCTCCAACTAAGGGGCAGCTGCAGACAAAGGCCAACACTGAGAAGCCTGTGAGCCTGTAATCTGGATGCCTCGTGGCAAGGGTAAGGCAAGCCAGTGTGACCAGCAAATTAAACCTCGCCTATTGCCAAATCTGATATTGATGGATTTTTAAGAAGATCATCAATTTTAAAGTAATTTAGCTTTTATGCACTGGATTCTGGATTTATCTGACAGAACCAAAACCCAGAGATATTGTGTATTAGGGTTTTTTTTTTTTTTCATTTTCAAATTATTCAACCATGATGTATCAAAAACAACTGGGACAAAAATGCTCAGGCACATTTCTCAATACATACATGTTAGTCCAAAGACAAGCCATAAGACAACCCTGCAAAAGAGTAAATTTCTGTCAGTGAGAATCGAGACCCAGAACTCACCACACATAAATTAAAAAATAAATTCAGAAATCAGAATGATGTCAGATTGCTCCCAAGCTTCAGAGCTCCTGCTTATGAAAAACTCTGGAGAGAAAAGAAATGAAAATGGATGGCCAGCTACCAGCTAAGCCTATTATTCACAAATATGCCCTGTAGCACCTTTTGGAAGCCTATGCTATCTCTGTATATTCCACCACAACAAACTGCTTTAAATCAGTATGTTCCACCTTTCCACTTTACTTTAAAGGCTTTAATCTAGTTCTCACTATGAACTGAACATACGGTACCCACATTCACACTTTAAGATGTGCAAGAATAGAAGATGGAGCTAAGCAGAAACCTGCAATGCACTGACCAGCCTCCTTTGCTCGTGTGCTGCCTCCCTGCTCCAGCCACTATCATCTACACTGTGTCTGGTGAAACCACCCACCTGTCACATCTGGGAAGCTGCCATGGGCCCTTCTCCTCAGACATGCTCACCAGTGTCTGCTTAAGGAGGAACTATATGGAATATTTTTCCATTTTATAATTACACTTTTTGTTTTCCCTGAATGAGAAGCCTGGTGGGGATGGAGGGGTAGATCTGAGATTTTCTGACAGGAATCATCTCCTTCCCTTCTTACAAGAATCAGGGATCAATAATTTATAGCTTAGCACAGGCATGTTTCAAGTCTGTTTGTAAACACATGCAGTGAAGAAAGTTTAAAAAGCTATGACCAAACTCTGTCTCGTTGTTTTTCTTTTCCCCTTGTTTTTGAAATCAGCCAAGTTGTCAGGGTTAAACAAGACCAGAATTTGGCTTCGAACAATTCAATCGTGACAGGATTCCTATCTACTGTCTCTGAAAATTAACCAGTCAACCAACCTGCCTTGCCCCAAGAGCTACTGCTGCAGAACAGAGCAACCACAGGTACCCCAAACTCAGCAGGCTCATCACTTTAGGAAAGATCAGTTTCCAGCAGTAGGCACAGAAAGAATGAGCAGGGAGGGAAGCTCTGATCTCAGCTCGATGTTAATTGGCAGCAATACCAGAAGCTGTAAAAGAGGGCCTCAGATCAGAAACTGTAAATTGCTCCCTCAGTTCATTTGCCCATGAAAATTGAATGTTTTTTTGTCTTTGCAATGCTGTAGACAAGGAGACAGATTTCAAAACATGATGACTGACAGCAAGATAGAAAGCCAAACTATCAAAGAGACTGTGGGACTAATCCGATGACTCAACACAACCACACATGGAATCGTTTTTCTAGTGAAATGAGTTGTAATGAATAAAGGATACTGATTTTCACTCAGCAAGAGGTTTGTGCTTTGTTGAAGTCCTGCCTAGTTCCGCTTTATTCTCTCACTTCCCATGTGATTTATTATTCCAAATACAGTCAGTTTTCTGTGGCAAAGGTTAGGTGTATTTTTAATGGCGAAAAAAAGATACAGACACCACTAAGTTCAAATGAGGGCAGGGCTGCGACATGAAGAATTGAGTCTCACTCTGATAGCTATCAGGAAATTCCCCATTTGAACTTTCATTTCCCTTTTGGCCCCATTCCTTGATACATGACAGTCGCAAGGCCTGAAAGCTGGCCCTGACTGGCTTTACAGAGGGCAGGAAGGGCCCAAGGTGCGAGATGGCGCCTGGCAGCCATGCTGGCCTTGCTTCCCTACATGGTGCTGGCACACATCCTGCTCTGCTCTTATAAAGTGGTCACGGCAGGTTAAGAACAGGCAAACACCACAGCTTCAGCCAGTCATCACACTGCCAGCAGGCCCCTGCTCCTTGGCTCCCCAGTTGCTTGAGCCTCCTCTAGGGCTGCCTCCAGCCTGGCCCTTTATCCACAGCCACTTCCCAAAAGCAGCCATTTTCACAGACTCATAGGAATCACAGAATGGCCTGGGTTGGAAGGGACCTCAAGGATCATGAATCTCCAACCCCCTGCCTCAGGCAGGGCCACCAACCTCCCTATTTAATGCTAGACCAGGCTGCCCAGGGCCCCATCCAATCTGGCCTTGAACACCTCCAGGGACGGGGCATCCACAGCCTCTGTGAGCAGCCTGTTCCAGCACCTCACCACTCTCAATAATAAAGAACTTCCCTGACATCCAACCTAAATCTTCCCTCCTTCAACTTAAAACCATTTCCCCTTGTCCTGCAGTTATCAACCCTTTCAAAGAGTTGATTCCCCTCCTGTTTGTAGGCTCCCTTTAGGTACTGAAAGGCTGCGATGAGGTCACCCTGCAGCCTTCTTTTCTCCAAACTGAACAAGCCCAGCTCCCTCAGCCTGTCTTCATAGGGGTGGTGCTCCAGCCCCCTGATCACCGTTGTGACCCTTCTCTGGACCCTCTCCAGCAGACATGTTCAAACAGAACATTTTCGTGGGACACTGACGAAAAGCGCGAGGAAAACCTGTTTGTTTTCATTATTTTTATTATCATTATTACAACCGCACTCAGCGTGTCGCCTTCCCAACCCAGCACACTGAGATGACGTCGGCCAGGGGCGGGGAGCACCCGTCAGGAACCGCCCAGTGCACGGGAAGAGCGGCACTCCTCATCCCAGCCCCGCCACACGGAGGGCGTTGCGCCGGGCCCTGCGCCTGCGCACTGCAACCAGCGGCGCTAGCGCGGGCTGGCCGTTCGCTGCTGCACGGGGCCCACCATGAGCTTCCTCATCGATTCCAGCATCATGGTCACCTCCCAGGTAGCGCGGTGTTACGCGGCGAGAGCCCGGCCACGGAGGGAGTGAGGGAGAAGGAGGCGAGGTGGGACCGGCCGCTCGGGCCTGCCGGGCTACCCACTCACCGCGCTTCCGGAAGCGGCTGTTGAGGCTGAGGGGCGTGTGGGCGGGGTCTGAGGGCGCGCATGCGCTCCGCGAAGGCGCGATGCCTTTGCGTCGGTGCCTCTTGCGTTTTGGCGGGGTTGCCAGGTCCGAGGAGGGGGAATGGCTTTGTGTCTGGATAGCTTCGCCTGCTGCTTTAGAAAGAAATAAATAGAAATCATACCAACTAACCTGCAGTTCAGGAGTGTTAGGCAGCACATTTTCTATTGCTTAAGGCTGTATCGCCTCTTTGGTCTGTTGTGTTGTGTGTCACCATGACACTTGGTCTTGCCTAGTTGTCATATCAGAATATTACGCACAGCAAAAAAATCAATGAATAAGGCAGTAGGGAATGGAGTTTTCTAGTAACGCTGCCAAATTTCTATAAACTTAGGTCTTGTTGGAACCACCAGGAAGGCTCATTTTGTGGCTCTCTAGTGTCACTGACTTGGTCTTTGTTGTTTCCTAAGTAGACTGATAATTTGTGGCCTATGTGATGTTGTGCCATTGAGGTGCTTGCTTGCTTACAGCCCTGCAAAGTTTGTCGTGACTTGCTTTAAGGAATCTCAGAAAGGCACCGCTATTTTATCCGAAATGCTTCTTTCTGTGCTGACACGTGTGATTTAGAACTTCCCTCAACTTTTCCTTCCTGCTGCCTTCGGGGTCATCTTTCAACCAGCCTGCTTTTTACTCCAGCTTAATTCATCCAGGAGCCTGTTAAACCCTGTTTCATATCATCCTGTCTTTATCATTCCAAGCTGGGTGGTAATCTTAGCATATTTGAGATCGTCTTATTGTTTTGTGGGAGGAAACGCTCCATCTTTCTTTGTTAACTCCCAGTAATTTGTCTTGTCATTATGTTGTCTCTGACCTTCCTCTCCACCTTGCTGTCCCACTCCCTCCTCAGTAAGCATCCAAATTTCTTCCTCCCTGCTCCTCTGGTTGCAGAGGTGGTCCAGTTGTTTGCTTCTGCCCCCTCTTCCCTTCCACTTGGCTGCACAGTCATATTTTCATTTGTGCTTTCTCGAATATTGGTTTTCTGTCATATAAATGAGTTTATCTGGGTCACAGAGGAATCTGATCAGCTTCAGAGCTGATTTAAAATCTGTGCTCTGTAATGAGGAGGGATGAGTAGAGGAAATGGCACCTTTCCCCTCTCAACAGCAGCTGGTTATCTTATACAGTGTTTCCTGTATGACTGCAGTTCCTCTGAGAATTTTCAGGATAGATTTCAGTGTTTCTTAAAGGTAAAATCTCCTCCTGCTTGGTATAGATTTAACTTTTGTTTCTGACATGCCTTTTAACTGTCAGGGTTTGAGTGCAGCTTTGATACTGTTACTAGTTCCCTTAGAACAAAAGCTTTCCCATCATTTGCTTTGATTTTTAAGATCTAACTTCTCTAATCGCTTTTCTTTCATTTGTGATGGCAGCATTGCATCTTCCAGCCGTCTTCAGAAATATGAAGTTGGATGTTTAAATTGCTGCATGTAATTGTCAAATGCTCAAACTCGTGCTCACCTGAGGCATCTTAGAGCGTGAACGTAAGATAGTGTATTTCTGTGCTTTTGTATAGTCCCTAATACAAAGGAAATCTAATCTTCATATATAATTTTCTCTGTTATTATGGTCCCTGAATATCTCCTCATCTTTTTCTTCTACTTCATTTATTTATTCCTCTTGACAAGTCTGTCTGCCTTCTCCTTCTTCCCCACTGTTAATGGAATCATACTTTGACTTATAGGCTGGCCTGTAAATAGGAGGCTTATGGAAAATCTTACCTTTCTCTTATATTTTTGCTATCAACTACTTTAAAGTCCAAGGTTGTATGGGAACTGCTGTGTCATGGCCTGAACCTCTGATTGATCTCCTGAGGCGAGCCATGAGTCAGCCAGAGGAGCACAGGTGAAGGCAATTCTCCTGTGCTGCCGGAAGGGGTGGAGCCTGGCTGCACCTCTCCTAGACCTATTTAAGAGCTGGCTGCCAGGGGGGAAGGATCTCTTCTGGAGATCTGCTCTGCTGGATTTTTCTAAGTGAGCCCAGGATAGGGGTAAATTTTCTATGTATTCTCTTTTTGTTATCATTATCTGCTTTGCTAAACTCTCTTGTTTATTTTGTAGTTACAGCATCTTAATATTCATTGGTTATGCTGAGGTTCTCCTCAAACCAGTTTTGCCACCTGCTGTCAATCACTAGACCTTATTCCTATGCCAGTTTTGCATTCAAGGCAATTGAATTTGACCTTTTTTTACCCAGCTTTCCGGGTATTCCTTGTTTGTAAATAATGTTCTGTTACTTGTACTGCTGCTGGAATCCGTTGACTTCTAATGCACGATGAAATACCCCACAGATGGCTTGGGTTGGAAGAGACTTTAACCCTGGGGTTAAGGATGGACCGCTGGGAGGCACTGCTTGTGATTGGCCTCCACGTGGACATAGAGTCTGTCATGGAGTTATCTCTAGATCTGTCTGTGTCTGTGACAGGAGGACATCAGGCCCACCAGCCTGAAAAAGGTGCTAGTGGGGAAACCAAGAGGGAATGAGGAAAAAGGAGGAAAGTTAGTTTACTAGTTCTAACAGTAGAAATACAAGTTAATTGGGATTGAAGCTAATAAACCAAATAGATGAGAGAGTGTTCAAAACTTAAGGCCTTACTCTAAAGCTGAAGGCGAGATGGCTAGGGAGCGTGCACTGCCGAGACAAGCAGTAAAAGAGAGGGCTGCCTTGTGACTTCTGAGCAGTTTTATGTTTTCCTCTGAATGGAAAATGGAAATGAATGGTCCTCTGAAGTGTGTAGTTCTCTTCTGAAAACTAGGTACCTGGAAAATCGGCAGTCCATGGAGCTGGAGCATTAACTCTTTAACTCCCAGTGCTCTATGTGATGTTATGATGTGGAATACCGATAACAAAAGCTATAAAAGCATGACAGAGGCATTAACAACCACCTTCTGGCTACAACAATCCAGCTAAGTCTTTATCCACTGAATAGTGCTGCCTTCAAATCTGTATCTCTCCAGTTTAAAGCTGTGGTACGGGACCATGTCAGAAGTCTCTTTGGACCTTGCACAAGTCCAAAGAGACAACATCAGTTGCTCTTCCTTTGTCCGCTGTTGCTGTCACTCCATTATAAAAGGCCACCACATTGGTCAGTCATGATCTGCTCTTGGTGAAGTCATGCTGGCTGTCTTATATCACCTCCACAGCTCACATGTGCCTTAACATCTCTTCCAGGATGATCTGCTCCATGATCTTCCCAGACACAGATGTGATATTCAACAGCCTGTAGTTCCCTTGGTATTCCTTTCTTGAAAATGGGAGTGATGTTTTCCTTGTTGCAGTCTGTGGGAACTTTGCTTGGCAGCCATGACTTTTCAGATAAGATAGAGTGGCCTTACAACCACATCAGCCACTTCCTTCAGAACTCTGGGATGCATGGCATCTGGCTCCATATTGTACCTTTTAGCTTCCTGAGGCATTCTCAGACTTGCTCTGCTCTAACCAGGGGGGCATTTTGCTCACTTGACCACTGCCTTGAGGTTGGGGTAAATAGTTGTTTATGTAAGGGTAAGCTTTAATTTTGTATACTTGAAGAGTGAAAGAAGAAGCAACAGTGTAAAAGATTCTGGCAGGCCAGGAGCTGAGGTATTCTGAGAAGTTGGGAATACAGGAAAAAGCTCTCTTTCCTCAATTGTCTGTGAGATTCTAGGCGGCTTTGTCTGTTACTCTTGAATATTTAAAATGTTATACTTTCCATGATGCCTTGACAAGTTTAATATCTTGGGTATGTTGGCCTTGTTCTGTTGCTTCCATTTCTTTCACCTACAGCCAATAGTGAAGCAGCTTCATATTTTGCAAATTGGTGGGCACAAATACAAGATACTTGATCTCTTTTGTAGGTGCTCTTCTTTGGATTTGGATGGCTGTTTTTCATGCGCAAGCTCTTCAAGGATTATGAGGTAAGAAGGGGATTTTCATCACAACTCGTTATCTTAAAATTACTCTCAGTTATTGCAGTGTTCTTAAAACTGTTTCTGACCTTTTTCTACTCTTTAAGCTCTTTTATTTTGTTTTTAGTTTTCGTACACGTACTTTCTTTTTCATTTCCTCTCTACTTTAAATAAAAGACTGGTAGATATCTGGGGAAATGGATTCTTATGGAACCACTAAGTTTCTGTACTGGCAACAACAACAACAAAAAAAAAGTTGGAGGAGGAGCAGGGGTAACAGAAGCCTTGTTCCTTAAGTAAGCTTGACTTATATATTTGCAGAATTTTGGAGACAAAATCAAATTCATGTTTAAATTTGGTGAGGAGTAAATTGTTTGTGAGGATTGGTTGGGACATGACATTCCCCTATCCCAAGAAGACTGTAAGGAAGTATAGTCTAGGTAAGAGATGACTTAAGTGCAAGCCAACCTGAAAAGTTTATTCTTAAATTACTCTTAAGATTAAGAGCATGGAACACTGTTAGCAATTGCCTATCGTTAGTCAAGTTGCCATCAGGTGTTACATGCCTTCTTTGTAGGACTTCTCTCTCAAATAGGATTGATTCAGTCAGTATGATACAGGCTGTTTCTTCCCTTTGGGTTTAAATGCAGCGTACCTTGTAGCAAAAGCTGTGTGCAGTTGTACCATGTGTTGTTCTTTTTTTTCTTTCTTCACCTGAGGGGTATCAGGGTGCCATTCTACAAACAGAAATGCCTGATAGCTCTGGCTTATTTTCCCCATTGCAGGTGCGACAGTATGTTGTCCAAGTCATCTTCTCTGTGACTTTTGCCTTCTCTTGTACTATGTTTGAACTCATCATCTTTGAGATTTTGGGAGTGCTGAACAGCAGGTGAGTTTGGGAGCTTTCTGAAGGGCTAGTGTGCAGAAGCTTAATGGGTAGATCAGACTTGTATTGGGGAATTATGGGAGGAAATGATAAATAGCTCAACAGAGGTGTTTGAGCAGCAGGATTTATTTGAGAAAACATGAAACTAGAAGCCTTAATTTCCTGATTCTCCCACAGTTGCCATTATTGTGGCCTAAAAACAAAGCTTCAGTCTTAGAGTTTTTTCATTTGTGAAATAAAAGAGCGGTTTTATGGGTGAGCTGTGAAGCTTCAGATCATGCTGAAGAGCTCTTTTCAGGTGCTCAGAACTATAAAAACTATAAGCCCTTGTTTTCCAGTACTGGTCAAAGCAGGGAATAAGATGTGAAGCTAATTGTGAAGTTAGAACTGTACTTTGTAGTAGAACAGTATTTGTGAATCAAAGGCACATCTTTCCTTGACATAGGTGAGGGTTTCTACATAAAGAAGATGTAAAAAGGTGGTTACTTCAGAAAGCAGCAGGAAAGAGAAGATAGAGCAGTAACAGGGAAAGGTTATGGGTTTCCCATTTGTTGTCTTTCATCATATGAGTCTAAGAGTGCAATTAAAGGAATTGAAAGGCAAGAAGTTCAAAATGGATATAAGATACTGGTAGTTTAGACTGTGTGTTATAAATCTTATTATTGAACTTACTGTCAGAGAGATCACTGAGGAGGATGCATTTATAAGCTTTAACAAAGGGCTGGAAATCATTATAGATGAAAATGTCTGCCTCTGAATTAGCTAGGAAAAAGTGACAAGGATCCTCAGGAGATCTTCTGCAAGACATGAATAGGACATGGGTCAGTCTTGGGAATAAGGCACTTTAGGAATAAGGTGTTTTTCTTGGAAAGCTGAATGGAAGGTCAGTTCAACCAAGATGAATCTCATCTGAATTTGGCTGATCTCTTCTGCCGGAGGAGTGTTGATTGCTTTGTAATATCTTGCATGTGAGAAAATCACTTTCAATTGAATTATGTTGAGTTAAGAACATAAAATATTTTTTTATCTTTTCAGTTTGTATTAGCCTTTCCTTGACTCAGCCATTCATTACAAAAATAATTATTATCAAAACGTCATAGAATCACAGAATGGCTTAGGTTAGAAGGGACCTTAAAACCCACCCAGTTCCAACCCCTGCCATGGGCAGGGCTGCCAGTGTTATCCAATGCTTGATGTAACAGTAAGGACTGCGTTGAGTTGTGATTGTCTTCTTGAAATTTGTTGTGATGGAACATGCTTACCTGTATTTTGGCTTTCTTTTAGCTCTCGATATTTTCACTGGAAGCTGAACCTGTGTGTCATTTTGCTCATCCTAGTCTTCATGGTCCCCTTCTACATCGGTTACTTTGTTGTGAGCAATATCAGATTATGTGAGTACTTGGCTTATGGCATTGGACCTACTAATTTGAGACTACACATACAAATGAGAACTCCTTTTTTTTGAGATGTCTTGGTCACTCTCCCTGCATCTTCTTCCTTGCCCTGGCTTTGTCTTGGCTAGATAAGTTCTGGGCTTAATGCTTGAGCAATAACTGTTTATTGAAAAGTTAGGATGTGTTTCGCCTGGCTCCCCAAACGTAGCATTTCTCTCTAGGTTTCAACAAAGATGGGTGCTTTGGAATACTGTAACTGGAATTTGTTCCTTTAGAGTTTTAAGTTTCAGCCAAGCCCTCGGCCTACCTGTATTGTTCTACTAAGGGGTGAAAGAAACAAAGCAGAAAAATTCAATAAATTATCCTTGTTTTTTTTTTGCTTACTACTATTTGGTGGAGGCCTCTTCCATGTGCTAAGGCACATCTACCCTTGAGTTATCAATATTCATCACTCTTATGTGTTAAGCTGAGATGTGTGGGCTGGCAGTATAGTGTAATGCCAAAATGTGTAACTTTGGCATTAAGATGGATTTTCCAAGTGTCATTTTCAGGATCATATAAGAAAGATGTGACTAAGTACTTCCCTACTCACAGTGCTGCCCTTAGGGAAAAGCCAAAATGCTGTGTTGCTGGGGAAGCTCTTGCAAAAGGTGATGTCTCAAGCAGTGAGTTTGGTAGGAAGTGAAGGGGTGCATACTGCTAGCTCCAGCACTGTCAGAATACACCTGTTTTGGCCATCTATGCTTTAAGCAGCCTTTGGGCTATGGTAGTGGTTTTGTAAGACTGAAAATGCCTTAAAGGAATAACTTCAATACTATTTTTTTTCTTTCCATCAGTGCACAGACAGAAACTGCTTTTTGCATGTGTTCTGTGGTTGACATTTATGTATTTCTTTTGGAAGCTGGGAGATCCATTTCCCATCCTCAGCCCAAAACATGGTGAGTTTCCTATTCTTGTTTATTTCTTCCCTCCTAGAAGAAGTCTTTGCTCTCTTACCTTTATCTTTTATTGTGTTATGTTTATTCCACATAAGGGACTACAGAAAGTATTTCTTGTAACTCAGTCTGCTTTGAAACATGGAATCTGGAGTTTGCCAGCCAGCCAGAAATGGTTAGCTTGGGTATCTCTGCTCTGCACTTTAGAGAACCAAGAGCATTCATACTGTGAAGTTGCTGTGTAGACTTAGTTGTTATGCGGCAGGCACTGTCAGTGTGGGTGTAACTGTTCTGAATCCTTTAGGTGCCTAGGTATGTCTTACAACACTTCAGGAAGGATTAGCTGTCACTTGGGTTTCCTATATAACTTATCCTGCCATTATCCCCTGCACTGGAGAATTGTTTGTGTTTTTCTCAACGGAAGAGATTGCAGTCAGTTTCCTTCCAATTGGTGAATGTGTCTGTCTGGATAGATAACCATCAATGTAATCTTTCTCTTCTCTGTGAGACTACTTTATTTTGGACTCAGAAGATAAAAATTGAAGGATACCAATTGCTGCAGGGTCTGCTCACCCTTCCATATGTGGTTCTAAAACTTTCCTAAGAGAAAGTGTGTGTCCTTGTTTTATAATTGTGTCATTTGCCCATGAAATACAGTAGCTTGTAAATTGCACAGATCACTACATGGTGTTTCATTGCCAAGAAAGAAGTGAATCCACTTACATCCACTTGAGTTGGCAGAATGTATTAATCCAAAGGGAGTTTAGCCACAGGGTTCAGATGGTCCTCTTCAGACTACTCTAAAAGTCTTGTGCAGCTGAGTAACAACTGCAGATATCCAGAATTGGTATTCTTGTTGTTTTTTTTTTTTTCCTTTTTCCCTCCTGTTTTTGTCTTCTGCTTTGCAGAATGGTACCTTAACCTAACATTTGTACAATATCTTATCCTAGCAGATTCAGGCAAGAAGTTAGAGCCAAGGATTTGGCTGGGATACTGCTGTCTTGTATGTACTAATAAGGCTATTGCTGGGCTTTGTTGTGGAGGTGGTGATGTAATTCGTATGTATAGGATCTTGTGCAAAGAGGTATGGCAGGAAGCCCTTTTAGGTACATGCACTGACATCCTGTGTTGGGATTGCCTTACCCTTGGGTGGTGCTGGCACTGTGCAGCAGCTGTGAAATGTACCACTGACCAGAACTTTTTGTCAGGAGTCCTAGATGATCTCCAATTTGTTAAGCATGACTCTGTGGACAGATTTATTCTGTACTGATTACCTAGTAGTATTCTATTAAGACTCTAATCTTCATCTGAATTCATAAAGCATGTGTTTTATGTGACCTGATCACAAGAGTAAAGATGCTAAGAGTGTTAAGGGGGAATGTTATTTTAGACAGTGGAATGTCATGTCATTTTGAAGGCACCTCTGTTTTAACTGATAGTGTGTAGGGCAAAAGGCCAGGATATAGTAGCACATTCTGTAGCTGGTGTAAATCTCTGTGCAGCTGCACATGACTGGGTTATCTCAGTTTCCCTTTGTGAAGTCCTTTTGCTGTGTTTTCATCATTTATTCTCCTTCTCTGAAGCATGAAATGTGGCTTGGCACTTGGCCATCTCAGCTTTGCAATCATGTAAGCTCCAAATGTGCTGTGTGTAGCAGCTATTCTGTAAGTATCTCCCTAAAAAGCAAGTTAATGTTTGATAGTACCTGACACTGTATCCTGAGAAGATGGGTTGAGATCTGTTCTTCATGGCTGGGAAGAATAAATGCAGTCTTATTGCTCGATATTGGATACAGCACAGGCTTGATGTTCATGCTGTGTCATGTGAATGTATGTATGTATGTTTTGGAGTTCACCTGGTGCTCAAAATGCTTGCTTGGAGGTCACCTCAACTGTGTGTGTGTATCCACAAAATGAATACTGAACAGCTAGCAGGAGCATGAACTTCCCATGCTGTCATAACTGCTATCTTAATGCACAAATTGCACCTGGTATGGAGGGGTTGCTTCTAATGATTGACGGGATAGGGCTTCCTCTCTATGATCCAGAGAGTTTTGGTCCAGATTGCTGGGAGTAACTGGTTTGGTGACTCTTGTCCTGGTTATTGCTGGAGTATCTTGCTGAATGTGTCTGTTTTATGGAGCCTGGTGGATGTATGTTCCCACCTCAGCGAAGTCCAGCCGCTAGTGTTTTATTAATGTAGAACCAAAGAGTTGTCTGTTAAGCCCCTTCAGATTTCTTAATGTTCTTCACAGTGTGAGTATCCTACCCCTGTTTTTAAGCATGATAACGTGCTTTCTGAGGGAGACTTTCTTCTCTCTGTTCGTAGTCCCTGTCCGTACTTCGTATTACCTCTGATGATTGCACTGTGAAGGTAGCTGGTTTCATTAGGCAGCTCTGTATGTGTACTGGTTTGCAAAGGCACCAGCTGTGGAAAGGATGAAGAGCGCAGCCCATTACTGATGCTGTGTTCTTTGTCTTACAGGAATCCTGTCTATAGAGCAGCTCATCAGCCGTGTGGGTGTGATTGGGGTGACACTCATGGCTTTGCTGTCAGGATTTGGTGCTGTCAACTGTCCGTATACTTACATGTCCTACTTTCTCAGGTAATTGCAGCCTTGTGAAATATTTTGTCTGCCTCTGAGGTTATTATTCTGCTTTTCTCATTGAATTGATAGAATTTTTTTCTTTAAATTTGCTTTTTTCTCATCCTGATGGCGTTAGTGATGGCTTTTGTTTTCCATGTTCTAAGTGTACTGTAGCTATTGCTGTTCTACACACCAGAATCATTTTCATCCCTGAAGGATCTCTTTGTACAAGCTTCTCTCTCTGTTTTATGAGCATGTGCATGATCCCTCTGAAATGGGTTAGCAGGCCTAATTGTTGGGAGTCTTTGTTCTGCAGGAATGTGACAGATGCAGATATTCTCGCTTTGGAGCGACGACTCCTCCAGACTATGGACATGATTATTAGCAAGAAAAAAAGGTGAGAAAGGAACAGTTGCATTAAATGAATTATGTCAAGGATTTGCAGTCAGTATGGTATAAGATGGTCTTGAAATTACCCAACTTTTCTCTCCAGGGCTGCATGTTCCAGTGAAACAGATGGCTGAGTGGGGTTGTAGCTTTGTGGGGTTTCATTCTGGCCTGATAAGCAACTTAGGCTTCTTCCCAGGCCTCTGCCTTGAATGGCATGTTTTTTCCTGCAGTAGTACAGATTAGGCTTCCAGGAGAAGCTCTAACTCTCTGATGGCAACTTGACTAATCTAAGATAAACATTTTTCTCTCTCAATGAATAAATGTCCTTTGAACCACCTCAGTTAACTCTCTTATTGGCAGTTTTGGTACAGCAGTTGAATTCATACATACTGAGGTCTTTCCTGCTCTGTGGATCTGGTGTTTCCTAGTCAAAACTGAAGTAAGCTAGTGAGCTGATGTGAATACAGCTGTGTAAACTTTGCTATTTGCAAGAATATTGATAAAGGTATAGTGGAGTTGTGGAACACTGCTAATATGGTGGTAGCGTAGTGTGACACCAGAGGGTAACATAAACATGACATCCGAATTCTGCTTTTGTTGATTTAGCTTATTTCATGTCCCCCAGGTGAAAAAGTGACTTTCAGGAAACAGTGCCATTGCATTTACACTGAAAGGATTTTTGTGTACTCTTACAAATTGCATATTTCATGCCTTGCCAGTTATAAAGAGTAAATGCAATCACCCATGCCACTTCAGAGGTCTGTCTGGTGTAGAACCCTTGCAGAAACCCTCAAAACTTTACTTCAGGTGCACTAATGTTTTAATGGAACCTCTTAATGTATTACAATGTAGGATAGTCTTGCTGAACTAGGCACCAGCATGCATATCTGCTGATCAGTGAACTGATCTGCTGAGTGTGTGAAAGTGTAGTTGAAGCATGTCTTCTTTCTTCCCCTTTAAAAATGTTAAGTGGTGGACAAATGTTAACTCAGTATTTGTGATTCAGTGAGAAATGGTGTTTTTGTGGTAGTTTAGTGAGAAGGTGTATTTAATCAGAGAGGTTTAGTTGGCTGTATGATTGATAGAGAGGATATTAACATGCTGGCATTGAGTTGAAAGATTACTGTGGAGTACAGCTTTTCAGTCTGCCCTTTTGTTTAGTGCAGTGTGTTCGGATCTCTCATCTCAGGGAAGGTAACGTTGGCTTAAAAGTATGGATGTCTGGGACTTGTAACTGACTAGCATTTCTTGGAGACAGCTGTTGCAAGTTGTTTTTGCTAATGCTTTTTGCACAGGAATTATTCTATCCTTTCTGAGCGTGCTCAATGCGTTAAGGAAATTTGCCACTTAAGGTTGACGCGTTCTTCGTAGTCATCCTTGCAGATATTTTGGGCCCCTCACAGTAAGAAGGACTTGGAAGCCTGGAGCATGCCCAGAGAAAGGCAACTAAGCTGGTGAGGGGTCTGGAGCACAGGCCTTATGAGGAGTGACTGAGGGAACTGGGGTTGCTCAGTCTGGAGAAGAGGAGGCTCAGGGGAGACCTGAGCCCCAAGGGTATTACTTCTATTGTGTGATTTATTATATTATTATGTTGTTATTGTTTTTTATTACACTGCTTATCAGCAACTTTGAAGAGGGCTCAGTGCCAAATGTAGCAGTGCTGGCTGCAGCTACAAAAAAGGACCTGAACTCTGTCAAATCATGGATTGCCTTGACGATACTATGAATAGTTTTCAGCTTAGAGTGGATAACTGGCTCACAAATTTCAATGGAGAGACATGTGAGGTAATGAGGCCAGAAGCCAGCAGTGCTTGCAGGGATTATGCTGCAGTGCACGTGGGGGTGTGAGGGACAGTATGCAGCTGCTGCTGTAGTATTGGGTGAGTTTTAGGAGTCATGTTTAGATCGCCGGATGTGTCCAGTGGTTCAGTCCAATAATGGATTTATGTGTTTCTGCTTCATAAGAGCTTGTCATGCAGCCTAGAAGTGAGTGACAGCGTGTGAGAGAGCTGCTGCATACCACACAGTGCTCACACTTCTGTGCAGGAAGTGGAATGTGCAGTGATAAAGAGGTGTCCAAGGAGAGAAAGGGGCATGAAAAGTTTTTCCAGTTCCTGAATCGGAGATAGCACAGTCTTGTGTGTGTGATGAAAGTAGCTAATCACATGACTGAGAAAGCCATTTGAATATTTATTTTTAATTGGATTTAAATCCCTCTAAGGATTGAAGCAGAATTCCAAATAGAAGTCTTAGGAAGTGTCTCATTGAATCTTGCTTGATTAGATCTGGGCTCTATTCCAGAGCTAATCAAGATAATGTTATGAAGCAGGATTAGTGCTTAGGGAAATAAAAAGGGGGCATCTGTTGGCAGTGAATTTAGTTTAATCGTCTTTTCTGAGGAACTGTTTTTTTGGTTATTGGGTTTGAGTTTGTTTTTGTTTTTTGTTTTGCTTTATTCTAAAAAGACTTTACTCCTGAAAACTTGTGTTTTCTGCTTTTTCAGAATAGCAGTGGCTCACAGGACGATGTTCCAGAGAGGGGAAGTGCACAACAAACCCACTGGCTTCTGGGGAATGATAAAAAGTGTTACGACGTCTGTTGCAGGCAGTGAAAGTATCCTTCATCTGCATGCTGGCAGCTGGAGGTGACACCAGCTTTCTTTTGAAAGGAAGAGTGTTAGGTGTGCCAGTTGTGAAGCACCTGTGTTGTAATACATTCCAGAAGCCTGGGCAAAAGACTTCATGTCTTCTGGGAGGTTTGCTGTCTAGCGCTGTACTGTATTAACTTTTACCTAGGGATTGGACTCATGGTTTTATGTAGACACTCAGGAGTCATATGTTGCAGCCATGCTATGTACATGTGCTGTTACATCATCACAGTTGAGGTGTACAGCAGGTTGCAGGACAGATGTATGCACTTTCTGTGTCACATTGCAGATGTCTGCCCTGTCACAACACTGAAGCTGGAGGCAGCTTTCTATTCTGATGTATCCTTGGCTCACTGACTTACCTGCATACATGTTTTATTTCATTACTCGAAATACACTTTTCCAGAGTGAAGAAGTTGTGACGTGCTTGAGCAAAACAACAGCTCCGTTTGAGGTGCTGGAACAGTTGTCTTCCCTTATAGCTGCCTTTTTGGCTGAGTTGGAAAGTGAGAAGAAAGGCAGGAATCACAGAGTCACAGAATTGTAGGGGCTGAAAGGGATCACTAGAGACTATCTTGTCCAACCCACTTACCAAAGAAGGTTCCCTACACCAGGTTGCACAGGTAGGTGTCCAGGTGGGTCTTGAACATCTCCAGAAAGGAGACTCCACAACATCTGGGCAACCTGTTCCACTGCTCTGTCACCCTTACTATGAAGAAGTTCTTGAGCACATTTGTGTTGAACTTCCTGTGCTTCAGTTTGTGGCCATTTCCCCTTGTCCTGTTGCCATTCACTGCTGAAAAGAGTCTGGCCTCATCCCTTTGCCTCCCACACCTTAGGTATTTATAGATATTGATCAGATCCCTTCTGAGTCTTCTTTTCTCAAGGCTGAACAGACCCAGGTCGCTCAGCCTTTCTTCATAAGAGAGATGCTCCAGGCTCTTTGTCATCTTCATGGCCCTCTGCTGGACTCTTTCCAGGAGATCCCTGTCTTTTTTTTTTTTGTATTGGGGAGCCCAGAACCGAACACAGTACTCTGGGGGAGAGTACTCCAGGAGAGGCCTCACCAGGACAGAATAGATGGGGAGGACCTCCTTCCTTGACCTGCTGACCGTGCTTTTTTTAATGCCTCTCAGGATGCTGTTTCTCTTTTTGCCCACCAGCGCACACTGCTAGCTCATGGCCAGCCTGTCATCCACCAGGACCCCCAGGTCCCTCTCTGCAGAGGAAGAAGCAGCCTGTGTAACAATTGAATTATTCTCATGGTGTAGGTTCACTGCTGTTGCTCTAGCAATGTGACAAAAAGTGGATAGGAAAATGTGAATAAATGTTATTGTGCCTATGCAATAAGGATGGAAGGAATATGTGGACAGTTATAAGGGTCTGTATTTCCCTACCTTGCCATTGCCTTCCAAGAATTTGTCAGAGCACCTAAAACGTGCAGTTTGCTTAAGGCCAAGGAGTCTTCTTCCTGTCCTTTTCCAATGGCTGTTAAAATGAGAATTTGGCTATTTGATGAGACTCTTCATAATAATCACTAATCTCCTGGGGCGGTTACTCAGCGGTTTTGTTTGTGAAGGTGATGGGAGTGTGAAATGCTGTGCACTCTGATGATAAGGGATGCTTATTGAAGTGGAGAAGCAGTCTTTGAGAGCTCTGCTTCTGCAATGTGTTACCTAGGCAGAAGAGTACTACCTGCCTTCTTAAAATGGAGTACTGTGCAGCACAGGTACCCTTGAGATGTCTTTGGGTGCATTATTTACAAGAGCACTACGACAGTATCAGTAAACTGATCTGGATTAAAAGAGTGGTCAAACAATTAGACGTGGCCCTTGAGGCGAAGGTGGGGAATATTTTCTTTTAATTAAAGAAGTTGTGGTGTACTCTAGCCTTGACTATGCTGGTTTGCCAGATCTGTCTCTTATCCAGCAAGAAGTGGATGCCCTAGAAGAACTGAGCCGCCAGCTTTTTCTTGAAACTGCTGACCTGCATGCAACAAAGGTATGAAACAAAATAACTGCCCAGATATGTGTTGGGGGCTAAAGTAGATTGAATGAGAGCGTATGTTACCAGAAATTGAAAGCTGTTTAGCAGGTAAATGTTGAAATGTAGTGATGTGGTGGAGTGAGAATCTGTTGTGGCCTTCCAGAACTTAAGACAGCTTATAAACAGGAGGAAAATCAACTTTTTATGTGGGTAGACAGTGACAGGACAAGGGCCTGGTCTTAAACTACAAGAGGGAAGATTTAGATTAGATGTCAGGAGAAAATTTTTCACTGAGAGAAGCGAGGTGCTGGAGCAAGTTGCTCAGAGATGCTGTGGATGCTTCATCCCTGGAGGCATTCAAGGCCAGATCTGTTGGGGCATTGGGCAGCCTGATCTAGTGCTTATGGTTGGCAACCTTGCCCATGGCAGGGAGGAACTAGATGGTCTTTGAGGTCTCTTCCAACCCAAGCCATTCTGTGGTTCTGTGATGATTCTATGGTTCTTTAATTTGGGGTCTACAGGGCAGGTTACTTCCTGTTTAGGTATGTGCTGGAACATACTACAGGTTTCTAGAGCTGTTCAGAAGCCTTTGAATTAGAAGAGTTGTAGGATAAAGCTGTGGCTACTGCTCTTGGTGCACCATTAAAATGTATGGCTTGTGTTGTTATCATGGCAATGAATTTTTTGTATGTATTCTCCCCCCTCTTGGATTTTTTTTTTTTTTTTTCTCCAGGAAAGAATAGAGTACTCCAAAACTTTCCAGGGAAAATACTTCAATTTTTTGGGTTACTTTTTCTCCATCTATTGTGTCTGGAAAATCTTCATGGTATGTAAATATTTTGTTCTGTTTTATGTGCACATATGCAAATGTCACTCCCTGCACAGATTATGCTGTAGGTGCAGTGTATTAAGTAAGGCCCTAGTCTCTTTATAATCTTGCTTCTGGAAATTCTGAATGAAAATGGTATTTGTCTGGAATAAAGCTCTGCATCTCTCTTTTTACAGAACTTTAGGCAAGCATTTCTAATATATGTGTTTTTGTACCTTCTTAGGCAATCTAGCTGCTCCCCCAACCTTGGATATGCAAACAAGAATCTCATGTGTAGCAGTGAGGTGTTCTTTTTATTCTCTTTGATTGTAAATCCATCTCTGCCTTGCAGGCAACCATCAATATTGTGTTTGACCGTGTGGGGAAGACGGATCCAGTCACAAGAGGAATTGAGATCACTGTGAATTATTTGGGAATCCAGTTTGATGTGAGATTTATTAATTCTTACAGCATTTTCAGTAATTCCTACCCCACAAAAGCAATCGCATAATACTCATAACGTGGAAGTGATAGAACCCTAGGAATGCATCTGTGACTTCTGACTTACTAAAGAGAAAAGGAAGTAGAGCTTTGAAACAAGTATTCTGTTATTTGCACTTTTATAATTTTTCATCTCCAAAGAGATGATTGATGTAAGTTGTATCTTTTTACTTGTGTGTGTAATGAAATGAATTAACAGATATTTTCACAATTATCTTTGTAATGTAAACCTGTTTACAGTGGATATTGTGCAGCTAGGAAGTACAAAGATCCTAAAGAATTGGCAGCTATACGATGTAGCGAAAATGGAGTTAGAAAATTAACTGTATTCCTCTTGTTGATACAGGTGAAATTCTGGTCTCAGCACATTTCCTTTATTCTTGTTGGAATAATTATTGTCACCTCTATCAGAGGCCTGTTAATTACACTTACGAAGGTATGTTTGTCTTACAGCTTTCCTCATAAAAATATGTTACTAGATCTTTAAATTCAAACAGAACATATACTGCGTAAACTATCAGTACACATTCATGTTTTTACTCTCTGAATTTAAATCCTTGTAGAGGAGGAGGAGAGGAAAAATATATTCTCCCCACTCAGTTTCTATTACTGTTATTCTCAGGAAGAGGTGTGAATGCTCAATGAGATGTTAAGTGTAAGCATGGCTTCGGAATGATGCTGTAGCCAGCATATTAGTAAGGGTTCATGAGATGATGATTAAAAGAATTTAGATTGCCTCATTTGAACTGCTAGTCCTTTTTGTAGAGCTGGAAAGGTATTAACTCAAGAGACATGTGACTCTTTGTGTTGACCTGGGTTTTAGTACCCACTCTTAAATATTAATACATGACTTTTACCAGTTGGTGCCTGCCACTGTCTTAAGAGATTCATGTTCCTAAAAGTAGGGTACATGCGTCTCTCTGAAAAAACATGCTTTTCATGTGAAAGAGAATTGAATGGCATGTTCCTTTCATGATGTCCTAAGGCATCGTTGTCCAGCTTATTTCCTGTGTGTTTTTTCTTTCTAGTTCTTTTATGCCATTTCCAGCAGCAAGTCCTCCAATGTTATTGTTCTGCTTCTAGCACAGATCATGGTGAGTATGCAGAACCATGGGCATACCTGTATGCATTTGTGCATACATACATATTTGTTTTTGCATACAAACAAAGATAACAAAGTCCTTGCGTGCTGTCCTATGATAGCCACAAAGCCAATTTTAAAACAACTGCTACTTTCTCTTTTTACAGGGTATGTACTTTGTGTCGTCGGTGCTCCTGATTCGAATGAGCATGCCTCTAGAGTACCGCACTATTATAACAGAAGTCCTGGGAGAGCTTCAGTTCAACTTCTATCATCGTTGGTTTGATGTGATATTTCTAGTTAGTGCACTATCCAGCATCCTCTTTCTCTACTTAGCACATAAGCAAGCTCCAGAAAAGCATATGGCCCTCTAAATAAGGACTGCAGACACACACTGCTCCCATCTCCTTTCTGCTGGACTGTTGCAACTCCTGTGGACTGCAAAACTTGGAGAGCCAGGACAGTTCTGTGTGTTCAAGCAATGTCACTGGCTCTTTGAACTTCCATGTCTTCAGTCAAGCTCTGTGGCTCGTTTTTTAAGGTGCTACAGCTTGAGGGAAAGGGAATGCACACATTGCCAAGGAATAAAGGGAATTTATGGTACACCAGTATCTAAGGGGCTGTAGGCTGTCTGAGGTAAGGTATCTTGTGTTTGGAAGAATGTCTTCAGAGAAGGCATCAAGCAAATGTGATTTTTCTTTTAAAAAGCAACTCATAATTGAGATTCAGAGAATGGTAATTTTGGAGCTGAATGTGGAAGTCTGTGGAATTAAATAAGCTTTTGTAATACCTCATGCAAGCATCACAGTTGTTTTTTTTGTCAGCTCAAAATATTTGTTTGCAAGTGAGCTGGAATTTACTACCTGGCAGAAGTGAAATGGAGTGAAGTTGAGAGGATATCACTAGTATGTGCTGTCCTTTTGAGCTGGAGCTTAGCTCTCTTGCTGAACCTCAACTTTGTTTTGTAAACAGAACTGAGGTTTTGGATTCCTGTTTGCCAGAGTTCAGCATGAAGTCAAAGATAACAGTTATGCCTTGTTTACCTTACGTGTTATAAATGTATTGACCTTATATGCTATAAATCTGGTGTTCCCCTCAACCTGTATATTCTTCTACAGTAGCCTGTTTCCCCTTTCTGATGTCATTCAAGGCATAAAAGTAAATTTTATTCATGTGACTTGAACTTGTAGCTTCCCATAGACACACTCCCAGGCTTTGTTTGTTACAAAATTGCTCTGGAACATAAATCATAGGTGGTAAGGCTAGGACCTGGGGAAAAAATAACCACTGAAAACAATTTAATTCTGTATTGTCTTTGGTGTACAGGAAGGAGACAAAAAGCATACAATAGCAATATTGCAGAGCCATTTATATAACATCCAAGACATTGTGGTGTTGACTTGGAATTAGACAAACCGGCACGACTGAATTACGCTTTTAACCACTATGATCTGCAAATTCAGGCAGAGGAGAGAGAACAGTGCTTAAAGGTTTTAGGTTTTGAGTTATGAATTATGAGGTTAACTTAATGTTTGAAAGAAATTTCTGCAGTGTTAGTGGAAGAAAGGAGTGTATTGCACAGAGTATATTAATTCATGACATACCATAGCGATTGCACTGCCATAAATACAGCACAGATCGTCACCTCCAGGATTGTGTTAATGGGATTGGATTAGGAGAACTGTCTCTCCTGGGAGATGGCGAGAAATCAGTTGGTCTTTATTAAACGCTCGTTCTTAAAAGGCTCAGATACTTAGGAATTTATGAACTGTTTCCTCCCTGTGCTGCAGTATACTTAACTGTGTACTTCTAATTATTAAAGCCTTTACAGTAGTAAGTGGCTTACTCCCCATTTTACAAGACAGAAAGACTTGTGCAGTGAATGAAGTACAATTGCAGCTTGTTAAGGGACTGCAGGATACGCTAAAGGGCTTATTTCAGGCAGTGGCATTTTAGCAAGGCAGCACGGTCCCTTACAGGTCTGGTACTCGTATGGATAGTCAAACTCTGAAGTTGCAGTAGCAAAGTGTGATTGAAGAAAGAATTTGGAAGATTTCTTTTTTGTTCTCAGCATAGTCAGTCTCCTCAGAGCCTTGTGTCATCGCTGCTGTTGCTGTCTGCTCCTGCTGAGGCAGCTGATTGTGAAGAGGAAGATGAGCTTGCCTGTGGAGGAGTAACAAATACGTTCTGGTTATTTTTAGTTTGTAAACATGCTGGTTTGCAGTGTTATGAAGGACTCCTGTTTTAATCTGCACTAATGATATACTTGTTTGGATGGCATAATGAGCCAGTAAATGTGACTTTTGTCACTGAAGTGCTTTCTCGTTAGCTATGTTTTAGAGACAAATATGTTTAATAGAAGTTTCCTGTTGTTTAATTCCTGTATCTGGTGAACTTGCACACTGAAGTAGTGCTAATCTTCTGACAGAACTTATGGAAAAACCTGGCAGCTAGATATTTGCAGTCAAGGGTCATGGAAAAATAGGTAGGAAGATAGGAGGCAGTATTGGTCTTATCCTTGTCTGTCTCTCTTGCGTGATCAAAAGGAAGCATTTCAGTACTTAAGGCTGACCACAAAGAAGGTTCAAAATTACTGTTTCAAGAAGAATTATTTTGCTGCTCCTCTGAGTTCTGTCATACTTCAGATTCTTTTTGCCAGTATAATGTGAGCAAAATTACTTAAATCTGTGCATTTCTTTGCAAATGTCATCATAATCTGTTGATTGCTCTTTCTTCTAAAAAAAAAAAAAAAAATCTATTTTCAAATATTTCACCTAATTTCTCCAAAAGCAGGTTATGCTTTTTTGTGTATTTAGGGACTTTTTTTGCACTTAAAGGACTGTATTGCCTCCTTGAGGATTGCAGTGTGTAGATTGTCTTGTTCCATAAAGTCTCTTGTGTGTGCATTCTTTCTGTAATTTAATTGTGCATTAGAGATATTCACCTGCATTATGCCTGGGGAAGGAAAGAGTTGTTTACAGTAATCATATCACAGCTTCCCTCTTGATAACTTGGACTGACTTGTAAAAATTGAGGATCCTAGCTCAGTTATACACAGCAGTTATAGGAAGTTCTTTCAGCATCTCCTCCGTGATCCCTTGGCATTTGTTTAATACGGTAATACTTACCCTTTCTCTTGGTTCAGGCGAGGTTCTCTCTGACTCTGCTGCTGAGGTTTCTGTATAAGCAGGAGGTTCAGAAGTGTCTTGGGCTGGATCTGCCATAGCGACTGTGATGGGAATGTTCTGGTCCTGGAAGTATTTGTAAGCATCTTTACTGCACACCAGTAGCGTTACTTTATCACCACTCTCTTTGATTCTTGCCACAACGTTGTCATAAGGCTCATTCATCACATTCACCCCATTCACTTCCACCAAAACATCATTATTTTCTACGCCTGCTACATCAGCTGGTCCGTGTCTTTGTACCTGCAAAGGCAAGTTCAAAGGGTGACGTTAGCATAAAGTTGAGAAGATGCATTAGCAACTGATGGTTCACTAAGCTGTCAAAATAAGTGCGGCAGGGAGATTCTGGGGGCAGAACTGAATTGAAAGAGACAATAGGCCTATAATGGTGTAACTTAAACTTAACTTGACTACATTGACATATTCGTTAGTGATGTGTGAAACTCCTCCCTTCCAGAAAACAAAAGGCACAGATGTAATTTGTGATAACAAGATTCACTCTTGCCAGCTGCAGAAATTCTGATAAGTGGAAGGGAAAGTTCTCTTACATTTCCAGGGTATTCTATAGTTCAAAAATCTGTATTTTAAATACTATTTTTTTTGCATTCCAGCCTTGTAAATAAAAGCAAGAAATGAAACAAAACTTGGATTTCCTTTCCTTTTAGATATCTAGTGGAATAAAAGCAATGAGGTTTTCTGGTGTTTATTTTAATATTGGTCCTATAATATCAGTCTGACTTTTAACAATTATCTAAGAGAGCTGGAGAAGAGTTTTGTCTTGTGCTTTTTCTTGAGTGCATTTACAGGGTGGAAGGGAGAGGGCTGCCCAACATACTACGCAAGCTTTTCATTGTTGATTATCTTACATTAGTACCTCATTAATAAATAGTCCAGGTTTGTTCTTGACCATGTTTAAATTGAAGCCAAATCCACTTGGCCCTTTTACCATCTTGCAGATTCTTGGCTTGTGGTTCACTTTATGTTCAGTGTGCAGCTCAACTCTTTCCTCTGCTTTTGCTGGAGCTGGGTTTTGTTGTTTGTAGTAATATGAATAGGGGGAAATTTGAGCCTGAAAAAACAGTGACAAAGAAAACTTTGATATGAAACCTGTTGTGAAATCTGTAGGTTTCTTGCTAAATATGTTTTGCTTGAAACCTAATGGTTCAGATACGAGTTGCAACAAGCTACTCTTTGCTGTTAATGTCTGGTTAAGTGGAAAGCTACAATGTTGATCCACATGATAAGGTTTGTATTGCTCACAAAAGATTACACAATAATTTAATTCTGATTTTGTTGTCTTATTCCAGCCTTGGGATGCTTTCAAATATGGGTGGTTCCAACAGTGCCTCTAAAAACATGGAAGAGGCCAAAAATGTAGATGTTTAGTGATTTGGTACTCAAGTGCAAGGAGTGTTGCTGAAATCTGGATGCATCTTAGACCCTTGCTGTAAGATAAACTGCTCTTACAGACTGATATGTTGCTGCTTCTGTGTCTTATTAATGATCTTTAGCTGTAGCTTGCATTTACTTACCAGTTTATACATGGCGTCAGTCTCCTTATCCACTACCAACAATGTGGTTTTTTCTTCAGACTGCTTAATCTTTCCCACTACACTTTCATGATCCAGTGCATCCACTCGCTCACCATTGACAGCTACCAGGATATCATCATCTTTGAGACCTGCCTTGGCTGCTGGGCTCTTGGGATCAACATCTCTGATTACATGATCTAAGATCAAAAGGGGAAAAGAAGATGGATGTGAAGGACTGTTTGGTAAGTGTAATCATGTTCTGCTGTAAAAGCTGTTGAAATTGCACTTGAGTGTGAGGCAGTTTCCCTGATACGGACTTGTTAAGAAGCCAGATGAAGAGAATGAGTCTGCAGACTGTAGGAGTAGTGGAATAAACTATCGCAAATGTCATGTGTTGGCTTGGTTCTTACCACCAGTGTTTTGTTCCATCCGTAGATAAAAGCCATAACCATCTTTTCCTTTCTGAAGCTCGATAAGTTTTGGTTTAAGAGGAAGGAGTTTTAGGTTGGCGTTCTCTTTGCTCAGCACCATCTTCTGGCTTGTATAATAGCGGTCCGTTTCTTCATTTGAAAGTAGAAGCATAATGTGATTTCCAGACATCTTTACCTGCATTAGTACATGTACAGTCACAGACATGACCCCTTCAAAAACAATTGTAGTTACGTCAGTAACTGGCTTACTGATACACCAGTGGTGGTGAGTGCTGCTGCATCAGCTGGAAGGTCTGGGTGACACTATTTTAGGGTTTTTTCCTTTTTTTCTTAATAATTTGGACCATGTCAAGATTTCAGAGACACAAAATCTTGCATAAATATGAGGAAATGTTCTGTATTTCTTACTGCTTTCCTGGTCTCTGAATAACTAGCTGTAGAATTGAGCTACCTAACAGCTATAAGGGGTTGGCATGCAGTGGCAGTGAAATCCAGTGAGCCTCAATAGATGGTGCCTGACTCTCATCTAAACCTGAAACTTTGTAAGGCAGACATATCGTGCCATCTCTATCACTATTTTGGATCATAGCAGCAACAAGCAGATAACTTATCTTTGCCCTAGTGTTAAATTTCTGTCACGCTCTTGGCCCGCTTCAATGTCCCTGCATGACTGACTGAAGATTTTTGGTCTCTTCAAACTTTCCATTTAATTCTGCCTTTCTCCAACTGCTTTCTAGTTCAATGGGTGCCCTCTTCACTCATAACGAACATCACTGCAGCTGATGGTTTGCAGCCCCAAAAAGCATAGGTGTTGCATAGCTCTGTAGCTAGAAGCCTGCACTCAATGTGTTGCTGGAATGCCAGAGCATGACCAGCCCTCTGAAATCTCTTCAGCTCTGGCTGTGGTTTAGCAGTGCCGTTAGTGGAGAACTGGAAGTCTCATTAGCAATGTTCTTAGCAGCTGAGGCTAGGCAGCAAAATTACTTGCAGTTTAATTTTCATTAATCTTGGGCTTCTTAGCAGAAAAAAGGAACTGCTGTCTAAAATCATGAATTCACCCTGTTCCGTGCTGTCTACATCATCAGAGAGTTATTCCTCTTCCTTTCCTAAAACTTGTATTTAGTTACTTGCCCTCTCTCTTACTAGTAGGAGTATTTCCAGGATTTCTAGGAACAGCATGTTTTATTTACTATGGTTTCTGGCACTCCTATAATTCTCATATTTAGAATTCTTTGGCCTGTTTTGATGGCAGTGTTCATTCAGAGTCAGGTCAAGAGAGCATATGACAACAAAGCCAAAGCAGAAGGGTACTCTACTGAGTTGGTAAAGTATAAACAGTAGCTTCTAAGATTTGCTGTGATGCATTCAAACTAGCCAGACCTGCCTCTTCAGTAAGCCTGACAAATTGCTGTGAAAATGGGCCAGAACAGAAGGTGAATCAGTACACAAACAAATACCTTTTCCACCACCTCCTCATGTGTGTCATTTTCCACATTTTTTCCATTGATTTCAATCAGGCGATCTTTATTTTGGACACCCGCCTTTGCAGCTGCTCCTTGTGGTGCCAGATCTACTATGAACAACCCCTTCTGACCTGAAATAGATGGTAACCCATTACACAGAGTAATTCACTGAAATATGCTTGCATTTGATGGCTAAGAAGATTCAGCACTGATGTCCTTAGACGCTCTCAGTCTCTTCTTATGTGCATATTATAGTGGCACCACAAATCAATGTAGACACGCCTCTGTCTCTTACTTCTCTTATTCTGCCCAGGAAATATCAGTACTGTGGGGAAGGGAGGTGGTTTGGTTTGTTTTTGTTTTGTTTTTTTTTTTTTTTCCCACTACAACTAAAACTCTTATTTCTCTACCAAGAGTGCCAAAGGAGCTGATGAAGATGGCTGAAAGGGACTTTTTTTTTTTTTTTTTTTTTTTTTTTTTTTTTTTTTTTTTTTTTTTACATTTTAAGAGATGAGCTGTTTTTAGTGCTGTTTTACACGCTTCAGAATTTCCTGTGTTTGAAAGATACTTGATCTTTTGGTTATTCTGCATTCTGAAATATCCTGTTCGTGGTTGATGATTTCCGGAAGGTTTGCCTATTCTGTTGACTAGCCTTGTAAGAAAGACAGGTGTGAAAGAGACTGAAAATTACTTTCTAAATGAAATGAATCAGGAGAAGCATTTGGTTGTCGTCTTATTACTGACTAGCTGGCTAGAACTTTGTATTCTAGTTCTTAAGTGATTTGGAGGAATAAAATGGACTTCAAGCAGCAGTTGAGGATATATTTGGTATTCAAGCACCAACTGTGGAAATGGCTTTGGTAAATGAGAACCACTGCTATGGTGGCTGTTTCTTTTTTCTTTGGCTTTTATTTTTTCTGCTCCATTAGAAATATGGTCCTCAGGAAACCATATGTTGTACAGAAATTGACTGGAGATGGGTCTGAATCCATCTTGCTGCTTCTTACTTCCCCTCTGTTAGCAAGAGCACCCTTCCCCCCACCCCCCAACTGTGGCTGTCATATGTATACCATCTGTCCTCCCCAGGCTCTCACCTTCTGTGGTTTTCAGGGAGAAGCCATACCCTTTTTCCTCCTTCACTAAGTAGCAGAGCCGTGGTTGTGGAACTGCAGTGATTGCTCCATTGGCCATGGGCTGTGTGGACTGCTGTTTCTTCTTTCCTTTTGATACCTTTTGACCCAGCTCTTCCAGATTTGCTCCCTCCTTTTCTGCATTTTTATAAGATGCTTCATCCAGAACAAGAAATACAACAGAATTCCCACTGTTCTTTACGATCTCCACCACCTGTAATGGACAAGGTGAAATGGCAAACAGAGTGATTGACCTAAAAGCTTTCCCCAGGAAGGGTTACACTCTTCACTGGTTTTGTTGTCACATCTCTCTGCTTATAATAGATAATAAATGATGCAGAGAGATATGCAGAGCAGCTGACTCAGCTCTTGGAAGATGCCATAAAAATGGAACAGAAAGCTTCCAATAGTGACAGTGGGTCTCAATCATGGGAGGTGATGTGGACCCCAGACTAAACAGGTTTGTACCTTTGTATGTTCCTCCTTGTCTACAAACACACCATTAACCCTGAGGACTCTGTCTCCATCCTTCAAGCCAGCCTTTTCAGCGGGGCTGTTCTTTTCCACGTTCCGGATGAGATGTCCTGCTGTGTCCTTCTCCACACGTAGGAAAAATCCATAGCTCTTCTTGGGTTTTTTGGTCACTTTGCATTCTCGGGGCTGGAGAGCAGAAGTCATCTCTACAAAACAGGATGGAAAAGGTAATTGTGAGTTCAAAAAAAAAATACTGTAAAAATTGCTGTAAATACATATTGAGACAGTTTGCTTCAGAATCCTTAGGGTTTGGTTTCCTGGGAAATCCAGCTGTGCAAAGGGAGATGAAATGAATCCTTTTTACCTGCTAACTCCAAGATGAATGCCTGTGACAGGCATAGAACAGTGAATGATGTTCTCCTTAAGTATTGCAATACCTTTGAGAGGGTCTCTTGTACAGTAAGTGTAGATGACTTGTTGACATAGGGACTGGATAAGCAGGCTCTTTAGGTAGGCAGAAGAGTGGCTGAGCCGTTAGGTTCACAGGGTTTTTATCAGTGGTACTTAATCCAGCCGTTGGCTGCTTATTAGTGACAATGGTTAGAGTTGGTACTGGCACTGATGGGTACTGTTCAAAGTCTTTATTTATGTCATGGACAGTGAGGCAGAATACATCCTCAACAAACTGATGGAGAATACCAAACATAGGAGAGCAGTCAATAGGCTGGCAGATAGTGATACTATTTAAAGGGACATTGACAGGCTGGAGAAAGGAGCTGTCAGAAACATCAAAACATTTAACAGAGAAAAAGAAAAAAATCTGTATCTAGGCCATGCATGACAGCACAGGCCAGCTGCTGCCTGGTCAACAGACAGTTTTGCAGGACAACACACAAGTGCACAAACAACATGAGTTGGTGTAGCTTTGCAATGAAAACTGTATTGTAGGCAATATCAGAAGGTATCTAGCAAGTCAATGAAGGGATTGTTCCCTGCTGTTTGGCACTTGTAAGGTTATGCGTGAGTTCTGTTTTGAGCTTTCCATGTCACTGTCGTATTGAAGCTAGTCCACTGGGGTGGGTTAGGTTTTTGGAGAGCAACATGTTCAAAGAGAGGCTGAGAGAGCTGGGTTTGTTCAATCTTGGGAAATGAAAGATCTTATTTGTGTTTTCAAGTGCTTAGCTGGATGGTGTAGAAAACACAGGTCTGTATTATTCTTGGATGTTAATACTGATGAGAGGCAACAGATACGGGTTACAGCAAGGGGAATTCTAATTAGGGAGATGTAAGGACAGCTTTTTAATCTCTGGTGCTTTCAACAAGAGCCTAGAGTAGCTGCGGAATCTCCATCCTTGGAGGTGCTTACATGGATGAAACCCTGAGAAACTTGATCTAAGCTGGCCTGGTTTAACATGAGCTGTTGGACCAGATGTTCTCCAGAAGTTCATTCCAACATAGAATATTCTATATTTTTATGACACAATGGAATTGGGTGGCTCATTATCAGTAAGAGAGGCATTGTGTTCAGAAAGTAAGCAGTAGTTGTGATAAAGAAACAATTCCAAAGTTCACTATCTTGTTATCTTAGGGGCTCCTGCCCAAGATCCATGATGACATAAGAACAAGATTAACGAAGACAACTTTCTCCATCCAGCTAATTAGCACATCTGATGTGTGTCTTACTGGATAGATTTTTCTTTTTTCCTCACTCCCGATAGAAGTTTGTGAAAAGACCAAATACCTGTTTCGGAGGTTAGCCATTAATCTCGGCCTAATAAATGCTAAGAAATTTCATCTGTCTGCGTGAACGCCTTACGGTTCTTCCTTTTTTCCATTTCTATGTATCACTCGCATAACTAATGCATGTGAAAACTGGCCTTTTCATTTCTTTTGCTTGTTTTTAGAAGTAGCTACCAGTGAAACCTCTCTGTGATCTTGATAGCAGCCTACTGCTGAAGTACATCTGGCTACCCATGCAAATACAGAGTATTTGTTATGGAAGCTGAAATTGTGTTGTTAGGGTTAGTTGGTCAACATATAGAAAAGTATGGGTGAGGAGAGAGGAGCTGACAGGGATGCCGTTGAAGCTGGAGAATATGGAGCATTTCAGCATGCGTGGATAGGCAGGCTGTGGACTGTGATTTTCTTCCTCCCTTTGGTGAGGTACTTAGTAGTTTGTGGAGTTTGTGCATAGTGGCATGAAGAATAAGTTCACGTAGGGATGTCCTGCACTACTGTTTGGACATTGTACTCATCTCAACCACAACTCAGAGTAGCTGTTCTTGACAAACACTGGAAAATCTGGTTAATTCCTGAAGTTTACACAAAGCTGAAGGAACAGTAAGCTTTTACAGAAGAGGTTACCTCTTCTTATGTAGAAGAGGAGGGAAGATTATATTGGGCTGCAAACAACTTTTCAATTCATGAAAGCTTTACATGCAAGATTATCAGGCTCATAAAACAGAGTTTTATATAGCAAAAGAAAATAAAGGAGCAACTTACCTGTATATCTTTGTGAAGCAGCCTTTGCAGAAATCCTCTCTTGCTGTCCCTCCTGTAGCAGTACCTATAGGTACGACTGGACTTTGATTGGGCAAAGGTTGATTTAAAAGATGATTTATTTAACCAAGTTTCACTTGAATATGCTCAATGCCTTGATAAGCTGCCTTGTCCTTGCCTGCAGAAGTGCAAATCACATGTATTTCTCAGCAGCTTTGAATTCTGTTCTGCTGATAATGATACTCAAAAGCTCAGTGAAGGAGGTGATCTAAGGCAAGCCTGATCTTTACTCTGTGCAAGAATCTTCTCCAGCTATAAGAAGTGTCTTAAAGGAGCACGTTAGGATTGTCATGTATTGACCATGGCTAGCTAGTGTTTAATTGCAGATTGAGAAGTTCCCAATTCAAAGCTGTGCTCTCCATGTAGTGTGCCAAACATAGGGGCTGTGATGGATTAATCTTGGCAAGCAGTCAAGTGCCCACCTGTCTACTCTCTTGTTCCCTTCCTCAGCTGGACAAAGGAAGAAAATGGCATGTAAAAGTGTGAGGAATCTGAAATAATGACAGTAATTCTGAGAGATGCAATGTACAGAGTGGTTGTGATTGAGGGGTAGATCTGACTATTGAGAACATCCCACAGGCCACCTGTGGATGTGAAACATTCATTACAGTCAGTGAGAACAAACAAAGTCCCTACAGCATATGTAGGAAAGTGGTTGGGAAAGACAGTTTGGATTACTCTCCTTTTGGAAAGGAACAACCCACTTGTGGAATTGTCTGTGCTCCAGGATCAAAGTATAATTGGTGGTCATTGTGGAAGGATGAGCAGATTTGTTGTGTACTTCTCTGAGGTTAGCACACCTGTGCACAATTTGACTTGTATTACTTACTGTATTATACAACAGAAACCACCTGAACTAAAAGGGAGTGAGTTTCATATGGAAGTGTGTGAATATAGCAATGACCCAGTCCAAGCTGGTGTTGGTGCCCAGCGATCTGACATTCTGCTTCTCCTGTCCTGAGTGATGGCCTTGATAAATGGGACAAAAGTCCAGAGGATATGTAGTTGCATTAGATAACGTGGAACCTAAGAATGGTGCAAATGACATGGAATAAGGAGATAAGGCTATACTAAGTCTGCCTGGGACAGAGCTAACTTTCTTCACGACAGCCTGTGCAGTGCTGTTCTTTGCATTAGTGTTTGAAACAAATCACACCAGTGATTTGGCTGTCATTAAGCAGTGTGCAAATTACCAGAACTTTCTCTCTCCATCCCTCTTCCTCTGCACCCAGGTGAGTAAGCTGGATGTGAACAAGATGCTGGAGAGGAACAGAGCAGAGACAGCTGACCCAGGCTGACCAAAGGGATATTCTGTGTCTTTTGACATCATGCTCAGCATTAAATCATGCAGAAAGGAGGAATGCAGGGACACTTGGTTATGGTATTTGTCTTCCCAAACCACTGTTAAGCTTGTTGTTTCCCAGTAAGTAGCCTGCTGATGGGAGGTAGTGAATGAATTAATCCCTCTTTCTGTGTTGTATGCATGCATAACATTTTCTGTACATCAAACTCATCATCTCAGCCCCCAAGTCTTCCCTTCTGTTTTCTCCCGATCCCACGGGGAAGAGACAGGATGGCTGTTTGGATGCTGAGTGAGGTCAACCCACTGAACACTTCTTATGCAGCAGATATAAGCATCTGCAGAATGTACTGATGGCATTTATGAAATGGGGGAAGCCTCCAAATTGGAGATCTTGGTATGCCAAGATACTTAGTGAAATGAGAATATGAAGTTCTTGCTACAAAGTCTCATTCAGTTTTGGAAAGCTTTAAGGTGACTGATCTCCCTCATTAGCTTGCTGTGGAATTGGATTATTAGAAATAATACCTGCGTTTTTCATGGCTGTCTGCTCCAACTGTTTAATTCAAAGGAAAGGTAATAAAAATAAGCATAACCTATATGGGCTATAATGGAACAGGCATCAGTGTTATAAAAGCCTTAATGTAATCCACTTACTCTAAGTGGATTTGCAAGCCTGTTGTGACTATGAGATGTTTTTCTTACTGTAACAATCTAGAAAGCTGTATAAGTGAGCCCCAATGTTGTAAGCACCAGACAAACGTAGTCAGGCCCTGCTTAGGGTCATGTGCAGTCTTTCAGATAAGTGAGACAAAGATTGGGTGAGGAGGGACACGGAGAAGGGGAATCCCAGCAACTCACAGTTTGCAGCTTGCAGCACAGGCGGCATGGGAACCCACACAAAGATTTTGGGTGAGCATACAAAGAAATAACATGGCATTTGAAACAAGATATTAGGTGGTATTTTTTGATGTCAGTGCCACTGCGATAACTGCCTAAGGTCATTTTGGATCCAGATAAGATTTTTTTTTTTCCCCTGTAGAATGAATGAGGTGCTGCACAAATCTAAAATGTTGGTGAAACAGAAATACTCAGGGATTCTGGAAGGGAAAATATGGTCATGTTCCAAGAAGAAGGAAGATAGACGCTGTGTGCCTGTTTCAAAAGATTTGGAAGAGAGATTTGAGGAAAGAAGACCTAGCAATCAGCAGAATACTCGAGAGCTTCTGGCATGGTGAAATACAAAGGCTGGTAAATGAGGTTGGAGAGGGGAAGATTCTTCACGTTGAGGCAGGTGGTTAGTGATAGACAGGAGGTTGGATGGGATTTTCATGGCAAGGTGTAAGGAGGGTGCACCTCCACGTGTGCTAAGGACCATGCAGATATTAGAACATATCTTCACATCTGAGGTGTGAGTTGCCTGGAAGGTATGCTAGTGTGTCCAGTGCTAGCAAGCCCTTGTGGCCAAAAATTCAAAATCTCCTGTCTTTCCACCAGTAAAACGAAAGTTATTGAAAAGCAGAGCAAAATAAAGGTGGCTTACAACATACCCTCACCTTGAAGCCATCTTCTTGAGCATCTTCCTGAGGCTCTTCTTAAGCCTCTTGAGGCTTTTGGAAGTACATTCTCAAGCATATTCATACAGCTACAGAAATGAGGAATTTATCTTAATTTTTTTTTTTAATCTTATTTTTTAACACTTCAAAGCTTGTGGAACTCTGGGCAAAACTCTGAATTTTTCAGGACAGTTACCATTGCAGGAGTTGGCTGCAGTGACTTACGTGGTATGGCACTGTTAGCACTGGGATTGAACTTTAGGGGGTTGCTTTCTCTAAGGTTTGTTCTTTCTCATCTGTAGCCCTGCTAAGGTAATACAAGGACCTTATATAAGGACTTTCATTTCTATCCTCACTAAGGATAAAATTTACAAAATACTTCCGACTATTCTTTTTACAAGACCTTCCTGATATTTAATGAGAATCACAGAATCATAGGAGTTGGAAGGGACCTCTGGAGATCATCTAGTCCAAACCCCTGATAAAACAGTTCCCTAGAAGTTCTGTTACCAAAGGACTCAAGTTGTGCCGGGGGAGGTTCAGGTTGATATATTAGGAAAAATTTATTCTCTGAAAGAGTGGTGAGGCACTGGAAAAGGCTGCCCAGGGAGAAGGTGAAGTCACTGTCCCTGGAGGTGTTCAAGAAATGTTAGATGCTGTACTAAGGGACATGGTTTAGTATTAGGGAAATATTGGTGATAACTGGATGGTTGGACTTGGATGATCTTGCAGATCTTTTCCAACTTTGGTGATTCTATGACTGATCTATTTATCAGATAAATTTTAGATTTATATCAGAAATAAGAATTTTGTAGTAATTTTTATTTTGTAATTGGTTTCCTTAGCCAGTTGGTAAATAGAGAGAAGCACCTGTGTTTTTAATTTTGATGCTTGCTACAATTTCTGACTTCATAGGATTTGAAGAGTCCTAGCCTCTTCCTCTCAAAAAAAACCCCCAAAGCAAAAACTTACGACTTTATAGAACTCCCAGCAGGCCAATTGGAATAAAGTCACTGTCCTATGGCTGTTTTGGTATCATCTGTGTGAGGCGCCTTATTTTGATTCTGTGACGTCTTTCAGAGGATTTGATTTGAGCACGCAGCAATTACAGAAGTTATCCTGTATCCACAATATCCTTTTCCATTCATTCTTTGTAAGAGACAAAAGTGCTGCCTAATTTCAAAGAAGAGTAAATGTGTCCTCTGCTGGCAAATGGGCAATGGTGACAATAAAGGTTGTGGTAGTTTTCCTACTTAGCATCTGAAATGAGAAGAAAGCAGTGCTGCACATGTTCTACTAGCATGAAATAGGGGGCACATGTGGCATGTTTCAGGGTCTTTCAGTGAAGTCAGACTATGAAACAGGGAAAACCACCCCTTGTGGAGTGGTATTGTTCCAAAGCATAAGAGGGCTGCTCTGAAAGCATTGCCTCCCATGTTATTATGTTGGCCCACAAGGTCAGAGGAAGATGTTGGTATAGAAGTAAAGGCTGAACCTTCACACCAATATTCCGTCACTTTTTGTTCCTGTGTGACAGATGGCAGCAGAGGGGCAGTCCGACAGTCAAATAATTGGTGCAATGATCATGGCCTATGTGTAATTGCTTTTAATGTGTAGTTTTCTGCAGATATATGTTTGAGTTGGAAAAAAAAAAATAATAATGTGGCTAGTCTCTGGACCACTTAAAATGTCTTGGTATGTCTTTTATTTTATTACTATTTTAGAATCATGGCTGACACAAGTATTCTTTTAGGAGATGGGAGAGAAAGAGCATCCGTGACCATTTCATTGGATAAGAGGAGTAGAAAACGGAGCTAGTAATGAATGATAGCTTGGTGAAATACATCTTTGAAGTTTATAACACAAGCATAAAGTCGCAAAACTTTGACTGAAAGGTAAAGTTTTTTACAACAGTATGGTTCATATGTTTTGTTCTGAGAATAAGATTGTTATCAAATGACGCACATCGCTGCCAGCACTGTTCTATTGACAAAATGTTTATGTAAATATTTTGCTGTGGAAATATTTCCTCTCTTATCCTGATGATGCTGCTGATACCAATCAGAGCAGAACCCTCCTTCTGGGTGCATGTGCACCTCTTAAAAATCCATCTAGTGATGCAGTTCTGAATAATGGTTGCTTACTTATACTGCTTACTGTACGCTTGCTAAACACAATCTCACTCATATCTGTGCAGGGCCATTCTTCTCTTTGGTTCTACAGACAAAAACTAGTTAATATAAATTTATTTTTCAAATGTAGCACGTTGGGAGAATAAGGGCTCTTATATCCTCTATTTGTGAAGTATATTTTGCAGAATATTTTGCCCTTGTAGTTGAGAAAAAGGAAAATGAGATGCCGGGTCTAAGCCATCTCAACACAATACATTAAGAGGAGGCAGTATTTCTCCCAGTTTACGTTAATATGCAAGGCTGTGAACAGTGATGGTGGAAGGCTGTGCTATTTCACACAGAGGTATGGCACATGAAGAATTTTCTTCCTGTGCAAGAGAGCAGTGGCCTCTTCAGCTAAGTCTGTCTTTCCACAGATAAGTCTGACAGAGCCTGTGAATCAGAACCTCGGAATGTTCTAAGGTCTCCTTCACAGATAATACAAAGATGTTTTGTATTTGTTCTCATATCTAAACTATTCAGAATCAGTACAGCCCTCGTCCCTTTGTTCCTTGCTTTTGCAATGATGTTCTTCCACTCCGATTGGGCAAGTGTTATATAAAACACCATGTGACTTGATGATAAGAATATTTCGTTCACTGAAGTCCTCAGTAATCATGAGGCAAAGTCCATTTGATCCACCGAATGAATATTCATTAGTTGTCATGCACATAGCTATGTGGTAATTAAATGCTTCTTTTCTGGTGACCACATCCTCCTGATCAAGGAAAAAGAGGCAGGGAAAAAAAGGGGAAGCAAATAGGAATTACATTGCTATCATGCTGGTGTTGGGAGAGGAAGGGGAGAATAAGCTTCCTAATGTTTTAAGCTTCTCTCTTCCCAAACAGATAAATAAATCAATGGCTGTGTCTGCATTTACAGTAAAAAAAGGAATTCTGTTATCCATGAGACCTGCCTGTATAGGAGGTACAATAGCACTCCTCTTCCTCCTGGCTTTGTTTTCAGTGTTTTATATTTTGAAATGTCTTCTGCAATGTCTTTTCTGCATAAGAACATAAAAACTAGGAAGTGTACTTGTGCAGCTTCTTTTGCTGCTTTGTCAGTCTGAAATCAATGTTTGCACGCAGCAATTTCTGTTAAGACAAGAATTCAGTGCTCTTAAAAATGAGGAATTGTGTGAGTTGAGTAGGCTTTTTGGTGAAGGCATGCATCCACAGTAAATGGATGTGTGTATGTACGTATTTACATGCGTGCACAGAAATCAGGCCATCTGCAGGACTGTTCAAATAAAAACAACTGAAGTTAATTCAATTAATGCTGTTCAAAGGGTGATGCCTTTAGCAATCTCTTCTTCCCTTATTCTTAGTATGTGGGAAGAGTTTTCTTTCTAGCTCTGTACGCTGAGCTTGTTTTTTTTTTTTTTTTTTTTTTTGGCAAGTCATTCCTCAGTTCAGATTTTTATTAGCTACAGCATTCACCAAGACATTATTTCTTATGTAGTTCTACCAATCTAGTTCAACTTTTTCCATTCAGAACATGCATCTTTCTCTTTCCTAGGCACCCTGATAAAACTATGGTGTGTTTTTTTTTTTTTTTTTTTTTTTTTTTTTTTTTTTTTTT
>NW_024884364.1:16626587-16650110 GCF_019232065.1 Centrocercus urophasianus
TTTTTTTTTTTTTTTTTTTTTTTTTTTTTTTTTTTTTTTTTTTTTCCTCCCCCTTCCCCTCTGATCTAAAGAACATAAGTTATTTAGATCTTGGTTGCATTGTGTTTGTCACTCTCCAGAGATAGATTTCTGATGTTGGTGGTAGCTTGTATTCCTTTTCATTTGAGCTTTATAAATAGTAAGTTTATCTACTTCACTATTTTGTGCTTATGTCACCACACAGAAACATCAACCTGATCCAGTGGTTGGCAACACTACCCACAGCAGGAAGCTGGAAAAAGGTGGTTATTAAGGTCACTTCCAACCCAACCCATTCTGTGATTCTATGAGTCTATACCTTCTTCCTCCAAAAATACAGTTCTGTGGGACAGGGAGTATCTACACCTGAGACTCTGACAGCAACAAATGTGAATCTTTCCCTTTCAATCTTCTATTCCTTTTTCTGCTGTCCCAATACAGTCACCAGCCCCCCGAGTCTGTAATCCATCCAGGAAATATTCTTAATTTCTGAAATATGCTATTGATATTTTATTTTATTTTTTTTCATTAAAGACACATTTTGTTGCTGTAAGCTGAGACTGCAGTGACATGTGGAGGGGTGATGTGCATTGATCTCAGCAAATATAAATGATTTTGCTTCACTGAAGTTAGGAGAATCACTTTGACTCTTTTTCTGCATGTGAGGATTTAACTTTTGCTTCAGCTTTCCTGTTGAGTGCAACCACCCTTTCTTCCTGAAGGATTGAAACTGGAACAGCATTCACTGACCCCTCTTTGCTATTAGTGATCACAATGTGATGTCTGAATGGTTGCAAATGGAGTTGAATCCAACCGGTGACTGGTCATGAGAGGTGCCCACCAGGGGTCAGTGTAGGTGCCTGTCCTGTTCAATATCTTTATTGATGACTTGGATGAGGGCATTGACTGCACCCTGAGTAAGTTTGCAGGTGACACCTCATCGTTCTCTACAACTACCTGAAGGGAGGTTGTGGTGAGATGGGTGTTGGCCTCTTCTCCTGTGTAACTAGCAATAGGGCTAGAGGGAATGGCTCAAGTTGTACCAGGGGAGAGTCAGATTGGATATTAAGAAAAAAATTCTCTGAGTGAGTGGTGAGGCACTGGAACAGCCTGCTCAAGGAGGTGGTGAAGTCACCATTTCTGAAGGTGTTTGAGAAACGTTTAGATATTGTACTGAGGGACATGGTTTAGTCAGAAACAGTGGTGGACTGGATGATCTTAGAGGTCTTTTCCAACAACGGTGATTCTATAAGTGCAAAGAAAAATACAAATTTCCTGTAGAAGATTCTATCTTCTTGGTCACTTCATGTTTGCTTTTGTATTGGACAGTTTAATGCCCTCTGATCTGGTGTAGTTTATATAGAATCATAGAATCATTGAAGTTGGAAAAGAGCACTAAGATCACCCATTCCGATTGTCAACCCATCCCCACCATACGTCTACTATGTCCCGCAGTGCCACATCCACACAGTTCTTGAAACCATCCAGGGATGGTGACTCTGCCATCTCCCTGGGCACTTTGTTACAGTGCCTCACTACTCTTTCTGGGAAGAAATGTTTAATAATATTCAACCTGAGCCTCCCTTGACACAACATGAGGTCATTCCCTCTCACCCTATTGCTGTTACCTGGGAGAAGAGGCTGACCCCCACCTCACCACGGCCTCCCTTCAGGCAATTGCAGAGAGATACAAGGTCTCCTCTGAGCCAGTAGAATGCAGCCCTTTCCCTCGATAACTTCAGGAAACATGGTAAGCTTTGTGAGGAATACAAGTCTAGATATGATCTGAACCCAACATTACTTTCATTTGAGAAAGAAACATTTTAGTATGAAAATTATTTTTATATGGTATAAAAGCTAGTAGAGTTGATTGTGAAGTGAACTTTATTTGCTTAAAATCGCCTCCAGACAAGGAACAAATCCTACCAGAAACCTATGCCAAAATGTTAAGGGCAGAATACATTTCCTTAAAAGATATACTGAAGTGAAAATAATGTTAAGTTGCTTGTTAGAATGGTCACCCACTGGTTTTGGGGACAGCAGAACTTATGTCCTTGATTTCAGCTATAAAATGACAGTCTTCTTAGGTTGCACATCAGCTAATTGCCTGTCCTGAAGATCATTCTGGGTGGCTTGACAGTATCTGAGCCTACATGACTGTCTGATTGGGAAATGTTGAGCTGACCTCTGAGCTGAAGCAAGTAGAACCTTCTCAAGAACTGAAGATTGAAAAAGTTAATATCCTCAGATATAGCTGCAATTAGTCTGTCGTCATGGGCAGAGCATCCATAGAAAGAAAAATTTAAATATTTATGTCATGGAGAAGCCAGAAAATACCTGAACAAAACTCTTATGTGTGGCTGTAAGTTCCACATTAATTGACTCTATGGCAAGATCCCAAGAAGTTAAGCAAAAGTAGCTTAAACTCTACTATCTTGTGCTTTTGTTTATTTGGGATGTTCACTTATGTTATTCTAGTCTCTCTTGGTTTTCATTTGTCTGTGCACAAGAGATTTGTAAACAAGTTCTGTAATGGTTTTTGAAGCTAAGTAGCAACTTGTCACTCACTGAGTCAGATTCCACTGTTGTTAATGGTTGGATTTAAAACTTCTGCTATGTGATTTCACTGTCATACTTTCTTTTAAAACCAGTGTGTCATTTTGAAGGGGATGATGGAATAAGAACCTTCCATAATTGTGTTTAGTTACAGAGAGGTGAAAGGAAAAAGCGTGCTTAAGTCACATAGGCGTGTACAAATATAAAAGTGGGGCTATTCATTAGCCATGTACTTCTGGAGCTCGATCATTGCGTAGGGAGCCCAAGCTGAAGGGTGTTGTCATTGCTTTAAAGTCTCCTAGGGGAACACTTAGAGAAATTCCTCCTTGTATTAACTTTGTGAGTGGTGCTAATCTGTGCTATTAGTTTGGCATTATGATCCATTGGCTATGCTGGCCTGTTGATTCACTGTAATACTGTCAAGCTCTGTATTTATTCAGCTTAAGTAACTGTGGAGTGTTACTTCTAAAGGTTTCCTGCTTTTATGTTACTTAATTGACATTCTTAGTATTATTTTGATTTGGAAAAAGGAAAAATAGAAGGTGCATCTTTTCAGTAATTAGCACATGCACTTATTCTCTTTAGTTATAGAATACTTGCATCTTGAGGTATAAAACGTGCAAGCTCTTTGTGTTCTCATCAAAATTAGTTCCGTACCGCTTCATAGCATATAGCTTTATGCGTTAATTGAGTATGTAACTGTTATTTGTTGTTCTACATTGAAGAAAGAAGTAATGACAGCCATTTGTCATTTATAAAAGGCAGTTTGTTAAGATATATCATGTTGAAATGGATAAACAAAAACAACTCCATCAAACAAGGGCTTAAAGGAGGAGGATGGATACGTGCCTTTTGGTACTGTCTGGTTTGTAAACCAGCAGATCCAAAATTGAGTCATGCCATGTCATCATGGTGAAGACAAGCACCTAGCACAGATTACAAACAAGGCCATTAGAAACCCAGAAGGACTGATGTATAGCTGTGCCATGCCTGTTCCCAATGCAATTCTGACCCAAAGTAGTAAAAGACAGATTTCACGAGGGCCATTCTTCCCCCCATGTTATCTACAGAGCTGAAAGCTAAAGCTATCTGGGTTTGTTTCTTAAAAAAAAAACAAAAAAAAACAAAAAAAAAAACAAAAAAAAACACCACCAAAAAAAACCCCAATAAAAGTAAATAAAGGTTTGAAATGCTTTGTTGGAGTCTCCATTTTAAAAACAGAATGTGGTGTTACCCAGTTACAGATCAATCTGCTTAATCTGATCTGCATATCTTTCATATATGTTTTTCCTCATGACTATATTGTTCTCCCCCTGTAACAGATGATTTAAGTCAACCCTGCTTTTTCTTTTGCTATTTTAATGTTATTTGCACGTTGCTAAGAGAAATCCTAGAATCTACTTATTTGAATATTTTATTGATGCAGATATGTATGGATACATGAAAGGAACAGTCTGAAGAAGCCTCTGGACATGTTTTTTTTTTTTTTTTTTTTTCCTTAGGGCATATGCTTCTTTGCTGTTGTCTTTTAATGTTTTTGAACAAAATAGAGTGAAAATAGAATTTCAGTATTTAAAATCTACCTCTGAATTTTAATTTGGGTATAAGATAAACATGCACAAGTGTTGGAAGCTTTTTTTTCTCTTTTTCCTTAGGTTTGTAAGGCAGGGAATACTTACGATAGATCAGGACACTAGAGAACAGATTCTTTCATCTTGCATCTGAATTTTTTCCAGCTCTGATATATGCTTGCCATGCAAACTTATAATGAGAAATTGTTAGCTGTTGTAGTGAATCTGACAGATTTACTAACCCTGAGACATTTGAGGAGATTTCACTTACTCTGAAACAAATGCCTATCTATTCTGATGTATTCAGCAAATAAATTTTTGTTTGTCTCTACAGCTGTTAAAGAAACAACTGAACTTGTGGTTTTTCCCTTGGCTCTAAGTCTGATTCTGAAGGTTTTAAGTGTCCAAAGATTACTAGTTCATCTAAGATAGGAAATGCTACTGAAATTGAATTTGGATTGATAAAACCAATAGAATTTCATGATGCTGAGTAGGTGACCCATAAATGAGGGCTTGACACCAAAAATCATATGGGGACCTTTCTGAAAGGATCCACAATAAAGCCAGTAAAGAATGGAAAGATAAGAACCAATGAAAAACAGATTTTGTAGTTAGGATAACACAGACAGCAATGAGACAGTCAACTTTTTGCAGGTGTAACTGGAATGAGAATTTCCCTGCGGTGCAGAAAATGTAGATAAGTACTTGTTTGTCATTTTCATGACCACAATTTTTCTGCCCTTCACTACAAATAGGAAGACCAGAGCATAAAAAAAAAAACTGATTTAAGTCACACAAGTACACAAATTACAAGTACTGGACAATATGGAACAACTGAATTCCTGTCATGGCTTTCTTCCATGTCTTGGTCTAAGGTGGTAGTAAACAGTGAGTGTGTGGGAGGGAAATGAAATAAAAATGAGCTTCTTGATTTTGATTACTTCTCCTACTCAGAGTGCAAACAAGAATTTAAATGTGTTCCCAGGCTGTTTACTGGAATCTTGGCTCTTTACATTATCTAAAATAAAAACGATGCAGGTGTTCTCTTGGGGAGAAGGTATAAATTCAAATGGTAGTTTTAAGAATTTGTTGACTTGTTTAATTCACTGTAGGCTTCAGAAATAATTACAAGATTGTGCTTCAAGTCCTAACTTTCCTAGAATCACTAAGGTTGGAAAAGACCTCTAAGATCACCTAGTCCAACTGTCGACTCATACCCACCATGCACATTAACCACATCCCTCTGTGCCATACCCACACGGCTCTTGAATATCTCCAGGGATGGTGACTCCACCACCTCCCTGAACAGCCTCTGCCACTGCATTGCCACTCCTTCTGAGAGGACATCTGTCAAAAAATACCTGAGAGAAGGTGAGAACCTGTCTGAACAACACCAAAAAGTATCAACAGGATCTGCCTTCCCAAATGGAGGCCTACTGATTAAAAAAAAACAAACAAACAAACCAACAAACCTGAATAATGCAGTGAGATTGGGTTTGGAAAAGAGATGGAGCACTTGTATCTCTGGCAAAGAGCAGACCTCAGTGCAAATATCATGTTCCTTCTGCTGCTGAAAATTCAGGCAGTCAACTGGTCGGACATTGGCAGTGCAGGACCAAAAGGACTCATACTTCATTGGGGTGACTGTAACTGGTAAGCTTTGAGTATCTACGGGCTTTCTTGCAGAGAGAGTTGGGAGATCGTGTGGCTGTCTCTTATGTGAAATCTTCCTTGATAAAAACTGTGTCGGTGAGGTTATGTCTTCCTCTTCTCCAAGGGTGTAAAACTAAAATTGATTGCTGCCACACTCGTAACATATGGAATAAGTTTCATGCTCTGCTGTCTCTCAGTCTGTGCATGATGTATGTGAGACTGATGTGCACTATGTTTGGTTTTTTTTCTGATTGGTTGTGAATTTCTCTGAATTAATGTGAATAGTTTCCCACATGATTTCTGCTCCTAGCACCCTTGCTGGAGCTGAAGAGAATTGGGTAGAAAAGGCAGTGTGGGGGAATGTGCATTAGTCTCAGGGAAGACACCAGTCTGTCTCAGCTTGCCAGGCATCTGTTGCAGGCTTATAGCCATAGCAAAATTCACGGGTGGTAAAGTTATTTTATTTAAAACAGATCTGTGCTTTTTCTTAAATGGAGATGTCTGTGTACGCAAACGTTTTTGTCTTATTGCCCCTTGAATATCTTGTAACGTGTAGACTCTGGGGGGGACTGGTGTTTATGGAAAGCGAGGCTGAAAGTACAACAGTAACCACAGTGGATTATTTTTTCGTATTGAGGCAATTTTTTTTTTTTTGTCTCTTGCTTCATTGCGCAAAAGAGGAAAAAAATATTGTGCAGAATAGCTGGAGGACTGAAATATATAGTGCCTGTATCCCTGTGCAATCATTTTTGCAAAGTTGTGAACTGATTGCATGGTATGGTGTCCTCACATTCATTGAGCTCTGAAGGTGAATTCTGAATTGGAGAAAATCTGTATTGGGGTCATCCCACCCTAACCTGGACGATTGTGTATGTCAGAGAAGAGTAGATCTTCTCTGAAGAAAAAGATTATGAATTGCTTTATAAAATCACAAGTCTCACCCAGTGGGGTTTCCGTTATGGTTCTTGTATTTGCATATCCCTCTTCTCCCATTATAATAATTCCCTAGGAATTAGGAGGCTAAAGCTTTCCAGGCAGGAAAGCAAAACAATTCCAACTAACTTGCATGAGTCTTGGTTTGAGAGATTTTGCAGAAGATGAAATTGAGCTGGGTTCAGGCCAACATGAAAAGAAACCACCTGTCTCATTACCTGATTCCTGGCTGTGTGAAGGCAGAGTGCACTGAGTTAGCACACGATCATTGCGTTATGGACTTCATATGCAGCTGGCATGGTCTTTTGGGAATGTGTAGATGACTGCTAATGTGACATGAGGCGTGCCTTGCAGATTCGATACTGAGCCTGAACTCAGGCAATTGATTTAGATGTGTGTGTCTCTCTTGGCTAGATGATCCTTCAAAACCATCTCTGAGATGTGGTCTTGTGTCTGTCACTTTTTTGGATAGGCATGCATTCTGTTAATTTGTGTTAGTATATTTTACTCCTGAACACCAATAGATTTTATTTTTTTGTTTGTTTGTTTTGTGTGTTTTTCTTCTTTGCACTTTGACTCATTTTCCTTTTGTCTGCAATCTTTTAACAATGTTGTGCCCCATTATCCTTTTCCTTTTTGCCTTTTGTGTCACATGAGAAAGCTGTGTTGCCATTCAGTGAATGGATTGCAGAGCTGGGCAGAGAGAAACCTGATGAGGTTCAACAGGGTGAAGTGCGGAGTCCTACACCTAGGCAGGAATAACTGCATGCATCAGTACAGGTTATGGGCTGACCTGCTGGAGAGCTCTGCAGGTAAGGACCTGAGTGTCCTGGTAGATAACAGGTTGGTCATGAGCCAGCAGTGTGCCCTTGTGGCCAAGAAGGCCAACGGTGTCCTAGGGTGCATTAAAAAGTGTGTCCAGCAAGTTAAGGGAGGTGATACTCCCCCTGTACTCTGCCCTGGGGAGGCCACATCTGGAGGATTGTGTCTACTTTCTGGGCTTACCAGATCAAGAAAGATAGGGAACTGCTGGAGAGAGTCACAAAGATGAGGAGGGGCCTGGAGCACCTCTTGTACAAGGAAAGGCTGAGAGACCTGGGACTGTTCTGCTTGGAGAAGAGAAGGCTAAGGAGGGATGTTATTACTGTTCATAAATACCTAAAGTAGACAGTCAAGTGGATGGAGTCAGACTGTTTTCAGTGGTACCTGATGACTGGACAAGGGACAATGGGCTCAAACTGGTGCACAGGAAGGTCTGTAACAAACATGAGGAAGAACTCTTTTACTGAGACTGACAGAGCAGGCTGCCCAGAGAAGTGATAGAGTCTCCTTCTCTGCAAGTATTCACAACCCACCTGGATGCTTTGGATGTGACCTGCTGTAGGAAACCGCTTTAGCAGGAGGTTGGACTGGGTGATTTCCAGAGGTCCCTTTCAGACCCTATGGTTCTGTTATACTGTGTGATTTTGTTAGGGGTTTCATCTGAAGTTTTGAATTTCCTTCCAGGTATCAGTGGGAATATGGTTATATCTGTGTCTGTTAATATGTTTGGGAATTATTTCTGCTACTAAAGCTTATCTGATGAGCGCTTCTGACCTCTTTTTCGTATTTGAGCGTGTGTGTAATATGTTTGAAAGTAAAAGCAGACAAGTATCTTCTAAGTAAATAAGTCAAGTGGTCATTTATCTCCTTATCCCTTTGCCAGCTATCTGGTTGTTTATCAGCTGTGAAGGGCTGCAGTTGCTGTTGCTTTGTGAGCCTATCCATCAAAGGCAGCCTGATTTGGGATTCTTGTTGAAATAAATGTATGTCACATCTGACAGAACCAGCTGCTTAAAGGGCATCCTTGATGTTGAGAAGCAGTAATAAGCAGTATGGATGTCTCACAAGCTGGTGGAAAGGGAGAAGCAGGGGGTACCAGGAAGAGCATTGTAGGATCCTGCATTTTGGGCTCCACTGAGCCAATTCAAACTGCAGATATTTTTAGTGCTATAATTCAGCAGGCAGCATGCTGTACAATTATACACAAACATGGTGCTTCTCCTGCAGGTTGGTGTAGCTATGTTTCCACCTCCTGGCAAATATAAGGAACAACGGAAAAGAGACTAATGAGAGCTATGCATGATTTTTTTTTTTTGTAAAGCACTAGAAGATGAAGTAGGAATTTTAAAGAGGATCTTCTCTTGAGCTCAAAGAGTTTAATGTTCAGTCTTTTATGCTATATAAAAACAGCATATAGAAACAGTTTCCGAGTAGTTCTCCTTGTAACTAAACGAGTAAAATAAATACAAGGTGCTTGCAACAGGACTGTAGGCTGTGAGACAGAAGACAGACATTTTGTACTGAAAGAGAGAAAATGAATGTATTTCCATGGTATCTGAGAAGGGGAAGGAACACACTTGATACACTTCAGTCAGTATGACTTCTCAGTCTGAAATAGCTATGCATTCTGCCTATTAAGAAAACGGTTGTGGAGGATGCTTAGTGAATACTGCAGCAATTCTGCAAGGTAAATGCACTTCAGTAATAAGAAAATGATATTTTTTACAGAGCAGAATAACCTTTTCTCAGTGACAGTGTAGTCAAGGTGAAGCTGGTGAAGAGTTGATCGAGTATTTATAGTGTCTTTTTCCTTTCTCAGAACTGCCCTGTGTGAGGCAGAAAGAGACAAGTTTGAGTAGATAGTGAAGAACATGTTTCTAGAACCTGTAAAAAAATGCTGGCTTCTTGTCTAAAGCTCCCGGTTGAAAATGCCTTTTTTTGTTTTTTTTTTCAGTGAAAAACTGATTTTCAAGCTGGTAGTCCAAGTATGCATTCAGCCAGGAATGCTTATGGGCATAATGAGATCACCGTTGCTTTTGCCCCCATTAACTGCATTAATGCTAGCTTGGAGAAATCCACACGTGCCACAGCCATACCAGCCTTGCAGCACAAGTGTGTAGGTCTGGTTGAGCAGCAGTGCTAAATTCCGAGGTATTGAATAAGGACTTTGAATTTGCTTTCCTACTTTGTTTTACTTGATAGGTTCAGGAAAATCATCCTCTGACAGCGGCTTGCTGGAAGTCTATGCAGTTCAAAGGCACACGCCATAAATCCCCATGGATGCATTTTGAAATTCCTTTAGCTAGAGGGTATTTATCATAACTGGAGTCATAAACTCGCTCTGACAATAAACCGTGCAGAAACAACGTGCAACCCAGATTTCTGATGATGGAGACTCAGCAAATAGCCCAAGGACCTTTTGCTGCTGAGTAGGAGGGCTGTGAGGTATGCATCTATATGTTGTCCAAGCAGGGGTTGAGAAGGAAAAGTGGTGACAAAAAAGGTTGGGGAAGCACTGCCAGCACCATTTTGCATTCCTGCCTTCATTTTGATGCTAACCCCTGTCCTCCCAGCACCTTTGTGATGCCAAGCATCGCTAAATACTATGCCACTTGAATACAATAGCTCTAGTAACTTGTGCATGTATTTCTCCATATGTGTTTTTTTTTAATTTTTTTTATTATTTTTTTTTTTTAATATCAACACATGCATAGGCACAACCACAGCACAGATATCGATAACATCAACAGTTATGGGGGCTGACCTAACTTCATGTCACACTTTCCACTTGCAAAACACTGGGCTGTGAAAGGGTTGGGAAGTTCCAGCAACACAAACCTGAATGAGGATGTGCTGTAGGATGCACCACCCACCTGTATGCTGAGAATAATGCTGCCAAAAGTACTGCTGAAGGCATGGACAAGAATTGGGATCTGAAGTTGGACTGGAAGCCACCAGAGTGAATTCTTCTGAAGCCCTAAGTGACACAGAGCTATGAGCGTTAGGCTAGTTCATGAGAGGGGGAGTTTATGACAGCAGAGAAGCCTGTATAGTGAAGAATGAAACAAATAAAAGCAGAAGCATCCTCTTTGGCTTATGTGGTGGCACCAGAAAATTGCAGGCAGTGATAAACATTGCTGCGACACTGGTGTGATGACTTTGTACGCTTTGTTTTACCATTTATTTGTTCTACTCCAGTAATAAACCACAGGAAAAAAAAAAAAGAAAAACTATTGAGATAAATATTTTTAACCTTCTCCTTTGCTGTGTGATAATAGTATGAACTTCATTTTTGATAGTGCTGGCCTAAGTGCCCTACAAACACAGGAGAGGCAGCAAAGTTTTCCCTTCCTGTAAATCAAGGGCGTAAAAGTCTGCTGAGTGAAGAGCCTAAGGACTCACTATGCAGCTCCTTGCGGAGCAGTGGACTCCCAGATGAGTTTGGGACAGTTCTTGCAGGATGCTCATAGCTCTCCATGGAGAACAAAGCTGTAGCTTTGAAGGATATCATCCTTTCCAAGCTGAGGTGAAGGAGGAGCGAACAATTGAAGCAGAGAGTCTTGATAATCCTGTGGCTCTACCCATGCTCGGAACTGCCTAAACCATGATCAGTGAAGCTAGACCAAAGATCTACTAATAGGTGAGGAGGATCCACCTGGGATTTTGTTTCTTCTACATGTCAGTTTCTGCTGCTATTTGTATTCTTTTTAAAGTGGGGATTATTTGAAGTTTGCAGCTTTATAAGAAGCTCAGGATACATTGGGTCACATTTGGCTGTGTAGGGGAAGGCCAATTCCTGAGGCTGGGATGGGAGAGAAACTTTCGTCCAAGGAATCTGAGATATGTGCCTACCCTTATTTGGAGAGTTTGAGGAGCTGTGTCCACCTATGAATCATCTATTTTCCATTCACTACTGGATTTTTAGGAGTCTATTTCTTGGATTATCCCACAGTTCTGAAAGTGGTAACTGTACTTGGGTTGTTGGTTACTTGGTTCTTCATGGGAAATGTGTGAAGTGGTGCAGTAAGTCCACAAGAGGCAGAAATTTAAGTAGCCAAAGTAATGGGCACCTTTGTTGAAGATAAAATTTGTTGCAGAAGCATTAGGATCAAATGAGAAGCCTCTGAATAATGGGTTAATGACCCAAAATTGGTAAGGGGGATTTAATAGGGCCAAGAACAGAAATTGCTGGGCTTGACTGTGTTGGTCCAGTGAGTGTAGATTAGCTGTAGTTAAAATATAAATTAATTTTCATAGTCTCTGGAAATGGCAATGTAATTGCCTCTGGACATTTATCTTGGAAGTTTCGGGTTTTAAAGGTTTTATTATCAGCAGCATTTGTCCCACTGTATGTTTGCTGACATCAGTGGGAACCACAGGTGGTTTGTACCTTGGAAAATCAAGATGTTACATTCACGGGCTGTTTCTATATTTTCCTCTTCAAGACAAACATCTCTTTTCCTGCAAGGAAGAGAACAGGCTTACCAGAGGCTATTCTTACTGCTATTCATCCTTTGGTCCTACTCCCGTTATGGGGGTTACGTGCTTTCTGAACAGGTTGGCTGCAAGGCAGCTATGGATGTGAGGTGTACAATTTAGCTCAGGTAATAACTTCACAGGCTGTTTTCTAGATTGGCCAGTGTTAAGAAGGTAAATATTTCTGAAAGGAGAGGCAATTCACACCTGTTTTGTTGAATTACAGCTACTAAAAACAAAGAAGAAAGCAAACAAACAAGCAATACACTCATCTGCTGTTCTGCTTGTTTTTCACCCTGCTAGGGAAAAAAACATGTTGTGGTAATGTTAGTATTAGCATTATTCTAATCATTAATGTTTTGACAAATTGAACACACAGACACAGCAAACATCTACTCTGCTGAGGAGGAATGTTTAAGCCTATTTACCTTCATATATAAGTTGTCAGAAAACAGTAATTTTTTATTTCAGTAGAAACACTTAATAACTCTTTTGACAGCTCCTTCTATTAAGCAATTCTCTCCCTTTCAGGAAACCATCTACCCTCTATTCCCCAGTTTATAGAGAAAGTTTATACAGTTTTGCTTATTTGGAACTGAATGAGGCTGGCTCATGAACTGGGTGGGCTGAATTTTGTAGCTGGCAACCATCTATGACTTTCACTTGCCAGCAAGTATGAGACAAATGAGTTTGAGCAGAAGGTGAAGTTCCTCCATTCTCTAACCGTACTAACAAACTTTTGCTGTGCTAGGAGAGGGCTTCATATGGGTGCATTTTCAGTGTTAGGTAATCCTTCAGAGAATAAAAACACTAGAAGGCTATGAGGTCAAACCAGAGGTTCATCTACCCGGTGCCACTTGCAGTGGCCAGCAGCAGGTAGTTATGGAGTGCAGCTAAGGACAGAGAAAGGATGCAACCTCCCCTAACCTCTAAATACATCTCAGTTTCTGAGAATGAAGAGCTCTTTCCACTCCTCTTCACATACCCCCCACTATCAGAAGAAGCTGAGGGATGAAAGGATTGAGCATAGCCCTGCCTAAAAGGACCTGGGGATGCAGGTGGATGGGAAGCTGGACGTGAGCCAGTAATGGCCCTTGCAGCCCAGAAAGCCAACTGCGCTGCACCAGAAGAAGTGTGGCCAGCAGGTCAGTGGAGGTGGACCTGCCCCTGCCCTTCTACCCTGCTCAGGTGAGACCTCACCTGGAGTGATGCATCCAGATGTGGAGTCTTCAACACAGGAGCGACATAGACCTGTTGGAGTATGTCCAGAGGAGGGCCACAAAAAGGATCCAAGGAACACTTCCCCTGTAAGGACAGGCTGAGAGAGCTGGGACTGTTCAGCTTGGAGAAGAAAAGGTTCTGGGGAGACCTGAGAGCAACTTTTCAGTATCTGAAGGGGTTCTGTAAGAAGGAAGAGTACAGACTCTTTAGCAAGGTCTGTGGAGATAGAACAAGATAAGATGGTTTCAAACTAAAAGAAAGGAGGTTTAGACTGGACATAAGGAAGAAGTTTTTTACGTTAAGAGTGATGAGGCACTGTAACAGGCTGCCCAGAGAGGTGGTGGACGCCTCGTCCCAAGGTCAGGCTGAATGGGCACTTGATGTTGCTGTATGTAATCATTGCAGGGATGTTGGACTAGATGACTTTTAGAGGTCCCATCCAACTCAAACAGTTCTAAAATTCTATGGGATTTGTCTTCTTTCCAGAGCATTCAAAGGTTTCCTGTATTTTATGACTTCATTTTAATCTGAGGAACTTGAAGGATGCATCATAGCCTGGGAGCAGCTGGAGACACCAGCTGAACAGAGTCTGTCCCCTGAGGGGGCTGCAGACCACTCTTAGACTTTCTGCAAAACTTCCTATGCAGAAAATAGGCTGCATGAAAATAGCTTGTGGCTAAGATACGTAGAAAATGCAGACATACGGGCACCACTGCTGCTTCCTCTCCCCAGGTAACTGCTACAGCTGCAATGTCTGAGGGCTGCTGTGAAAACATGGAGGAGAAAAGGGAGACTCTGAGACTGTTATCTGAACTGCTCTGCTTTTATTGCAGTGTGTTATCAGGAGATATGTCATCTTACAGAGGCGCTGAGGCCACACAGGACAGCTAAGGGTGGAGGCTGACCTGGGGCTCTCTGTGTACCTCCCACGTCAGACAGCGTTGGCTGGCTTCTGCCTTTTGACTCATTGTGGTGCAGCTCGTAGCTACACGCAACTGGTTCCTCTTTGTACCATCCCTTCCTCCCCTCCCTTGCCCAGAGGAAGTAACAGGCTTCTGAAGATCTTCACTACACTTTAAAATGTGATTCCACTGCAAGCAGCGTCATATTTTCCTGTTAATCATGGCAATGGCCATGTGACATTTACAAAGGTTTGTGGTGACGACTGACGCATTGCTCTCATCGATTCTTTGTGAGCAGCGCCTTTTCTTTCTTCGCTTTGTGTTAAATATATTTTCCTTATGTTGGACTTGGCTTTTGTTAACCCACTTTAACTGTCATTTTACATAGCTCAGGGCTTGCATCCTGTATTTGATGCACAGTATAATGCAATCAGAGGCTGCGTTTTGTTCCTCGTGTCTGAATGCGGTATTTCCCTAGCTCTAACTGTGTCACATCCTCTTCTGGGGGAATGCACCACCAGATGGTTTCTTTTCACTGAGCTGTCACAGGAGGGCAAGGAGCTCTGTCTGTCTGCGAGACAAATCAGCTGCATGCTATAACCTTGGGAGCATCAACAGAAAGAAATTTGTGAGCAGTGCAAAGAAAACAGGGACTATCTGGGACAAATTGTCCTGAGCTGAGCCACTTCTGAATTCTCAGTTCTCGTGAGGACAACCAGAAGGGAGCTACAGATGTTCCAGTGCTGTTCCCTGGTGCGTGGGAACTGGGACCAGGATCCCAACTGGGCCAAACCCCTGTGCTAACATCTCGTTTCTGCCCCCCAGGACTAAGATTATCCAAGGACCAGAGTGTGCTGCCGTGGCTGCCTTTTACCTTCTGTGTTCCTGGAGCTGGATGTCCCTTCTCCAGGCTGATACTGAGCGACTTCCTTCCCCTCAGCATTCATGAGAGGCAATCGAGCGTGAGCAGTGCCATTCCCAGCTGCAGTGTGGAGGGTAATGGGAGAGTGATGCATGCATTGCGGGGTCTCATTTCAGACACCACCATCGAGGCTGAGCTAAAACTTTAATTTGTTTTAATGCAGTTGTTGGGGCATTTTAATTCCATCAAAGGAAATGACACAAGACAATCTACAGACATTCATTTGCTGCTTTTATAAATGAATTGAATTCAGCTGTGCTGGGTTTCTCCTTCTGGGGCTCCACTTTGAGATTTACTTCTTGCTCAGAGGCGTAAGCAGTTGAGGACTGTGAACCTTAAAAATTACAATCTAAATTCAGTGTTTCATACATGAATATTTAAGCGAAGTGATATTCTCTATTCTTTCCGTAAGGCCCCATTTTTAATCATTGATGTCTGTTCTTTTGAGCAAATAAGCTCAGTATACATGACTTGTATGCGTTTTAAAAAATGATAGCTCTCTGGGACAAGTTCCAGTATCACAATATGCTGTATATGAATATTTATGGATCCATCAACTTCGGTGAACATTGAATTTGCTGATAAACATTGCAGAGAACATTTTTTTTTTTTTTAAAGAGGCAGAAAAACAATTTCCAAATTGGGTCTAATTCAGTGCGTATTTTTGGCCAAAAATAATCTTTTGCTGTTGTTTTTAAGAAAAAAAAAAACAACAAGCTTTTTCATTGAAAGCTACTTTTGCATGCATAATTTATCTAAATTATAGAAAAAAGCAACTTTTTCATTGATACTGAATGACACAAAACACAAAAATTATGTCATTTGGGGCAAAGATTTAAAGTGAGTAAAAATGAAATTTGAGAGTTTGGGAATATAAGACTTACATTACCCATTACCTGCATGTTGGTTGTAGAATACTGATCAATGTGCTAGCATCAGCATTTTCAGGCTGCAATAAAAGTTTTCATCCAGATACATTGGTGTTTTGTTAGAATTGTGCAGAAAACCTATCAAGCTGCTGTGAGAACGTGCATACATCTTGCATCGTGTATAAGTTGCACTGAGTATTGTTGCCTCTTGCACTCAGATCACAAATGTAGCACTATTGCTTCTTTTTCAGTTCCGTAAGTGTGGCAGTATTCTATTGTTTTTTTTCTTCCTTACTTGATATATTTTTACATGCATAGAAGGACATGTACATGTGTCCTTCCTCCCCTCGGTATCTTCAATGAAACATCCTTGTATTAATATGGGCACAACGAGTGTGAACAGAGCATGACCATAAATAACCCAAAAGGAAGGTCCTGTTGCAACACGTATGATGTTTTTAAATCAACTGTGTTAGAAAGATACTTGCTAGCTTGGTGTGTATTGGTGTTTGATTTAGGAATGAGAACAACATATCAGTATTTCCCATAGGATGGCAACACCATTTTCCAGTTATCTCTAGCTGCGTGTGGGAGATTAAAGTGATGCAGATGGTGGTATGAAGGAGAGAACAATGAAAGGACCAAGAAGAGCTTGAGGAAATGCAGAGGTGAGTGCTGGAAAATCAGATAACTTCATGGGAATGTGGGAAGGAGCTTTGAGACAAAACTGTGGCTGCAGATTTTGACAGTAACCCCAGCTAGGGTATGGCTACTGCAGTGTTATAAAAACAGGCACACAGTGAGACCTCTGCTTTGTCACTCCGTGATGGGGTTACAGCAATGCAGTGGCTGGGAATCCTTTGCTGTGACCGAGCCAGGGGGAGCTGTAGTAGGGCTGTAGGTGTTGAGATCTGAGTAGAAAAGCATGATATTTTGACTGTGGGAATGCATAGCCACATTTTTCAGTACAAGTATGCCAGAAAAATTTGGGTTTATTTATGTATGATTAACTGACTGTAGGAAAGTACCAGCAATGTTTCTCATCAGGTCTGTGCTCAAGCAACAGCCCTTTTGCCAAAAAGAAGCTAGCAATTTGTAAGATATGGTTTGTTGAAAAGTATACATAATTATGGAGTCATGTTAGTTAATAAAATGCTTCCTCATTTCTCTGTCTCTAAAAGCAGGAAACAAGCTCATGTTTGTGATCTCTCACAAAAGGACAGTAGAGCTTTCACTTCTACTGCAGAAATGGAGTTACCCTTTGAGAAACTAAAAGCAGGGCAAAGATTTAAATCATTTCTCTGGGTTACTTCCTTCAAATAGCCAAGTCTAGGTCCTGAGTTTTCCCATAAATGCTGTTACCTTGATTTTTTCAAAAAGAGTTTGATGCACACATCTTTGCTCTTGCAAAGTCTTTTCTTCATCTTCTGCAGGTAAATCTGTGAAGCAGCAGTAAGAGGTCTGTAGCGATCTGTGCTAGCTGGCGAGCTAGCTGCTCGTGAGTCGTGGGTGACTGGAGATGATGGGAAAATGAGATCTTGGGTTTTTAAAACTGGTTTGTAAACAGAAATCCTTTTTGTTTCCCAAGCATTTTTTGCTTTCTTCCTTTTAGAGTAAGAATGATACTTGACATGGGTCCTTCTTACAACTTCTGTTTTCAAAGAAAAAAAGGCTTTTCTTCCCGTTTTTTTTGAAGGGACTTGCATTACAGCTTGTGACTACCCACCATTTCCTTTGCCTTCTTTTACTGCAGTGCTGATTCCTTTTGCTGAAGATGATTCAGACATGGGCAGTTCAGGCTGCAATCCTTTTCTTGATGATCCAACTGATTGGAGGGTCAGGTAAGGAAGATTCAAGCTGCGCTCATCACTGTTTGATACTCTGTATTGCTGACTCACGGGTACACTGAAATTTTACTGTTCACCAGTATGAAGAATGATATCACATCAGCTGACAAAATAATCCTGTGCTTTGCAGAATGGCATAGAATATTATTTCTGATAAGGATTCAACACAAATAATCTGAAGATTCATCTCTTGTTCAGATGAGAAAACATCAGCAGAGCTATGGTTTCTGGCAGAAAAAAAACAGATATATACCCATATCACATATGCTCCATCAAATACTATGCCAGATGATCTTGGATCTTATCCTTCTTATTGGTATATGTTCATAGAGTATCCTGAATTGGAAGGGACCTATAAGGATTATAGGTCCCAGCTCCGGTTCCCCTGCTATCCCAGGATTTTCTTACACTGTAATTGGTGCACCTTATCTCAGAGAAGGACCTGGTGGTCCTGGTGGATGAAGAAGTTAAAATGAGCCAGCAGTGTGCTCTTGCAGCTCAGAAAGCGAATGGAATCCTGGGCTCCATCAGAAGAGGGGTGGCCAGCAGGGACAGGGAGGTGATTTCCTCTCTATTCTGCTCTTGGCCAGCAGGGACAGGGAGGTGATTTCCTCTCTATTCTGCTCTTGCGGGGCCCCATCTGAAGTACTGCAGCCAGGTCTGGGGCCTCCAATAAAAAAAGATAAGGAGCTGTTGGAGAATGTCCAGATGACAGCCACAAAGATTATCAGAAGGTTGGAGCACCTCCCCTACGAAGACAGACTGAGGGGTGACCTCATTGCAGCCTATCAGTACCTAAAGGGAGCCTATAAATGAGGGGAGTCAATTCTTTACAAGGGTAAATAATGGCAGGACAAGGGAAACTGGTTTCAAGTTGAAGGAGGGAAGATTTAGGTTGGATATCAGGTGGATGTTCTTTAAAGAGAGAGTGGTGAGGTGCTGGAACAGGCTGCCCAGAAAGGTTGTGGATGCCCGTCCCTGGAGGTGTTCAAGGTCAGGTTGGATGGGGCCCTGGGCAGCCTGGTCTAGTGTTAAATGGGGAGGTTAGCAGCCCCACATGTGGCAAACTGGTTGGAACTTGATGGTCCTTGAGGTCCCTTTCCACCTGAGCTGTTCTATGATTCTTTTTTTTTTTTTCTTTTTCCTTAGAAAAGGTAGTTTCCTTTACTTTAAGGGTGAATCTTGGGCTCCCCATCAGTTTTTCAATGTCCATATTAAAGTGGTAGGAATCTATTGCCAAAAGAAATGGAGAACTGTAGCTCACCAACGCACATTGCATACAGTGGAAAGGCATCATTTCCACTGCATTTCGAGATCTCAAAGACAGTGATAGAAGGAAGCAGGACCTGGAAACTGAATACTACTTATGAGTTTCTGTGAGAGCAATGCATTCCCAAGGCTGCCAGTACAGTAAGAAAGTCGAAATTGTAAGTATGGTGAAGCCAAGAGCTGGATATTGATGAAAGCTTAAGGATCATATTTAATATTTAATTTTTTCTTTCTCTATTTCTTTTTTTCCCACGTAGCTTATAGAAGCGTGAATGTGGAGGCTGGTCATGAGGCTGTGTTGAATTGCCCATCAATCTCCGAGCTGTCTTTGCTAATGGTGACGTGGAAGATGAAATCCAGCACTTCTTGCTTTTTAGCTTATAGAAGGGATCTCAATGAGTCAAGAATGTTAAACTGCAGTGAGAGGATGATGTGGAAATACTCACCCAATCACGACCTAGCTCTACGTATTTACCCCGTGAACCTGAATGACGAGGGAAATTACACCTGTGAAATTGTCAGCAGTGAGGGGAATTTTCTTTTTCTCTTTTCTCTGACTGTCATAGGTAAGATGCACCTGCACTTTTTCATTGTTGTGTGGACATAAAACAGATTTGAGATGTTGTTAAAGGACCAAATTGATTTTTGATTGAAGATAAAGATGAGACTTGATTTAGTATGACTGGAGAGGGCAAGGAGCCATATGAAGACATAGGGCTGTTTTAATAAGAAATAATCAGCTGTTATTTGTGGTGTTTTTTTTTGTTTCTGCCTCATGATCAGGGACTGTTTTCAGATGCTCCAGATGAACAGTCTGGATAGATTCTAATATAGTACTTTGGATGTAAAATGGAATTTGAATGGTGTGTGAATGTTCACATGAACAGGAGTGCACACTGTTGGTTAAGTTAGTGCAAATAGAGGATATTAAATAAATATTGCTACTTAAAGCTGAACCAAATTTCACAGTGCACACATTGTGTACTTTGTTTGGATAAGGACCAAATAGGAAGGAAGCATGAGTTTCAGGACATTATCTGGAAATATTTAACTCTTCCAGAAGCATTGAAAGTTGTAGAACTGCATCACTAAAATAAAAATGATTTTAGGCTATTTTCAACCAAGGCAGGAAGAGAAAGTATTAGGAAACAAAAGCAATGCATCAGGCAATCTTCCTGAGACGCGTAGATCATCTCTAGCTTTCCTTAAATTGCAAGAAACATTTTATTTATGACAGGATTTTTTGTTCTGATCATCATAGTTGATTTTTAGTAATACTCGAAAGGCTTATGGGAAAGTTATTCTGCAAATCAGTAATTTGCTACTGTTAATATTTGTCCCTTGATACTAGTTTGTTTTTTTTGTTTTTTCTTTCTTGCAGAATCTGTTTTGTCAAATGCAGAACATAAATTGTTAGGCTTTAGGCAGAATAGTATTTCTCCATTTCCTCCTTTCTATTCATACTATGAATTTCTTAGCTTGAAGCTTCAGCAAGCTACAGTGTTTTGTTCAGTATATGCACTGCTATACTTTTAAATCTTCATTTAATCCAGCCCTATCCAACATCCCATTTTCTGTTACAGTTATGGTCATCCTTTGGAAAACATGAGGAAACCACAACTCTAAGTGCAGCTACCAATTTTTAGAGATATTTACCTTGGACTTTAGTGTGTTTTTCCCTTAAAGATGATTGCTGTTAATATTCTGAATTATTTTAAAATATCTTAAGTTGGCCACCCAAAAAATAAAAAATAGTACTGTTTTTGTTTCTCAGTTAGAGACCCTCTGGAATAATGACTGTAGTCTATTTACTTCTTCTGCAGTCCCTCCTACATTGTCTCTGACCTCTGACAAGAACGGAGAGGCTGTTTGCCAAGCTATTGCTGGAAAACCAGCTGCCAAAATCTTCTGGATCCCTGCAAGTAATCACAGTGTTGAGAAAGATGTCCACCACCTCAATGGAACAGTGACCAAGGTCAGCTACATAAGTTGGGTCAGCAGCACACATCCTAATGTCACCTGCCTGGTTACCCACCCAGCTGTGAACCAGTCTCTCTCCCTAGATCTGTCAGGTAAAGAACATCGATCTGTAATTGTTCTACATCGCTCTCTTGTGACTGTGGTTTTCTTTGCAGCTGTTTCCACTGAATGCCAGGGCTTGGCAGATTGTTTAGTGGTGAAATGCCAAAGTTCTTGTGCATGTTGATAGAAAAATTAGTAATTCAGAGTTAGTCAGCTGAAACCAAATGTTTCACAGCATGGTATGAGGAAGTTTCCAGTGGGAGCTTACTTGGATCTCCATTTTAAGTTACAAGAGCTCCTTATTCTCTTTCAGTGTTCCTTGTTTAATTAGTGATGACAGAGAAGTTCTCTCTGCAGTAACTGTGATTTGTTTTTGATGTGAAACTTTAGACCCCTTGAGCTGAATTTTTGGACCCCTTGAGCTGATGAGCTGGATAAAGTGGAGAGTGGCTGTGTGTTACTCTTGAGCAAACTTTCCCAGAGACAAAGGTAGTAAAGGTTAAACTGGCTATGCTGGACTTGATATGTTTCTGCCATCAAAATTTGTAAGAAAATCTAGATAGCGCTTGTATCACCAAAATAGCAGGGGCATGAAGGATGGAAATTAACACAGACCAGTCACTAATTACAAAATTCTGGAGGGATGTCTGATCAGTTCTGCTGATGCACTTTTAGTATCATTTGTACAAAGGGAAGCTATGAAAGTGTATGGGTTGAAAATGGAAGTATGTTTGTACACACTGGATGAGCAAAACAGTCCCTTTTGTGGATTGGCACCTAGACATCCCATCTGTCTCTCATTGAAGTTATGGGGGTAGAGCACGATTTTTCTTTTCTTATTAAGTTAGATACCATCATCAAGTAGTCAGTGGGTACTGACATCTAGCTCTGTAACTGGTTTTCTTTTTCCCCCCCAGATGATTCCTCCAGGCTCCAGTATCTCCAGATTGGACTGCCTGCAAGTCTTGCTGTTGTCTGTGGTGTCGGAGTGACATTATGTTTGATTTTAAGGTGCAGGGGTAAGTCATTTGATGAGCTTGAAATGTTTTACATTCCATTGCAGGCTAAGTGCAGGTACTAAGATATGTATCTTATGGCTGAGAGTGGGTTGGGGGGCAAGAATTGAGGAAATTGTTGATATATGGTGTACTGACCCTTTGGAAATAATAAATGGAGGGATGGAATTTTAAAACAAGCCTGGAGTTTTGTAAGAGTCATTGTTATTATACTGTTAATGTATTACATATGAGGCAAGGAGTTATTCAGGGAGAGAAGAATACTCGCTATGAGTAGGGTGGGTTTTGAGTTTTTTTTTTAATTATTTTGATCATTCTGAATTTACCAACATAAAATTCTACACATAAGACTGAGGAGTTTAAAGACTAGTTTAAGCATTAGTCCTAATGGCAGGTCACAAGCAATCCTCCCTCTATCCTGGCAATTCTAATTTTTCCCTTGAGCAAGTGTAAGAATAGGTCAGATGTATGTTTCCCTGTGGTACACTGATAGTTTCTCAGTCTGTGTAGATTTCATTGGCATTGTGTCAGCTCATGCTGAATAAGTTGATAACGAGAGCTCATGTGAAGCTTTCCCACTCTTGAGATGGCTGTGGGTTGAGGGTTGAAAGAAAGAAACTGAAAGCAAGGATGTTTTTGGAAGAGGAGGGTATGAAGCACTGGGAGGAGGCAACTCAGAAGGGTGTGAACTGTAAATAGAGGGGATCTGTAGAGCACCTGAATGCCCTATTCCTCTCCATTGCAATAAATGTTCTGCCTTTACTGCTTTCCTAGGTTTCTTCCTTATGCTCACTGTTGCTCAGATTTCCACCCCTCCCCCCAACATAGAGAATATTAGATTGCAGATGTAATTAGTAAATCAGGTTTAAACAGATGAAGTGATGGTGTTGGCAAGAGAGAGTATGAGTGGAGACAGAAAGAGCAGAAAAGGCAGGAGAAGAAAACAGAAGGGCAGCTGCTGTCAGTAGTGGAGGCACTGACAGGTGTTTACAGCACTCTGGCAGAAGCATGTCACTGTTACACAGTGAAGAGCTCCTTTGGGGCAGGCAAGGAGAGGAGAAAATGCACTCAGGTGGGTTCTTGGCCCAGTATTTCCCTTCAGAAAAGCACACCTAACTGAGTCAATTCAACCATGTTTCCCAGGGAAACCAAATGTTTCAGCAAAGGGGAAAATAAAACGATTCACATTCAGGGGCAGAACATAAAAGGTGAGAACCTAACCAGTGAAAGCATTTTAAAAAAGAAGTCCTTCAGCCGCTAGAGAAGGGCAGCTAGAGAAGAACTCCGGATCTAGCAGCTGTGTACCTTGTTCCAAGAAACCATTTTGATTTCCTGGTATACATCTTCCAGCTTCCCGGCTACAGAAGAAGGCACATCAGTCACCAGTACAGACTGTGGTGAGCTTTGTTTTTTTTTGCTTTTTTCT
>NW_024884364.1:16650210-16848364 GCF_019232065.1 Centrocercus urophasianus
TTGTTGTTGTTGTTGTGTGTGTCTTTTTCTTCACCAAAATATGTCATTCCATGACAACATGTGGCTGCTCTGACAAAAATCCAACATATCTCCATGTGTGCTGATTGGCTGGAATGAGGAGCAGCGTGTCTGGAAGGGTGTCTATTATTTGGGTGGTCGTAACTTCATTACTCAGTGTATCTGAGTAATTGCTTATGCACTAGATAGAGAACAGAGTAAAGCATTTTCTGCTTAGGGATACAATAAATCACATTTGCAATGTTCAAGCTGAATTTCAGATCTCTCCAACATTAATAGGTTCACAACGCTGCTTCACACTCCAGTCTTAGCACCAATCTTTTGCTTAAGAGTACATATTGCCCTTGATGACAGAAAACTGTGTGATAAAGATGTGATGGAAACAGACAGGTATTTTACAATGAGGGAAAAGGATGCAGTTCCTTATGCCCTATTAGCAACACAAACAGCAATGAAATATTTATATCTCAAGTTGTAGTTCAGATACGCAGGAGCTAAGAAACAGCAGTGTTAAATTTGCCACTGCAAGTTTTACTTCCTCCCTAATTCTAGGGTGTTCTGATATGTATTTGACAGCACGATAACACGCTACTCTCTCCTCAGGGCTCCTGCTTCACCTAATACACCCTAAAAGAACACTTATTTCATATTTAGTTTTCTGCTTACAGTGAAATTAATAGCTGTGTGCTTTGTTTGTTGTAAACTAGTCAAATGGTGCTCTGAAGTCAGAATGATTAATTTCCTGATACATTCTTACACGCTATTCTGCACAATTTGACTGATGGGAGTGGGAGCTGCTGAGATCAAAGTCATAACTTCCAGCAAGTTTAAGTGCCTACATTGGAAAGCCTGTGGTGGCCTGCATGTTTTTCTGTCAGAGAAGTTAACATTGATCATTATGACCTATTTTGTTGAAAATACTGACATTTCAATGTTTGTTTTCAATCTCATTAAGAAAAAGAGATTCAAAAGGTTGTCTTTTTCAGACTTTTTCTCTGCACAAACTCAGGTTTCAACCTATATGCCCTGCCCCTTTGCCTTTGGAGCTTAGAGAAATACCTTCACAGATCCTTTGCAAAATTAATGTTGAGTGCCACATTTCTTCTGATCCTGTTTTTCTTGGTTTTCTTTTGTTTTGCTTTTGGCCTCTATAGAGGTTCCAAAAAATTCTTCAACATAATTTAGTGGTCTGTGTTTTTTCCTTATTTTGCAGACTGGAAACTTCGGATTCACAACTTTACAGCTATACACACCTGTAATGGACCCTTACGTCTCACCAGAGGAAATCTATCAGAATTATAAACCACAAACTACACTTATGAGCTAATTAACCATGTAGGCACCAGCAGACTATACAAGCTCAACTATTAATTATACTCGGTTTCTTGAGCCTGTCCTTGATCTAGCAAATCTCTTATGCACAGCAGGACAGCAGAATACTCTAAACTGACCAAGAAAAGCCTTTCTCCTCCCTGTCATGAAGGGAGCCAGCCGAGCAGCCTGTTTAAGTCACTGATTCCTCTCTTTCTGTAAATATCAGTACAGTTGTTAAAACATTTGAAACATGTAAAGGCTGAGGTGGAGAAATACACATTTGATTTTGATTAGAGAGTAGGTTCTGAGGCATGTGCCATTTCCCCTCACATCTGTAATTGATATATTTATGTGACAGAGGAAAAGGCTTGCTGAAAATATATCACTTCTTTGTAGACCACCTTAGCATCTAGATTCTCTTTCCATTCTCAAGATGGAAACCAGGAAGTGCCATAAGGAGCCCTAAAAAAAAAAAAAAAAAAAAAAAGACAAGATGATCTATCTGAAAGAAGTACAGGAATAAGAGTTTTGTTCTAGGTAGATAGTTACATGTGGCAGATGAAAATCTGGTATTTTTCAACCTTTTTTTTTTTTTTTTTTAAGTGTTTATTTTCAATTATACTTTCTATTGCTAATGGTAGAAGAAAGCCAATCTGAATTTGTACTTGACGCGGAAATGAGAAATAGCAATGGGAAATTTTCTAAGATTCATTTTGAAATAAATATGTAAATATGCAAATATTTATCTCAAATTATTTTGGGGCCCATTTTCTTAGAAGCCAAGATTGCAGCCTGGTTTTTTTAAAAAAAAAATAAAAAAAAAAAAAAAAAAAATAAAAGAAGCAGGTGATCTCCTTGCTTGAAAACAGTCTAACCAAGTCATTTATTTCTTCTCATCTCCCTGCCCCAAGTAGAAGAAAAGTACTGATTGATTGATAATTTCCATGTTTATATACTGGGCTTGTGAAACGTTTGTGGAACCCTAATGCAGCACCAAAGTATACTTAAGTGTGTGCTTTGAATGGTCTTTGTCTGCTTGTTGTTGGAGGAGTTCTCAGGTATGAGGATCCCTCTGTGCCTTTTAATTGCACTTCCTTTTATTTCTAAATAAGCATGGGTTGGCACATACTGATGCTATTCCAGTTTTTCCTATCAGTCACAACACAAAGGCATGAAGAACAACTCCTTGGCTCATGGAAAGTGCTTACTTTCTTAATGATTTCCCATCAACAGAACATTTCATTACATACAAATATTATGAAAGACCTTATTAGACAGACAAGTGAGGGAGAAAATGCAATGTTTATGCAGAAATAGTAACTTGAAATGTCTTTTGTGTGTGCATGTGAACTCAAAATTCCAGTCTTTTTCTTCTATTACAATACTGCTTGCATATCATTTCCTTCTTTAGGTAAAAGAATGTGAATTGCTGATACACACATGGAAATCCTATCTCATAGTGATTGTAGAGTGCATCTCAAACTAATGGATTTTTTTCCTTTCTGTATTTTAATCCCCTCTCCTGTTCTTATGTAAGGCAGAAAAAAATAATAACAGCTGGTAGTCTTTACCGGCCATCTATGACCAGCTTCAGCAGTTTGTTGGAGCTATTGATATCATTGTTTTAATTTTCATATAGGAAACAGGTTGGGGTAGGGCACAGATGAGGGAAGAAGAAAATGTAAAGATTATGCTACAGCATGGAAAAAATGATTTTCTAAATGCGTAACATTCTTAGTTCTTAGCTACAGCTGTCATCGTCCCTCCAGCACATTCTCAGAAAAATCACATATTTCAAATATGGCTTGCCAAATAAGCAAAATGCGACTGGAATTCCTCTTTCTCTCTCTCTTTTAACACGAAGGATACACGTGGAAAATAACAGGGCCGTAATGAGTATGTTCCTCAAAGGCTTCTTTATGTCTTAGAAGAAACAATACAGACTGAATCTTTTGGTAACCTGCTACCTTGGATTTCTCATCCAGAAAACAAAGGAGCCATGACCACGTGTAGGCACTGGTGCCAGCTAAACTGTGTATTTTCTTCAGATAACAAGGAGTATGATGTAGTACAATCTGTACAATTATTTGCAAATGCATGAGTCTCATTTGACTTACTTGATATTTAAAGAAAGTAAACTGGCATAGAATTTCTACTACTATCGCTTGCAATAACAGCTTGCAGCTAAAAACCATTGTGCGTAAGTGCAAATTGTGAATTAGCATATCTTCCAAGAAAGAAAAAAAGAAGAAGAAGCAAAAAGCAATCGCTTAGACTGCATCTACTAGCTACAATGACAAGACACTAGTCCCATCACTGGGAGCTCACAAGCTCACACTCAGCAGACGTTTTATTTAGAGGCATTATCAGATAGACAGTGCAAACAATGCAGAACTCAGACCTAGTGGAATGTGACTGAATTTGCTCTGAGCCAATGAGAAGGGGAAGAAATGAGAAATGCTGTTGACAGTTGTAGTCAAGTTGGCAATAGTCAAATTATTTTGTCTTACATGGAGGGGAACGCGCAGACATGCGTGTGTATTCACACCAGGGAATTGGATCACAGGTGATGTGCCAAGCATGAAACTGAATATGACATTGACTTCATCCAGATGGAGCAGCAGTGATTATTATATGACAAGGAACAATCATGTTGGAAATGTGCTGTGCAGAAATTATAGTAATAGTGATTTAAAGGCAGTGGAGGAGTGGGTTCGTACTAAGAAATTATATAAAAAAGAAAAAACCAAACAGTGATAATATGAATAAAGTAGATTAGTCATGACCAAAATTGTTTTAGGAAAGGATGCTAAAAGAGGTCCTCCTGGGATAGACTGGAAAGTTGAATTTGGAAATGAACAAATAATTCTTTAATGTTATTAAAGAGAGAAATACTCCTGAGATTTGTGTCACAGGAAATTTTAACTTCTCAGTCACTGAGACTAAAAACCATTAGCAAAAATAGACCATGTCACTGGTATGAAAATTTAAAGGTATATTTAACTGAGCAGTCAGCAAACCAACTGAGAGTGCTGCTACTCAGAAGTTTGTCTCTGTGACTAACACCAACAGTATAGATAAGGTGGCTGTAGGAAATACCTAAGGTGATCACATGAGGTTGATTTAATTTATGTGAGTTGGAATGCAGGTCTGTGACTTATTCTTACTTTAAATAGGGAGAACCATACATGATGAGGGAACTAAATGGTGAAGTCACTAAGAGTAAGACTTCATTTTAACTGAAGCCTGGAATTTTTTTGGTATTAAATGTGTAGACTTGCTGGAGACTTTTCTTTGCAAAAGAAGTGATATGCCCAGCCAGCTCTGGAAATGAAAACAAATTCTCTTGAAATAGATGCTAGGAATGCACAGAGACTCCCCAAGGATAAAGAAAAATATTAAGCTGACAAAGACATTGTCTTAGACATCAAGAAGCTCAGGGATAAAATGGAAATTGTCAGCAGGCTGCTCTTACAAAATACCTTCAAATGCTGAGCAGAAAGCTCTCCTGAGGTGTGCAAGTAAAGCTGTACATGGACTGTCCCTCATGGGGTGGGAACAGACCTCAACTCTGAATCCCTCATCGCATTCCTATAGTTTGGGAGACTCAGGGGACACTGTGGTGTTTGTATTTTGGGTCACACACCATCACTGGCTAGTAAGTAGCAAAACTGTATGTGGAGGGCAAGAACCATTCTAGATAAGCGTTTGGATATTTTTCTTTAACAATGAGAACATTTTGGTTCAAATTTCTTTTGAACACCTGGTGAGGTTGGCCAGGCTGGGCCAACTTTTCAGCTCGAGCATCATTTTGGCCTGAAGACAGCTGCCCAGGGCAGGAAGGGTCAGCCAGAGCAGTGAAAAGCTTAGAAAATGACACCAACAAAGTCCTGCAATGGCAAGTGTTAAGAAACTAATTATCAGCCCAGCCTCATTGCTAGCTTGCGTAATGATTTCACATCAGAGCATTCAGCAGGTTCTCAAAGCTCTCTTTTGAGGCAAGGGGAACAAACAAGTAGATTTTCACTGAATTTCTCTCTCCTCCTTACTAATGAGGATAAACATACCAAAGGATCCCACCCATCTCAGGAGGATGTGCCCCTCCTTAAATCCTGTGGCTACTTTATCTAGATCAAACAACACTGGCTCCAAAGGTGTGACAGCAGTTGGCCAGCATGCAGTTGCTCTTGCTTGACCCATATCTGGAGGATCAACCCTATTCCTCAAGATATCAAGGGATAGCTTGGGGAGCTATCTCAGCCTAATTTTGAATGGACAGAGTGGAGATTTGATTCTGGGCTTCTACAGTTGCGCTCATCATTTTTCCTACTGGCTTCATACAAAGTTCCCTTCTCTCAGTCATTTTTCACTTTCCAGTATCTCTGACAACACAAGCTGACTATAGTGTTGCTGATTCTCACTTATCATTCGTAAAGCATTTGATACTTTTGTTTAGTGTTCTCTTTTTCCCCAGCTGTCTGAGACCTAGTTTCTGTATTTGGTCTCCTTTGTGACTATAGAAGAAATGTGATGTCTCTAGTCTTAAAGAAATACTTGAAAACTCAGTGGATGTAGACAGCACAGTAATCAGTGGTAAATTCAAATAAATAATATACTGTTTTCTGAAGCGTTAGTCACAGTTTTGAACAATAAGGTTTAAAATGATGACTAAAATAATAAATATTTTTGTATTCTTACAGAAAATCTTTACTCTAGACCCCATTTTTATGTTAAAGGAGCATCCCTGCTTGTTTTCTGATTTCAGCATTTTACACATTTTTGAAAACACTGAAGTGAAGCCTAAAGAAGTAATGAGATGATGTCAAAGTAAACGAGAATTTTTGTGTTTAATTCTTTGCTGTTGTTTTGTGGTCTCAGGCTAGAAATTTGTCTCTCTTTCTCTCTGCTTTGATTCTCTTTCTCTGGGGATGATATAACTTTCCTTTTCCTGGAAATGCATTATTTTAATCACTGTAAGAGATAACAAAGAGGCAACACAGTAGGCTCGTGGCATTGTGGTAAGCATCACTTCTCAAAAGAAATAGCAAAAAAAACTACCTCTAAACTCTGGATGTTTGAGGCTGGATCATTCTAAATAATTCTACCAAGTTACGGTGTCCTCTTTGAGCTTGTGAGGTAAGGATACCAATAACATTAGTTATAGTTAACTAATAACATTAGTTAATGGTTGGTTAATGATCTGAGCCTTGCTGCTGCCTCAAGCCTTGTTTTTACTAATATAAAGATATTTTCAGCTCTAATATTGAGAAATGCTTCAGAAAATCTATGCATCTGTGAAATGAGTGGGATGAGTTTGCTTTACTCTATCTAAACAGGAAATATAGTACTGAATAAACTGCTTCTATGCTGCTTGAGTTTTGTGGCTAGATTACTATGTCCTGGGCCTTGTGATACATTTATCTAACCTAGAGAACAAGATGAGAAGATCAGCAAGGAAATTGCACACTGCATTGATTCTCCACAGTCATAAGTCCTATGCACAGTAGGCACTGACTAATACTGTTGGATTCTGTCTGAATTTCAGACAGAAGCAGCCTGGAAGGAAGGTATTCCCCAGTTACCTCTGGACATAATAGCCACCAGACAGAGAAAACTGCTGACTGACAGTGTTGTCATTCAGATAAATGGCTGGCTTATCACTAGATTCTTCTTGTTTTGTTCTCATTTTCTCTGGGAGTACTCTTTAATCTTCTGGGGTCAGTCTAACATCTTTATTCTTGTACTTTACTGATTTATGTTTGGAAAAAAAAATATCCAGATTATTAGCTTTGCTCTTTTGGCACCTGTGCAAAATCACAAACAAAAATGTGGGCAGTGATTGCAAATAGGACCCAGGCTTCAGTCTCAGTCTCTTCCTTGGTTTGTAAAACCTCTCTGAGCAAAGCAGTGGTTCACCTGTGAAGATGCAGATGTTAACAAGTGTAAGGAGACAAAAATACTATGGTAAGGAGAATCCACCACCAATGAATGGTACCTTTGTGAAAGAAGGAAACAGAAATATGCTCCTAAATGCCTGGATAGGCTAGGAGAGACATAGTATGTGCTGCTTTGTGCAAGATCCAATATGTTTATGCATCATCAGAAGCAGTCAGGCTGCAAGAGCTAAGAGTAGTTTGCCAGGAACCCCCATGTCTGGCTAGCTGGAGTTTCTGAAAGGAAGGAAAATTTTTAAGACTGCAGTCAAACACAGAGGCTTGGCCCACTGTTGTCCACACTGGAGGTTATGGTGAGGAGTAAAACTTTCTTGTCTCAGGGTGATTCTAGGAAAGTTATCTACCACAGCTGTGTTATCCTGTGTTCACCTGCCAGCTGGATTCTACTTGGCAATTAGCCTTGAACTGTTTGATTTCCAGGTTTTATTAAACACAGGTTATCTGCAGAGGAATGAGACGCCAATGATTAATCATAGCAAAATCCATGTCTTCCTGCCACAGAGATGTCAAGGAAAGACACAGAGATTGAGGCAGATTGCTATAATTCTGTTGAATCATGGAAAATAAAAACATAAAAGCCAGGCACCACCCCTTCCAAATGATTCTAGGTGGTCCTCTTCACCTTCCCTTCACACAGTTGAGGCCTCCTTCTCCTGAAGAGATGGTGCAAATAGCTCTGCCTTAACATCATCTTTCCTTCCATTTCAGCTGTCAGGTAAGGGATTGAAATCTCTGCCCTTCTGCCTTCAAACTTCATGACTAGATTTTTCGTTCTTGCAGATTAGAAGTTATATTAAAGGTGTTTTATCAGGAGTGTGCTTAGATGCTTCTCTTTTGAGATCACTGCTGTTCACAAAATGAATGGACTGGCAGATGTTTTCCCTCTTTTTGTTATAGCTGCATTAAGCAATCTACAACCCTTCTTAAATGGTGAATTGAAGATAGTCTTAAAGCCAAATCTAGCTTTCTACTTTTATGATTTTGGATGGTAAACATCTAGATAACTGGGTAGCCTAGAAGAGCAGGATACTGTAAGAAAAAAAATTCAGAACAAACTGTGTTTTTATACTATGCCCAAACGTTGGATAACCTTCTAACCTTCTGTATTTAACAGGAATGTTATCATTTCTGGGGACACCAGGAGTTGGCATAGCTTAGCTTTATGTTGGGTTAGGTTCTTTGTGGTACATCTCAGATTATGCTACTTATTTTAAAACCGTATGCTGTCAAAGTGAAGCTAAATTAAATGCATAGACTAAGTTAGCTGTAGTATTATGGGAGGGTACTTCCTCTTAAACCAAGCTTCCTTAACTTATGGCAATAAAATACCTCATTCTGATTGTCTGTCTGCAGAGATTAGTAAAATCAGACTATATCCAGTGTTCTGCAGGGTCTATTTTTTTCTCAGACAGAAGAAACAAGCTGAAGGTGAATGTAAACATCTGACTTCAGTTGCTGGGAGTTTCCTTCATTGCGTTCATCTTGACAGGTTGCTGTGTTTTTATTTTTATTTTTTTCCCCCAGGGACTATTAAAAGAATGAGTAGAGGATACAGGGTCCGTGCAGCAGTCTTCTTCCAAATCCTGACAAGTATGCTTAAGGACTGTTTGAAGTCTGCTCTGTCTGCCTAGGATGTGACAAGGAAGATAACATTCAGATACTGCAGCTAATGTCTGCAGCCTGTTATAGTTATTCTGAACCCGTCTCTCAAAGAACCTCTTTCTTTCCACCACCTGAAGAGATCTTAGAGGAAATCTAACTCACTAGGCTAAAGTCAACATTTGGCAATATCTCCATAGATTCGACAAAGGCAATCCCATAAAATTCTGTTCAACTTCAGAGTGAAGATGTGATGCAAGGCAAGGACAGCTGGATTAATGTTGGATGAGTGCAAACTTTCAGTTACAGAACTTCCAAACTATTTTGTAGGGAAGATTTGGAAGTCATGGTTGTCAGATCCATGCAATTTCTGGAGATTCCAGAGTTGGATCAGAATGGAATTTAGACAATGCTCTACCGATTTTTTTTATTTATGGATGTACTTACTGAGCAAATGACACTAACTGCAAAGAAGTCGTACTCTATCCTGCAGTTTGGACTCATGGCTGGTTGAGACAAGCAGAGAAACGTTGAAATGATTTGTGCAGAAAATGCTAACACTTTCCTTTAATACAAGCAGACTGCTGGTTTCTGTAAAGTACCCAGCAGTGATGATTTACTTCAGTATAGATCCCATAAGATTAACCAGCAAACAAAATAACAGAATTGATGAACTAACTCTCTGAACATCCCAGGTCTGTGAACAGCACAGAGAAGGCAATGGATGCTGTAGCAAATTCTCTTCCTGGTTACAAAGACCAGAGCCTTCTGGAGCATATTCATGCTGGGCTGCTCTGTTGTTCCAGCAGCATAATGCTAAGCAAAAGGAAAACTATACTAATTGGTCAGGGGGGAATTTTCCTTGCACCAAAAAGCCCTCATGAGGCTCAGGATTGCCTGTACCTTAACACAGCTTAATGACAGCAGCCTTTATAGTAGACAACACTTGCATTTACATTGACACATTGCAGAGATAAAAGGTCTGGCAGCTTCCCTGGCTCTGTGTGTGAGCTTGCCTTTTGTTCCTTGCAATGACCTCAGCCCTGTGAATTTGAGGGCTAGCTCATTGCCATGGGCTGACATGTCCCTGCCTTGTGTTTATGCAGCCGCAGGCAGAGGAGGCATGAGCTCATTTGTATAGAAAGAGACCTGTTGGCAAGGTGGGCAAATTTCTAGGTGCTAGAGAGTGGGTTTCACCCCTTTTGGGTGTGCTGCGAGCCATCTCAGCTGTCTGTTTCACCATCAGTCTTCACTTTATTTTCTGGGCCCTGGGGAAGGTCTCATCTAACTTAATTTGCTTTAGCTCGGGGGTTATGACAGATACCTTGTTAATGTAGAGAGATTATTTTGTATCTGTGATCTCCTACAATGTTGCTGATATCATTTGATCTTCTTGCCTGTTCCAGCAATGAAACTCCTGGAGATATGTTTGAGTGAGAAAACCTCCTCCACTAGAATATCTATGTATGTCATCTAGTGACAGAAAGAAATATGTTGGGGCAAGGGAAAAAGGAAGAGTTTACTTTGTATTTGCTAATTATATGGTGAAATGCTGCAAGTAGAAAGAGTCCCTGTGATATTTCTGCATCAAACTAATGTTAAATACTGTGAGAAGCACAACTTTGCAAAAACAATCTGACCTACATTTTCCATGGCTACTGAATTGGATGGGGTTTGTACCACCTTATATCCCTGCTGATTACAACAGTTAATTCTGTGTAGCTTTCTAAATCTTCTGGAAATGTGAGCTTTTAGCTGGGTAGAACTAGCTCCACTGAGGATGTCTGGAAATTTGTAACTACCTGAGTCTCAGTTCCTTCAACAGAGTGATGCATCCTGCAGCAGAAGGGAACACGATGAATTCAAACTGCCACTGTGTTATTTGCTTGGACCTACAGCATAGGTAATGCTAACTGGTCTCACATTTTCTGTGAACGGTTTATTTATTTGTTTATCCTTAAAATTCAACAAAACTTTGAAGAAGAAAAAAAATTCTAGATCTGGTGACTTTTTTTTTTTGTCTGTGACAGTAGAAGAGAACATATGGGACAGAAAAAAAAAGAGAAGGGATATTGACAGAAGCAAAGAAGTCAGAAAATCTGCCATCTTTCATTTTCACTTTGCAAAGCAGCTCAAGCGACTCGTGTGCTGCCTATATTTAAAAATGAAAAGTAAAAATTCAAGCTTCAAGTGAAAGGCATAAATGCTTCTAGGTTCACTCGCTCGTGTAACAGTGACTGGAGGAGAGGGAATGGTCTCACGTTGTGCTAGGGGAGCTTCAGGTGGGATACTAGGAAACATTTCTTCTGAGTGGTGAGGCAGCAGCACAGGCTGCCCAGGGAGCTGATGGAGTCACCATCCCTGGAGGTGTTAAAGAACCGTGTGGCTGTGGCACTGAGGGACTTGGTAGTGGGCATGGTGGGGATGGGTCAGTGGTTGGACTGGGTGACCTTAGAGGCCTTTTCCGATCTTTATGATTCTATATTATTAGAATTCACTGGGGGAGCTGATCTCTGGTGATCTATATTTCTCATGTACATTTTCAAACAGGGTCGATGTTTCTGCAGCCCATTTCAAATAGCTGACCTTTGCCTGGGAGGTCTCAGAGAAGTTGCTGAACTCTCTAGCCTAGTCAAACTTAAACAGCGTGTAGCCTGCCTCAGCTAACAAAATGTTACAGAGGCACAAATTATTTCAATCTTGCAGCATCAATGAGGGGGGAGAAATGTCACATCCCTTTCTCCTTCCTAGGAAACTCTAGTGCCTCTTGTGCCCTGAAATCTTCTGCCACCGAAGTGTGCATTAACCCTATGGAAAGTTGCATTAATCTCTTTTCCCTTCTCCCAGCTGTGTGCTCGGTGTTTACTCTTGGGTTACTACCCCAAAAATCACCCCGGGGCCCGTCCGATGCTCCTCAGGAGCAGCGGCTCGGGCAGTGCGGCGCGCCCCAGGACCGCTAGGGGGAACCGCCCGCCCGGGAAATGGCAGCTGCCCGGCCCGGCCCGGCCCGGATGAATCGGTTGTAGTGACAGCCTAGTGGATGCTGCTCTGCTCGCAGTAGTGGCAGAGCTTCGGGTTTGGGGTTATGCCGAATCTGCTCTGCAGCTCCGATTTTTCTCCTTCTCTTTGACAGTTATTTCACCTGCTCTTCTTCCTTGCCGGCGCGTTCATCAATAATACGCCTCCTTCGCTGTTCCAGGTACAGCAGAGGAAAAGGAAAGGCAGAATGGGTACCGGTATTTATTCTCATGCTCCTGAAGCATCCCTAAGTGAGCTCTTTTGTCAAGTAATATAAAATAAGCCAAAATTTCCTCTGAAAGCAACTTTATCCTTCATTTGTGGTGGGCACTGTGTTATGGGGAGAACAGCCAGGTTATGTAGTGAGGTGACTAGAAGGGATAGTTTAGATAAGCATTCCTTCTTTTATTTTCTCTTGAATTAGGTTGCTTCATTGTACTCCATTTTCCTGGCTTGTTTGTAGGTTTAGAACTTGGAGGGTATTTTAGCCATTTTCTGTTCTTCTCTGACCAGGGAAGAAAGAGAAGCAGTAGAATAAATTGGTTACAAGGGGCTTTCACTCCATTCTCAGTGAGCTGGAGCAGGTGAAAGCCAGCCTGGCAAGGAGTAGGGAGGACTGGCGTGCACTAAGGAGAGGTGGGAATTGTGGTAGTGGCTTGACTTTATATATCTTGTGCTTGGGGTACAGAAAGCAAGCTGAGCAAATATCACTGGCTAGGTCTAAAGCAAGGGGTGGGTCTCTGTTTAGCACTCTTTCTTTCCTCTAGGTGACTTTTGAGAGGGATGGGATAGATGACAATGTTGAAACATAGGTAAGATTCGAAAATATGTGCTTTGATCATACTCAGTTTTTTTTTTTTTTTTTTCTCTGCTGACTGTGGCTTTTAAAATCCCAGTACTTGCAGTTCTCCAGTCTCACTGGTTGTATGTGCCTAATGCTGACTAGTATTGTCACACTGATTTTTGAGCCTTCACTCCTATGCGCTCAGATATGTACTGACCCAGTAAGAACTCTCGTGTTGTGTGCTGATAGTGATAGGACAAGGGGGAATGGATTTAAACTAGGACAGGGGAGATTTAGGTTAGGTATTAGATTTCGTGATCTTGAGGAATGTAGGTCTGGGAAAGAGTCAGGACCCTGAACTTTGGAAGAGTGAACTTTAAGCTGTTCAATGGATTGCTGGCCAAGATCCCCTGGGATGCTGTCCTTAAAGACAAAGATGTTGAGGAGAGCTGGCTACACTTCAAGGATGCCTTCCTGAGAGCACAAGAGCTCTCCATCCCTCTGAATAAGAAAACAGAGGAGCACAGAAGGTAGGACACTGGCATGGCTTGGCAAGGACCTGCTGGGCACACTGAGGGCAAAGAAAGGTACATACAAGGTCTGGAAACAAGGGTGTATCACCTGGGAAGAATACAGGGATGCTGTTTGGACTTGTAGACATGGAACAGGAAAGCCACGGTGCAGGCAGAACTGAACTTGGAGAGGGATGTGAAAAACAATAGGAAGACATTCTATAGGTACGTTGGCCAGAAGAGACAGGACAAAAAGAATGTACCACCTTTGGTAGATGTAAAAGGAGAACTGGCTTCAACGGACGAAGAGAAGGCTGAGGTACTGAATGAATTCTTTGCCTCAGTCTTCACTGGTGGCCAGGATTCCAGTACTTCTCATGTCCCTGAGCCCTGTGTCCCTAAACCTCTAGGAGGGGACTGGGGTGGTAAATCCCCCCACTGTAAGGGCAGAGCAAGTCCAAGACAGCCTCATGAGGCTGAATGTGTAGAAGTCTAAGGGGTCGGATGGCGTGCATCCCAGGGTTCTGAAGGAGCTGGCTGAGGTGGTTGCCAAGCTGCTTATTCATCATATTTGAAAAGCTCATGTGGCTCAGCTGAGGTCCTGGATTATTGGGGAAGGGTCACGTCACTCCCATTTACAAGAAAGGGAGCAAGGAGGACCCCAGGAACTACAGGGTGGTGAGTCTCACTTCTGTATCTGGGAAGATCATGGAACATATCATTCTGGATGACATGCTTGATCACATGAGGAATGAGTGTGTGATCCAAGACAGCCACATGGCTTCACCAGGGGAAGGTCATGCTTAACAAATCTTATGACCTTCTATGATGTAGTGATGGCATTGCTGGACAAGTGTAAGGCGACCAATGTCATTTACCTGGACTTGAGCAAGGCCTTTGACATGCTCTTCCACCACATCCTTATCTCCAAATTGGAGGGATGTGGATTCGATGGGTGGACCACTCGAAGGGTAAGAAACTGGTTGAAAGGCTGCAGACAGAGGGTGATGATCAATGGCTCTATGCCCAGGTGGAGGCCAGTAATGAGCGACATCCCCCATGGGTTCTGTCTTGGGACCAGTGCTCTTTAACATCTTTATCAGTGACATTGATGACGGAATCGAGTGCACCCTCAGCAAGTTTGCTGATGATACCAAGCTGAGCGGTGCGGTTGACACGGTGGAAGGAAGGGGTGACAGTCAGAGGGACCTCGACAGGCTGGAAAGGTGGGCCCGGGTGAACCTGATAAAGTTCAACACAGCAAAGAGCAAGGTTTTGTTCTTGGGCTGGAGGAATCCCAGGCATCAATGCAGACTGGAAAGAGCAGTCCTTGGGAGCAGCCCTGCAGAGGACCCGGCGGACCTGATGGATAAAAAGCTTAACATGAGCCAGCAGTGTGCCCTTGCAACTTGGAAAGCAAATGGAATTCTGGGCTCCAGAAGAGGAGTGGCCAGCGGGAACAGGAAGGTGACTGTCCCCTCTACCCTGCTCTTGTGAGGCCTCATCTGGAGTACTGTGTTCAGGTCTGGAGCTCCCAGTACAAGAAAGACAGAGAACTGTTGGAGAGGGTCCAGAGGAGAGCCACAAAGATGATCAGGGGACTGGAGCACCTCCCCTGTGAAGACAGGCTGAGGGAGCTGGCCTTGTTCAGCCTGGAGAAAAGAAGGCTGTGGGGTGACCTCATTGCAGCTTTTCAGTACCTAAAGGGAGCCTACAAACAAGAGGGGAGTCAACTCTTTGAAAGGGTAGATAACGGCAGAACAAGGGGAAAATGGTTTTAAGTTGAAGGAGGGAAGATTTAGGTTGGATGCCAGGGGAAAGGTCTTTACAAAGAGAGTGGTGAGGTGCTGGAACAGGCTGCCCAGAGAGGTTGTGGATACCCCGTCCCTGGAGGTTCAAGGACAGTTTGGATGGGTCGTGGGCAGCCTGATCTAGTATTAAATGTAGAGGTTGGTGGCCCTGCATGTGGCAGGGAGGTTGGAAATTCATGATCCTTGAGGTCTCTTCCAACCCGGGCCATTCTGTGTGTGATTAGGTGTGATGAGGAAGTTTTTCACGTAGAGGATGGTGACGCACTGAAACAAGTTGCCCAGAGAGGTTGTGGATGCCCCATTCCTGGATGCATTCTAGGCCAGGCTGGATGTGGCTCTGGGCAACCTGGTCTAGTGGTTGGCAACCCTTCCCATGGCAGGGGTGATGAAACTAGATGATCTTTGAGGTCCTTTTCAACCCAAGCCCTTATATAATTCTACTATGCTGTGCTCAGCTCATGGGACGTATCAGGCAGCTTCATAATGAATTGTGCTTGAGCTCATCTCAAGCAAGTTTGTTTCAGGGTCCCCTGGCACTGTGGGGGAGAGAACTGCTCAGTCTGTCTTCTCCTGTCCTCCTACTCCTTCCCCTTTTTTGATTTGCTTTGATCCATATATCTTGTTTTCTTTTGTCAGGCCAGTACACAGTTCAACAAAAGGAATCCTGAAGTTCCGCTCCTATGATGGAACAACCCTTGTTTCCAATGTATTCCATTGTTTGCTTGGGAATAAGCATGTGAAATGCAGCTTTGTAGAAAAGGCCCTGGGGATCCTCATGAACATCAAGCTAAACATGAGCCAGCAATGTACTTGCTGCAAAGATCAACAGGCTTCTGGGCTGCATTAGAAGTAGTGTTGCCAGCAATTGGAAGGAGTGATCCTTTCCCTGTGGTGGTGATGCCACACCCAGAGCACTTGAGTCCATTTCTGTGCTCCCCAGTACAAGAGACACAGGGATGTAAAGGAAAGTGAAAGACTACAAGGTGATTAAGGAATCTCTGGTATTAAGAAAGGCCTGAAGAACTGGGACTCTTCAGCCTAGTGAAGGGAAGGCTCAGGGACCATAGAAGTGTATATAAATGCTTGAAGGGCTGGTATAAAGGAGACAAAGCCAGGTAGGCTGTTTTCAGTGGTGTCCAGAGGCAGGATGAGAAGCAGTGGGCATAAATTAAAGCACATGATCTTCCATATGAATATCAGGAAGTGTGTTTTTCACTATGAGAGTGATTGAACGTTGGCATAGGTGTCACAGAGATGTTACGGAGTTCTCCATCCTTACAGATACTCAAAAGCTATCTAGACATGGTGTTGGGAAGCACGTTCCAGATGTTTGTTCCAGCCTTGACCATTCTGTGATTCTAGCAGTAGACTGGGAATCTTTGGCACTCTTGGACTTCACGTAGTGAAAAGTGCTGAATGCCTACTTCCCTTGACTTCTGCTTTTCTACCTGTAAAACTGTGAAAAGACCTGCCTATTTACTGCAGATAAGTAGTGAATTAGTATTTCTTCTGCACTTTGAAAATAAGTTGGGAAAAACTGGTGAAATTAACAAAAAAGACTGACAATAAATAATGTTAGAAACAGTCTAATAGTAACATAACTCATGTCTGTGAAAATTAAGGTCATGCTTACTTGTTATATATATATGTCACTTGTTTGGAACACTAGTTTCTCTAGTTTGGGTTCAGTTTACTTGCTGTCAAAGTAGTTGCGGAAGAAAAATCTACACCAAATCCTTGCCTTGAATTTTTGTTATCTTAAATTCCTATCTCTTTGCATTTACCCAAGCTGAAACCTGACCTTGAGAGAGGAGCTTTATGATTAGAGGGCATGCAAGCCCTGTACTGATCACGATTGATTCAGCACTGTCTTACAAATCGTGCCAGGACAGCTGACAGAGCCCAGCTATGTTAGGGTAGAAAATAAGTGGCAGGAACTGATCCGCTGACTGAAAAGGCCATTAATACCAAGCTGGACTTCCCTAGCCAGTGAAGACAGGCCAAATACTGGACTGCTCTTCTTTTTATTACTAGCTAGTGCTGAGTAAGCTTGTTATTGGTGGCATTCTCCTTGAAGAGAGCTCATTTTGCACGTGGTGGGGCAGCAGTGCTGGTCTGCATTGAGCCCACCTGGTCCTCAGTCTGGTCAGGCTGCCTTTTGGCTATCTCCCAAAAAGGAAACAGAGGTGAAAGCTTCTGGCTGTTTTTGTTGTGGGTAAAAGACACAGCTTTGCCCCTGCTGGTTAATGGTAAGTGTTTGGGAAGAGTTATCTCCCAGTGACTATCATTTTAGAAAAGGTAGGTGTGCAAATAGAGTGATTTCTTATTTCATGGCTCTGGATCACTTTAGGCAGCTTTGTACTGCGAAATGCAGAAAACTGGGCTTAGCCGAAAGTGAGTTGCTTAGCAGACGCTTGCTGTCATACAAATTAGACACAGCTTTTGCATCTTGGAGTGCTGCCAGCAGAGAACTAGTTATTGCATTAAATGTCTACTACCACTCGTGATCCAAACTGAAAGCAAGGAAATTAATCACTTTTCTAGCTTCACCTTTGTAGTTAGCACTTTGGCATTAAATTTGTTTTTCGTCTTTTAAACACAAACTGTAATATACTGCTCTGAAATTCAAATCAATGAGTGTATGGGGAGAACAGGAAAAGATTTAATTTAGCAAGAGAAAGTGATGTGCATTTGTAGGATCTGTCTCATTTTAAAATGGAAAGGGATGTTAACTTTGTTAGTGCTGTGTAATGTCTGTTTCACAGGAATTCATACCTTCAAAACTGAAGTTCAAATAAACATGTAACTTGAAGAGTGGATACCATTGATTTGAACTACCAGTGTATAAAGAAATAGCAGTGTTCAATAAACACTTTCCTTGCCTTTTTACTCTGCCCCAACCAAGTCAACAACTCAACATGAAGTAAAGAAGTGGATTTTAGAAAATTTAGAGTTCAGCAATTTCCTGAGGATATAAGGTTTCTTTCAGTCATTGCTGTCTGCTGTGAGAGGGTTTTGACACTTGAAGGGCTGTGCTGGATTGAATCGGTAAACTTAACTGTTTATGCCAATGCTGCTGACTTCTGCCTGTTCTGTACTCTGTAGTCTTTATCTTCTTAGCCAAGCTCTGTATCACCAAGGTTTTGATCTATTTACTTATCTATTTATTTACTAAATGGTATCCAGAAGCCCTAGGTCATAGAAATGTTTATTTTTATTTTAAAGGTTTATTCTTCAAATTATACAACAAATTAGAAATTAAGCTCTTCAGAAGACAAATAGAAAATCCTTAAGAAAAATTCTGCTTAATTAATTTCAGGATTGTGCATGGGAGGGGAGATAGCAACATATTGCTGGCATTTTTAAGTTCTGATATTGGTAGTACTGTCCCTGTAGTGTATCAGCACTTTTCAGAAGAGGAATAGGAGAGAAAACAGTAGGTAAATCTCACTTCTTGTGGCTCTGAAATGCTTGCAAGCATTAGATTTATGCTCTGTCTTTACAGGTCTGCTACAAGGGTTTCTTCCTGCTTTTCCTGCAGCCTTTTTTTCTTTGATCTGCAGAGCTCTAAAAAGCCCTCCCTTTACTGTAGCTACAGGGGTGATTTTCTGTTTCCTTTTGCAAAGGAATCTGAAATACAAAGGCCAAGTAGGAATGTGTGCTTGCCTGGAAGTAATGTGCTGAGTTTGTAACTACTGGAGAAAATAATTTGGCAGATACTTATTTCTGTGTGCCTCCCTAACGCTAAGAACAATTAGACACCAGCTGAAGGCGGTGATTGCCAAAAGCACATTTGGATGAGGTGGGTGTTTCTGGGTGGTACAGTCATGCATTAACAAGTGTGACTGCGTCATGAAAACAAAAGTGTATTCATACCCCAGTCCTTCTGTAGGAATGTGCTATCCTCAGGAGAAAAGGACACCATTTGGTAGGGAGGCAAGGAGAAGGACTAAGCACAGGAAAATGAGGTGTACTTAATTTCTTACTGTTAGTAAAAATGTCTACCTGAATTGGATGTAGCTTTCATAGCTACTTCTGGAGTCATCCTCTGTGAAAGATGAAGTGGGAATAGGTCAGCTGCTCCAAATCCCGTTCTCCAAGTGTTTGAAGCAATCTAAATGGATGGGCAGTTGGGCAGTAAGCAGCAACTAGGAGGGCAGCTGCTGCAGCGATAGGGGTCCAGGGAGCTTTGTCCGAAGCAAAGGTAGATGGAAAACCCTTTCCTCCAATACATATGCTCTCTTCCGAAAAATAGAGTTAAGAAAGCAGACTTTTTTTTTTTTTTTTTTTTGTTCCTTTTTCTATTTGGAGGACTGAACTCCTACAGGGTAAAGAGCTAATTGTAAAAAATAAGTCTTAATTCCAGTGCATAAAATCTTGCAGTCTTTCTCTTGCTTTTTTAATTCAATGCTGAGCTCCAGTTGGTGCCTGTGTATCTTTTGGGGAAGGAAAAGCTGCATCCAGCAGAAACCTTAGCTATTGTGTGTCTTGAAGGAGAAAATTAGAGGTTTTCATAGCATATCACATGCACAGATAGATGCTAAAGATGAAATGGTACTGTGTGGGGATGTGTAATGGAGTAAGTGTTTGTCACCATGGAAGTTTCAGACACCAAGAAATGATAGTCCACAATCTGTAAGTGCTTTTAATGAGATAACTACCTGCTTGCTTGCTTAGGTTTCTTGTAGTTGCGTCTTCCACCACTGGGGTTTTGAAGGATGAGTGCATAGAGCTCAGTGAGAAGGTTACAAAGAAAACCCACCCTGTATTTTGAGAAATATTTAGCAGCTTAATTAGTTTCAGAGTATGGTGTTGTTGACAGTGCATAAATGAGAGCTATTTTCTATTTATCTACACACAATTCTATTCTCTGAGCCTTATCTATTGTGAGTATCTTCAGTACCTTTTCTCCTCAAAAGCAATCCTTGTTTTTTCTTCCAATTTGTTTTCACAAGACATTGTCAAACATCTTGTGTGTAAGAGAAAAATAGTACACTGTACCCTCCAGCAGATTTATAGGGAAGAGCAGGGGGACAGGAAGCCTTGGTTTTAAATATCCAGAGTTAGTACTTAGAAAAACAAGGGATGCAGTACTTCAAACTTAAACGTTTCACTGCGGTTTTCCTTGCGGCCTTCTGCTAATCTGGTAATCCTTTGATGAAGCTGAGTTCTGTGGCTTTCTGGAGAGAGCAGAGCACAGCTGATCCTGAACACAGTTATTTTCTTTCAGCATAATATAGCCATCGCTGAGGTCACAGGGACTGCTGCAGCTGTACTCTGATTGCAGAGTTATCAAATGCATTATTTTATGCGGCATACAAGCCAAATTACATGCTGCCGCATCCTAGTGCCTTCAAAATTTAGCTGTGCTTCTGCTGCACTAGAGCTACTAGAGCTATGATGTGACAAGCAAGCTTTCCACTAGCTTCATAGAGGGGTTAAAATCAACAGTAAAACAAATGCATGGTTTCTGGTACTTGTGAATAATATCTCATTTGGATCTTGATGTGAAAGCAGAATACAGTAAATTTCAAGTGACAGAAACAAATTAGTTCAATTTCTCAGGTCTCTAACCTTATCATCTTTCATGAAACACCTTTGACAGCTGTTGTGGCAGCTTGTATCTTGGGGGAAAAATACAAGCTGGAGTGCACACAAGGTCCTTTCAGCTTTTCTGGGACCGGGGACCAGGGCCAGAAGCTTTGGGAGAAGTGGGGTTTTGGAGGCATCCTCCAACTACGGGATCCCTCCCCAGGTGTGTACCACAGACTGAGATCGCTTCCCTGCCCTTTCTGAAGAAGGGCTGCAGAGGATTTTCTGGAGACCCATGCTGCCTAAACTGTGGTTGGAATCTGCTTCCTAACGTGACTGGGGAGAAGGCGCACAGCCTTAGTGCTTGAGGCAGAGTTGAGAAAAGACGTGGGGAACATTATGCTTCTGGGGGTGGAGGAGCATGTGCTGAACTGAAACTTCATTTGGTGGCTCTAAAGCAAACCTCAGTAAGCCAGCCACCATCAACAGTGAGATGGGGGCCCTGGCACAAACTGTGTAGATAAGTTTGGTACTCAGAAATATAGAGGAGTTGTGCCTGGACAGGCATGTGAGATAGAGATGAAGTCATGAGCAGGGATTATCTCATGTTTCTACCAACAGTAGGACAACCAGTAGCTTTTTACCATAGACCCTACCGAAACGGAGTCCCAGAGCACCAGGCTCTGAAACCCTAATCACTGGAGGTACACCGACCACCATACCACTCTCTTGGGGCTATGGCTATGTGTGTCTTGAATGCAATGGCAGAGGACACATAATATTGGCTCACTATGAACTACTGGGCTGTGAAAGTGTCTTGCCTACTACTGGGGCATTGCAAGGGCATAACACATGAAAGTCCTGGGGAAGAGCAGGGCTGGAACAGAACTCAGCTAGTCAATATAGCATAATGCTAGGAATATTTAAGGCTGCCACCCTTTGTTCAAAATATCTTGGCTCTGTGCTGCAGGCCTATGAAGTTGTATTTTCCATTTTACTGATAGCAGGGACCAGTATCTGTTTGTTGTTTACTTAAAACTTCATCAGTCACTTAGGGTTGCTTTTTTTTTTCTTCTTTTTTAAAATTTGTTTCTTTTATCTACTTCAAGAGTGTGTATTTCCTTCATATTTAATGTATGCTATACCCTATATGCTTCAAACTAAGCAGCTCTGCAAATGCCAGCACGGTCAGGGTCTCAATGAATGTATGCTACCTCTTTCTTCAGAGCAAAACCAATCCTGGAAGATCCATCTCTTTAAAACTTGGGCAGTTTGTGCTCCCAGTGCTACTTATATAAAAGAGTCATAATGTGAATGCAGAGTCTTGGTGCTTTTCCTTAATTACAACAAATGTGTTCTCAGTTATATAAATTTATACACGTTAAAAAAAGCAATGAGTATGTTTTGCTTATATGAACAAAAGCTCTTAAAGATATTGCCTACACCGCACAAGCTTCTGGAAGGCTTTCTTGAAATCTTCATTAAAGATTGTGTAGATTAGAGGGTTAATAAGGGAATTAATATATCCCAGCCATGCTAGGAAATTAGACATGTCTTCTGAAATGTGACATCTTTCACAGGTGTTCACAACTACTTCTTTTACAAAAAAAGGGAGCCAGCAGATCACAAAAGCTCCCAGGATCAGACCCAGAGTAGTTGCTGCCTTTCGTTCTCTTGTACTAGAGATTCTCTGTTTTTTCCAAGACTTCTCATGCTTAGATTCAGATCTGGGGCTTCGTATGCTGACGTTGATTTTATCACAGTCCACCAGTGGATCTGATGTCTTCTCCATTGTGCTGGGCATTGAAGTCAATTTGGTGCTTCTCTCACCTGCATCCAAAAGGACTTGTCCATTTACCTCCTCCCTGACTATCCTGCTGACACTTCTTCTGTGAAAGGTCTTTGCTGCCTTGTATATCTTGTAATAAAGGATCAGAATCAAGGCCAGGGGGATATAGAAGGCGCCAAATGTAGAGTAAATGGTGGAAACAATGTGGTCATGTTTGATGATGCATTCATCATCCCTGCTGGTTGTCTGGTGCCGCCAAAACAAAGGCGGCATGGAGATAAAAATGGATATGATCCATACCACTGCAATCATGATACCAGCATGCTTTGGTGTCCTTTTCCGTGCGTATTCCACAGCATCTGTGATCGCTCTGTAACGATCCAAAGCAATGGCAGAGAGATGCAGGATGGAACACGTGCAACACGTAATGTCCACACTCAGCCAAATGTCACACACTACTTGCCCCATGATCCAAGTCTCCTTTACAATGTAGACAATGCTGAAGGGCATCACTAGGACTGCCACAAGGAAATCAGTCACTGCGAGAGAGCAGATCAAATAGTTGGCGGGGTGGTGGAGTTTTCTTGTCACAATTATTGCAGTCATCACCAGAGAATTGATGGCCGTTGTCATTAGCGCAAGCACAGACAGGGTAATGGAAATGAGAATCTTGGATGTCACCCACTTGAATAGTTCTTCTGATGTACTGTTTTGTTCTGTTGAGTTTATTAAATCCATGTTCCCTTTTAAAGGTGATCTTTACCAGTAGAAGTTACCTGTTGAAAAAGTAAAAACGTGTCTTCAGTTTGCAGAGAATCTTGAATTTGTCATCTTAAAAGATTATAGGCTCCAAGCTTACAGGAAACTCAAACTTATTGTTAGAAATGATTCTAGCTCCAGACAGTGATGTTCTTGGCTACTGCTATGTGGGATGATGCTCTGCCTCTTCTTTGTCCTTGGTCATGCTGAAGTGAATGTCACATTTGAAAGACAAGGGAGAGAAGAATGCAGTGGTCCTGAGATGGCACTGCCCTGCGGGGTGATGCAAATCACCGTAGGGGACAACTGTGTCTGTCCTTAAAGCAAGACACTGACATCAGTGAAGCCCCCAGGTCGCAGAGTCAGGCATCCCGCTAATTGCTTACTCCAGATAAATTGTAGTGGGTTCTTGAAACTGATTAAACATGGGCAATCTCATCCTAAGGTAAGTACTAATGTTGCTTCTAGGCTAGTGCAGTCTACACTGCTAAGCAATGTAAACACCATTGAAAATCTTAATTCACAGAAAGATAGTGAAATAATTCTCTCTATATCAATTAGCTTTTTCCTATCAGTATGTGACTTGTATAGAGAAGCGTAGACTCTTTCACCTGGGACATTGTTTTCGAGAGGAAACAGAAAAGTGAAAAATTGTAGTACAAGTAGGAAATAGAACAATTATGTGTTGAAAATTTCTATTTTCTCGTGCAGCCCTAAAATTAAACAGCAACAGCTGAATATGTCTTCAAGTTTCAGATGAATGACTTACTGTGTAACTAAAATATATGTTGATTAGACTCCTAAGAATGTCATTACTTTTCCTCAGGTTTTGCTTTTCTGTGGCTGCTGCCATAGTAAACTGCCCAGAATTTGAATGCTGGCTGTTTCTGTAGTGGCTATCTCTATGGAAACAGTACAGCCCCTGCATGGCTCTGCAGAAAGTAAAAGGCAGGGAAATACTGATAAGATGAACTCCAGATTATGTTCTGGGAATGTGCTGTTTTACCCTATGTTCTCATCAAAAAAGGATTTCTGAGCACTCTGTAGTAGGAACTGAAGTAGGAGTTCCTAACTTTTTTGGACTAGAACTTGTAACTCACAGGAAGAAGATCAGGTTGGGTTTCATACTCTTGTGAGTTCTGGTGTGCAGTTTCTTGTGGACGGAACCTCTACTGGACAAACCCCTTGGTGACATTTCCTCTGTCCAATTCTGGAGTATAGTGAGTGAGTTGTGCTTCTGTTGCACTGGGTGCTACAAGAAGAGGAAAAAACTAAATAGGTGACTTCCCCCCAGGAAAAATGGGCCTCATTAGCATAACTGCAGCCTTTTTGTATTGTGCTGAAATGGCTTTAAAAAACTCATATATTGTAAATAACCTTTAGTTCTTTGGTTGAATTTTGTTTGATATTCTAACCAGGACAAAGCTTAATGTGCTGCTGGGCTACTTAGAAAGGTTTTTATCGTTGCTTGACCCCAACCCTTAACTGTATGGAAGGACAAGGACAGGAAATACATTTTATTTTGTGTTATGTACAAACACTGAGCAGAATCTTGTCCTGTACATGAGCTAATTACAGCATGCACGTGCTCTTTTTCTCTCTCCATGCCCCTCTTTTTGAACTTGCAATATACATCACATGCATAAAAATATATCTTTTGTCATGTCAGTGTCACCTTAAAACCTTCTGAATTCACAGTAATTGCTAGGTTGCAGATATTTTTGTCCATAGATAGCTGCCTTCCAGTGAAGGAACAGGCAGATATAGTATTATCTAGTGAATGTTCAACCTCTGCTAAAAAAAAACACAACTTCATCTTCCTGCTTGTTTAAAAAAAAAAAAAAAAAGGCTGTTGTTGGGAAAAACTAAGTCTTCTGTTGATATCCAGCAGTTGATCATATTTCAGAACAGTTACTCATTACTGTTAATTATTATATAAATTTCTGGCTCTTTAAATATTAGTTTTCATTGCAAGCAAGCAAAAAGCAATTAAGAATGGAATTTATAATGAAAGCTGATTAACAGTTTTTGAAAGATTATTCAGTCTGATAATACAGAGTAAGGAAAATAGTGTGTTCACAGAAATGGTGTGTAGGAATAAGTAGGTTTCCTTAGTAGTGCGAAGATTTGGAGGCTCTTAGTAAGTACAGTGACAGCAGTGCTCTTACTTGCCATGTGGTTCTCTCTGTTAGATTGTTAGCGAGTGTGTTCTGATTTCATTCAGGCTGATAGCATGGACCCTCAACAGAATTGAAGACTGCCACCCAAGTATTCATTGCTGCTGTTTTATAGATATTTGTGCCGGGCTCTTCTGTTTACAGGATGTAACCTGCTTTGTAAAGGTAGCCATCTAGAAGTACACCCTTTTCCTATGTGGAGTGTTGGGACCTTCAGAACCCAAGAAGCTGGTGCCTGGAGCATTCACTGTGTGCATACCAAGGAGCATGGCTCTATGGGACTGAGCACATTCTGGATCTGAAATGTACTGGGGGTGGAGGAATAACTCATAAAATGGTTTTGCAGTTCAAGTCTCTGTTAACTGAAGTTATTTATCACAGAAGGTCACAACAGACCTATTTCTAGAAACACATACCATAAATTACTGCAAAATTATAGATAAATCAATTGAGCTAATAACAACTGAAGATAATACAGAATTCTGCCTAACAAGCACCCTCTCAGGAGCAGCCTGGGCAAATAGATATGCTTTGAAGCATGCCATGAATATCAATATAACACATGAAGGAAACAAATTTCAGAGTCCTAGAGAATACGTGCTTCCAGCTTAGAAATGCACAAATCCATTTATTGCCTGAACACAGAGACTTTGATTTGTTACAGAATGGTAAAATAAGTAAATAAATAAATAAAAAGGTCCATTTCTATGCCTTGAATGCAAGGCACAGTTATGTAGTGAACCTGCTTTTCTTAGTCATGTTACCAATCTAAAAGTCCCTGTGTTGTAAGATGATACACTGCAGTATGTTTTCAGTCAGGTGCTACAAAGATGATGCTTGCTTTTAATTTTTGGACAGTGCTTCAAATTCTTTCAGCCAACAGAAATAGTTCCAAATGTTTAAAATGACAAACTCTGACAGGCTTAGCCCCGAAAGTTACCACTTCAGATGTCTCTACTGCTATGTTATTTTGCACTTGGAGCAAAATCAAGAGGTGGAAGGTTCTCCTTCCTCTGAAGCAGCTGAAATGCAGAATCCGAGGGACTGCTCATGCTGCTAGGGAAGGAGAACTTGCCTTGTGATACTGGGTACTGTTAGAGTATTGTGAGAAGCAGTGTGAAGTTGTTAACCTCTGGCAAACGGGCAGAGTGCAGAAATAGCTCCTGTCCTCACCTCCCTGCTGTAATCAACTCACCTTCATGTTTCCTACTGACGCCACATGAATTCGGCGTGCTGGCTATGGTTCCTTTGGCACGTCTCCCTGCAGAAGGCTGTGGTTCTTCCTGTGCTACCCCGCCAGCATTACCAGACACTCTGTGTTTTCCAGCCTGCAAAACACCGGATACTTCAGTCCTCAGTGTGATAAACCCAGATAACAGGAGATCAGGGGAGTTCTGTTCCAGGGGTAGTTCCTGCAGAGGTACCACCAGAGCTGTCTTTCAGCTCCGCGTGGTGACTGAGTACAGTGCTCAGTAAAACCTGCATGGTCAGCAGGGCTGCTGTGTTGTGGGGGGGTTAATCTATGATGCTCTCCTCTCTTCATTTGCCGTGTTCTCTGCTTAGATCTGATGGGTTGCAGCATACTCCATCGCTGCTTGTCAACCGTGCTCAGGGGATACCTTCCCTACTTACTGTCATCAAGTCTGTAGCAACCTCTGCATTTACTTATACGGAAGAATGATGTTCAGAAAGTAATTATGCATTCCTTGCTGGTGCTTCTAATGATGAAGTTGAGGGTTTGTTGCTGTGCATTTTTTTTTTTTTCTTGGCTCCTTTCAGAAAATTAGTCACTCATCTGTGTTTGCTCTTTATTTTGTATCCCTCTGCCATCTATTTTAATCTAACTGAAGAGGATGGGGAAGGAAAGAGCAAGGGGAAGACAGTCCCCTAGCCAGCATTCTGAGAGGCAGGAAGGAGGAGCAGCGAGAATGGCAGAGTTCACAGCATGACAGGATTGCTTATGTAAAACAGTAAGAATGCCTCCCAAATGCGGTTTCAGTTGTTGGGTAAATGGACAGTGAACCTGTTTTGAATTTGAACATTTTGAGTGGAGAAAGGGAAACATTCAGACATTCTTAATATTGCCAGGGGAGATAGCAGTGATTCGTCTCTGTAGTTCATTGGATCACAAAACTCAGATCCCCTTCCAGTTTGAGGCTGATCAGAATCCACAGTTTAGACCTCTCAGGACAGTGGTCTGGGTGTAGTTGTCCTGGAAAACAGTGCCTGTGGGTGCTGTGTGAATAAATGTCTGTGAGAAACAAAGTTGTGTGTTGGCATCCCATCCCCCTGTGTGAGTGGAATGATCTCTGTGGTAACTCTGCACAGACCAATCCAGTGTCCCTGTGATTGGCACCCCATCCATAGAAGTACATATCCCCTTGTGTGGGTGGTCAGGATCTAAGCTTGGACCCTCCAGATCTTTAGTTTAGTTTGTGTTTTATAGTCTGAAATCTTCTTTTTAACCAAAAATTTTCTGTATTAGGAAAGGATGTTTAAAATTTTTTCCTCCATAGAGCTGGAAGAGAAAGAAAAAGCAAGTATTGCAAATATTTTTTAAATTTTGTTTCAAGTTTTGAGGTTTTTTTTTTTTTCCTGTTTGCTTTGACAATGAATCAAAGTGATTATTCACCCATCTCTGCAATTTGTACAGCTAATTTTGTACTGTGCAGGAGTGACTTGCTTTCGTGTTTATCAACTAAATTTATACCACAAAGTACAGAATTATACAGAATTATAATATAAATATTATATATATATTATATATATTACACATATATATAATATAAAAAAGTATACAGACAGTACAGAATTGCTTTGTGTATGTTTCAAATCACTGCCCTTTGGACAAGGACTTGAAACCTGCAGGAATGATGAAACTGTGTTGGAGCAAAGAGGTCGAGAGGTAGCATTACTTCCTTTGTATGGTGATAAAATGCAGCCTTGTTTCTCCCACTTCCCACTCATCCGTATGCTTAAGGGCCAAGTGTTGTTTGACAGCCCTCTGAAAACACATGCAGGCACAGCTGTAAGTAAAAATCCTTTCTAATAGATACACCTACCTCTGAATGTCTATTATAAGAAGGGCTTCAGCTTTGAGGAAAAAGGCCTACTAAAGGCCTGTCAAACTGAAAAATCTAGCAATAATCTTGCACTTTTATTAAATAATAATAATAATGGTGCACTTTGGTTAAGAAGCATTTTGGTTGAATGCTTCCTGTGTTACCTGGCTTGGATAATGTGTGCACCTTTTGTCTCGCTTCCTTGGATGTTGGTCCTAATTCAATTAGTCAGATTAGTCACTTGTAGCTCACAGGAGTTTCTGATTCTATAACGTGTTCTGTCAGCCTTTTCCAGTAGTGGTAGAGAGATTGGTTTTATCTAGCACGTTTTGTATTATAAAAACTTTGAAATCTTTTATTGTGCCGAAAGAAATGGCCTTATTTTCTCCGGGACAGTAATAATACAACCTATCTTCAAATATATCTGGAACAGATCTCTATTTCAAGTTGGAGAACAAGAAAACATCATTTTCAAACCTGTAGTACATTTGTTTTTCTGCTGTGTGCTCACCGAGACAGCTCTCAAGAAGAACTGGCCTCAGAAGAGTTTGCTGGAAGACGAGTGAACGTGACAGGTTGGAGTTATCCTCTGCAGCAGGGATTCTGCACAGCAAAAAGAACATTAGTAATATCTGGTTAATTGCTTCAGTTTGGAGAGATGCCAATATTCACATAATCTGCAATCTTATCACTGCCCTTTGCCTGTATTTTTTTGTCTTTCCGTCTGCCTTTCCATCTGTCTTTCCTGTCTTAATGTATACTTCCCAGTATTTTGCCTCATACTTCTTGTTACAATGTCATCTCTATTCTGGTTCTTATCTAATAATCTCAAGATCGAAGCTCTTTCCCTAGGCTTTGTTACCCTTTTGTGATTGAATAGGCCTATCACTCAGCAAAGCGTGCGCTGGGTTTGTGCTCAGCAGCAGTTCTCTAATGTCCTCTTAACCAGGATAAACTGATACAATTTGGATTAGTTCCTCTGAGTGGTGCACATGGAGTTCTGGCCGAGAGGTATTTTAAGTAAAACAAATAGAATCAATCCTTAAATTGATGGCTTGGGAAATGTGAGCAAATGTAGAAGTCTCAAAGTAGAAGTGGAATTCAAAGTATTTTTTACCCAGTCTCCCTAGAAAAGAACAAGAGAAGAGGGGTCTACATGCTTCCAGAAAAACAGACAGGATGTGTTGAAAGCTTTCTCTAAGGGATGCTTTGGGAAGTTTCATTTAGAGGATGCTTTGGGAAGCTTTATTTAGAGCGTGCTGCCACCACTATGTGAAGGAGAATATGCAATTGGGAACGGCACAAGAGATTGTGTCCAGCACGAAACATTGACATGCTGTAGACTCCTGGGAAGCAGCAAGTGGAGAGATGGCCTTTCTAAGGTACATAATGCACTAATCTTCCTTGAAACTGTTCGGTCTGGAAAAAGTGAACTTTGAGACCAAAGGTGGAGCTCTTTAGCTCTTTACGTGGAAGACTGAAGAAGTTTTGTTAAGTGCATCTGAGAGACATGTAAGAAAGTATAGATGTCAGATAAAATCTCAACCTGGGATCGTGCCCATGGGTTTTCATTTCAGAAGTAACTAAAATGTTACCAAGGCAGGCAGGCTGAATCACTGTGCTCACACTGACGCGTGGTGGACTCAAAACCACACAATGTAGCAGTCCTGTAGAAGTGTCTGAGTTTAAAATGTCAGCCTTGGGTCAGCCTGCATAAAATAAGAACAGTGAACAGGAGAGCTAGGGGGATGAGGGAACCAGTGAGGGGAAATCTGATAGGGAAGTTGGGGGGAAAATCTGAAGAAGGGGAAGAGCACCTGCTGCTTACTACTTGCATGCTTGTATGTCCCACAGTGCTGTTCACTTACACTGAATGTATGCAGATACAGTGACTTCTCACAAGAGTGAGGATGCCAAATAACTCAACCATGCAGTACCATGGAAGCTTGCCTTTAGGACTTCTGAGCAAGCTGGCATGCTGCCTTGAGAGAGCAGATCTGCTGAGTGGGGAGGGCAGGCAGGCAAAGTAGCCCAGTGCAGTGCTCAGGCCAGAGGAGCTCTGGAGCTGGTCTGTGGCTCTTTGGCCAGAGCTCGCTGTGCCACTTCAGTTAGGCAGTGTCTGTCTCCAAGGACAGTTGGTATCATGGCTTGTTAAAGAATTCCTGGGAGACTTTGGCTTTGAGCCCGTCCTCAGGGCTATAACACTTTCAAGAAAGCTAATAGCAGCAGGATAGCGTTAAAATATGTCCAAACTCCTAATTTGGAATGAAGATTTAGCTTCCCTAGGAAGCTTTCTGAATGTGTCGAGTCTCCTGCTGCAGACACTTCCATTGCTGAATGAGGTCTTAAGCTCCCTAACACTTTGCGAACTTGTATTCATTCTTGATAGGCAAATAATGGGCTGTCACACACAGCTTTTTCCTTTGCATAATTCTGATGAAGCTGTGACACTTGACAAACAGCACAGATGACTGTGAATGGCTTCTTAAAATTAAAGCAGATGAATCAGAATTAATTATGAAAAATGGCATTATTGTTGTCCCAAGAATTCAGTACAGACAGCCCTCATTTAACAAGATTATCCAGCTTCAGTTGACCCCCAGAACTTTTTAGGATTACCATTTCAGAGTCTTAAGTGCTTTATCAATAAGAAATTGTTTCCAAACGAAGTTTCAAAGCCTTTTATTCTCCCCATCCCTCTCCTCCCTCCCTCCCCTCCCCCCCCTTCAGAATCAACTGATACTGCTTTTCTAATATCTTTTAAAACATAACTTTGTGATTATGAAAATCTTCAGTACTGTAGATAAATTTAGATACTACTTTGTGCTAGGGGTGCTTCTAGTCAGCACTGCAGCACTTTGTTTTCTATACAAGGAAAAAATGTGTAACTTCAAAAGATAGTTGAGCAGTGTTATCTTTTAGATTTAGATTATAATATTAACATAAAAAGCAAGAATCTTAGCAGCTCTTTTCTCCTTAAGCTATACGCTACCAAAATGGAATTTGCCTTTTTATGTGATAAGGATATTTGTTTGTAATATTGCTGTGCACCTGCAGTATATTTCAAAACATTTCACAAGGTCTGTTTGCTAAAAGGTGTTTTATAGTGCTTTTTTTTTTTAAAAAAAATGTATTTTTTGGATTAGAAGAGAACAAATGATGTTAATTTGACAATGAACAGAAGCATCAAACTTTTTTCCCCCAGTTGCCCAAATCCATAGAAAGTGCATTAATGCTCTGAGTTGCTTTAGTAGAGCTCAAAAACCTCTAGTGCATTCTCAGCAATGGTATGCTTTTTGTGGTCTCGAGTTTCAGAGAGAGAGAGAGGGAGAAAAAGAAAGTAAGCTTTCACAAAATAACATGGTTAAAAAGCATTAGCAAAGGACAGTTGCAAAATGGTTAATATCCCAGTCTTCAGAGACTAGAAGAAGCCTGGAAAAATCAAAGGCAAACACTTTTTTGTTACATAGCAGAGCATCTTTGTGCTTTGCACTTCTGCAAATGCTGAATTCCTTTCACAGAATCACAGAATCACAGAATGGCCAGGGTTGGAAGCATCAATGACCTCAAGCATCATGAATCTCCAACCCCCTGCCGCAGGTGGGGCCACCAACCAAAAGCTAATACTAGCTTTTATTAGTACCACACCGTTGGCAAATAATTAAAAATGTAGTGTTTCACATTGCATGCCCTTATGCATGTAGATATTGCATCCTGTTTTTTGCATATCACTTCAATGTTGTGTATTTTAAGAAGTTATTGCAAATCCTGTTTTCTTAATGTTTAGCATGACTCTGTATTCTCTGAAGCTGAAGAATATTTTGACGTTAAATCTTCTGGAAAGAAGCAGTGAACAGATTCAGGCAAGTCCTCATGTCTGTATACTTCCTTGCTCTTTTTTCTAATTTCAGTGTTTCCCATTTTTTGTCACTAAATATTGGCATTACATTCTGGGATCCTTTTACCTCCATGTCTTAATTCTTAATTTTTGAGATGTTGCTAGGTCATATCAAATCTTTCCCTGCATAATCCCAAGATTTAGAAGCTGTTGTAAAAAGATACAGCTCTAGCTATATCTAGAAAGCATCTTCAAATCAACTGAACAAAATATGGCTTCGAATAAAACTAGCAAGCTTGTGGAGAGATAGCCAGATTGCTGCTCGATGACAGTCTAATTTTATACAGAGCAGCCATCTCTATCAAAACACCTTCGTGATATGCTTACATTCCTAAGTTTGGGGTATACACACAAACACACACACACACACACTCATATATATATATATATATATATATATATATGTATGTTATGTACATGATATACGTATATATGCATATGGTATGAAGGCATCATAAAAAAGTTCTTGGTGAATCTAGCAGGGCACATGAATAAGCTTTTGCCTGCTTAATTTGCTATGATGGGAAAAGTTGTTGGAATTGAAAATTGATTTATTCACCAGTATCTGAAGAAATCAAATATACTGTCTTTAGTTTTAAGCCCTTACTGTTCTGTAGGTGTTTGACTCCAGTTTTTGAGGTTGAGAAGTTCCAGCAGCATTAGCTGCAGTTCCTGGGTTTATTGGTGTTTCACCTCTACTGCAACATCTATTATTCTTTCTGGTAATTCAGATGGATTGCATTAGGCCAAGCATGTAATCAGAGTATTTTCCTTCTGCAAGTAATTTATTCTAGTCAGTTTGTTCTCTCTGTTTCTGATGTTTTTTTTTTCTTCATTAGAAGGCGTATTCATGTAACTAATTTAGGTCAATGCAGCTAAAATTGTCCAAAAATCTTTGAGTCTGCTGGACTGAATTATTTTATTAACATTACACTTATACTTATTTTCAAGTATTCCACTACAACCTGATTTGTCTAAGTGTTGACTGTCAGTACACTAAATTCACTACAAAGCATATAACACTGCATGGAAGAAAACATCATAAATATAACCATCTATGAATCAATTAGCCTAAACTTAAATTGCAATTAAAAACCCCCATAAACTATGAAAAACATATGACTTAAGGTCGTATCACAGAAAGGAAAAGTGCTCTGAAAATACTTGCTCTCCCATTTTTATTGTTATTTTTTAGCTAGCAGTGGAAAAGATGTTGCAGACCTTTAAACAACAAGACTTCTCATATATCTCAGCTGTGGATGAGACATGACATGGAAAGTAAATGCAGAACACTCTAGTAAGAAGCAAAACAAAACGAAACCTGAGCAGGAAAATAAAATAGCCATCAAGTATAGTACAAGATCATTAGATTAACCTTATGATGAAAAGTGTTGCTGTAAGATGTGCTTCAGGTACACTTAATGGGATCAGTAGGTTTATGTTCTTCTTACACTGAAATGGATAAAACTTTTAATTTAGATAAATGGGTACCTGACATGGTCTGTTTTTGTAGTATCTGTTGCATATATGTTGGCTTCTGACTTCAGTGGTTATTAAAAGATAATTGTTTTTTTCTTGTGCAGAGTAGTGCTGAAGTTGGGTGCCAAGAATAAAGTATGTTCTTCATGCAGATGATGCTTTGCTTCTACAGCAATATCCAGCAAGAGCAATGAATCTGTTAATAGCTTTCCATTGGCAGCACAGAAAATTAACTAGGGGGAAAAAAACCTCGAGCCAGTGCCATGCCCTTGAATAGCCCCTTTCCAACAGCATTTTATGGCTTTTCCTTAGCAGAAGTTTCGTAAATACAAAGGATGTATTTATAATTATGGAACGATGTCAGCCATAGGTAGGACGAAGATGCACTTCAGTCTGGGCAGAAAGTAGGTCATTTGTGGCAACAAAATGATCCAATGGATGGGAACTCCTCTCCTATGAGAACAGACAGAGAGCTGAGGCTGTTCAGCCTGGAGAAGAAAAGAATCCAGGGAGACCTGAGAGTGGCATTTCAGTATCTAAAGAGGAGGCAGTCTGTTGTGATGGGACAAGGGAAACAGTTTCAAACTAAAAAGGGGGAAAATTAGATTAGATATAAAGAAGTTTTTTACGGTAGGGATGGTGAAGTACTGGCACAAGTTGCCCAGAGAGGTGGTGGATGTCCCAGAGACATCCATGGTCAGACAGGACAGGGTTCTGAGATCCCTGATGGAGCTGTAGCTGTAGATGTCTCTGTTCATTACAGGGGAGTTGGACACCCTTCCAACTCAAGTGATTGTATGATTCTTTTGGGGAGAGCAACTTCTCTATACTATGTCTTCCTTTGTGCTTGCAACTCTCTTCCAGATGTAGGCTTTCCTGATGGTTGGATCTTATATGTCACCCAACATAGTCATGTTGCAATAGTCTCATGCTGTGGTTTTATTGCAACTATCCTGTAGGTGTGGCATAGTCATCAATTCCCTCAGATCCCTTCTCTAGAATACTCTACACCAGTCTGCCCCTTTTCCGGGCTTGCCTCCAGTGCTTCAAAGCACTGTGGCAAAGTGTGCCTCTTTAGGCTTTAGAAGTAGATTGGGTAGGTTGGGTTAAATGCTGGAGACTGTTATTTAATTATAAGTTGATATCTGTGCCAAAACTGTTTTAGAAAGTTCCCAGTTAGGTGTTGGGGCAGGGCAGTGTCACACAGGATCCCTTCTGTTACTTCAGGGTTGCAAAAAGGCCAGGAGATCTGGGACAAATGACTTAATTTTCTCTATATGTAAAAAGGACGCACCAAACTTGTGCTTCACAGCTATACTGAAAACTTTCGGCTTTCAGCTTTCTAATGGCCCTTGAATTGATGTATTGAAGTAAGGAATAAAATATGCTTAGGCCGAGAAGTATCTTGTTCAAATGACTTGTTACAGACTGCAGTTGTTCTGTCTCTGATTTGACTGTGGGCCAGTTCAATTGGAGCCATTTAATTTCATGAGAGGTTTCTCAGCTGTAGTGGTGTGGAATGTCTTTAATGATCCTCAGAAGGATGCTCAGAGTTTAAAGATGTTAGCACAGACAAAAGCTTACACATTGCTTTAGATAACCTTGAAAAGATGAGTTACTATTGCAAGTTTTGCTCTCTGTGACAAACCTGAGGTGAATAGCTGGAGCTTCAGGGGATTGCTATTAGCAGCACTGCATTGAGGAAGCAAGTTATCCTTCTGTTTTCTCCTCTCGTCCCCTCCTGGTGGGACAGCTAAATCTGTCATTGGCAAACAGACTTTGTTCCTCAGATATAGCAGGCATTTTGAGAATTAGTTAAATGTTCCTAAGCTCTTCTTCCCCAGAGATTTGCTTCCAGCCAGTAAAATAAATGCATTCCAGCTGAGGCTTCTTGCCCTGTGCCATGGACAGTATCAGACATGTTTTTCCCTGCCTGGCTGAACAAATGCTAAGCCAAGAGTTAGGGTCTGTTAGCCTTAATAGCTGTTAAGGAAATAACTGATTGTTTCTTACTAGTGCAAGGCTGTTCGCTTTTTTTTTCCCCCCCAGCAAAATGTCATTAGATATCTTTTGCTGCTATGACAGTTATTGCAGAATATCTAGGAGAAGGGTATTGACCAGCCTTCAAAATACAAGGGGTTGATGTCTTGGAGATTTTCCTTTTGCTGACATGTAAGAGAAGGGAAGAGGTACTTGTGACCTTTTATTCATCTACTGAGAGCGTGCTCTCTTGAATTTTTGTGTGGGTAAGAAGTATGCCTTAGAAGGAAGCTCAGCTGTGTCCCTGAATGTATTGTGGTAACAAAATCTGTGGTGTAATTGTTGAGAAGAGATATCTATTTAGGAAAACGATGGCAGGGGCCTTGTTATTTGCTCAATTCCATAGCACGACAGCTATTTTCCAGTCTGGAACTGAAGCATTAGTTTTTTTGACTGCAACTAAATGTTTCACTTTCACCGTGTAAGAATAATAATAGCAATTATTTTTTTTCAGGCTTCTTCATCTGCATGTATTGGCTGCATTGCAGATTCATACTAAAAATAGTAGTAAAAATTATGATGACTTGCATACAGGAATATATCTTTTTAATATTCTTACCGTGGATCATGATTGCTGCGCTTGTGATTTAAAAGCAGTTCTGTGACACACCTTTCACTGTTTTTACATAAGAGGCAATTGCCTTTGAAAAGCTTAAGCTGTTCTATTAAGCATTTTGATGTGTAGTATCTGAGCAGATAGACTTAAAAGTAACTGCCTTTAAGGTTGTCACAAATGTTGCTTGGGGCTCCTGGGAGAAGCAATATTTGGATCATTCATCTATCAAAAAAAGAGACTGATGAGCATAGGAACTTCTGACTGTAGAAAAAATGTCAGTCCGTGCCATTCTTGCTGTTTCAAGAATTTGCTTTTCATTTAAGAGTCTACTGCCCTTTAAGACCGTTTGATCATAACATTAAAGACATATTCAGATCCTGTGTCCTCTTCAATTGTGATATTTATATTCCTATATGTATGCTCCAGACACTAGAGAATTAATGATTTGATTGGTAGGGCCTGAGGAATCCAAATACCTCCTCCTGGACCTAGTTTTGTGTGGCTTAAAAGTTCTGTTTTACCACCCGTAAAGAAGCTTCTAGTGCTATTGCTGTAGTCATATATAGGCGAGTTTTTTGAAAAGACAACCAAGACTGCCTATATTTATTAACTTCAGCCGAAAGGCACAGAATCAACTGCTTATTTCTCCTAAAGCTCTGTTTATGACCAGAATAAAGCTCATAAAAGTGTCTCAGACTCCATGAAACAGGATAAAGAACCTCATCCACCAATTTCTTGAGAGACTTTCAACACCCAATTGACTTCCTGCATATTTTTAAAGGACATTTAGTGTTGGTTAATTATTTAGAGCAATGGACTATCAACCTTGCTCTTGGGAAATAAGTTATACTTAAGTATCTCAAATTGTAGAGATTTAGCAGAACTGTCATTTAATAGCATTCCCCTCATCTGCTGTATTGCAAACACTGTGTCAGGAGCTATACTTCTGTTTGATTGTATATTCAGTCTTAATGATACCTCTGTTTCTCTAGGCACTACTGCACTTTTCCCACTTTTGGATATGATGTTAATGAAATGAACCTTTTCTATACAAGGGGTGTAGACCTTCCTTCAGTGCATAGAATTATGGTAGTAATAATTGTGAGTGGCAATAGAAAAATCATACATGTACACATGTTCAATTATCCAGATTTCCTATGCATTTGATCATCTGGATTATCAGTAGCACATGATATTTTGGATTATTATTTTTTTAAAGTAACTTTTCAGATTTTTTTATAATACTAGCAGTTAAGAAGCTGAAATTTCACCCTCCCAACCCCCTGCCAGAAGCTGCTGAAGTTAAAGCCAAGTTTTTTGTCTTTTGCTTTAATTCAACAGCAGTGTACAAAATGTTTGCTCTAGGTAAACTAAGTAGTTGTTTTTTTCTCTACTGCTACATTTGTAGTTCTGGGTCCCTCTGTCTGTATGGGTGAGACAAGACCTCAAAATTCTGTTTCATACAGTTTTTAGGGTGTCTTTCTATGCAATTTGACCAAATGCTCCCATCTGGCTTTCTATCCCCATCCATACCAATAGGCACAGGAAATGTAACTGACTCACTGTTGCCAATTGATGTACAGCCTTCAAGGAGTCTGAGTGATGAGCACTGTCCATTAATTTTGCAGCAGAAAGCTCAGCAGTAAATCATTCCTGATGCATTTCCCAGGGAGAAAGGTTTTGGCTTTTTTTTTTCCCCACAGTTTTTCTGAAGCACAAGGTAGAAGCCCAGCCTAAATGTGCTGAAATGTTACAGGTGTCCCTGTTAGCTCTTATTTGGATTTCTGGAGGACTTCTTTTAATGGAAAAAACACAGTGCTTGCCCTATGAATGTAAGGGGGAATACTCTGTGATATTAAACCTGTAGAACTGAATGGAAGAGTAATGGGCATTAAGGTTACTGAAAAATCCTTAAAGATAAGGAATTTACCATTCAGAATGATACTAAGAACTTACTGTTTTTAATCATAGAATAGTAGAAATGCTCAGGATGAAGAAGACCTTAAAGATCATCAAGTCCAACTACAACCTAACCATACTGACCTAACTCTAACAACCCTCTGCTAAATCATGTCTCTGAGCACCACATCCAAAGGGTTTTTAAACACATCCAGGGATGGTGACTCAACCACCTCCCTGGAATCCTATTCCAGTGCTTAACAACCCTTTCTATAAAGAAGTTTTTCCTGTTATCCAAATTAAACTTACCCTTTCATAACTTGAGGACATTTCCCCTCATCCTGTTACCAGTGAGAAGAGACCAACCCTGTTCTTGCTGCAATCACCTTTCAGGTATTTAAAGAGAACATAAGTTCTCTCCTCAGCCTCCTTTTCCCCAGACTAAACAGCCCCAGCTCCTTCAGTCTCTCCTCATAGGCACATTCTCCAAGCCCTTCACAAGCCTTGTTGCCCTTCTTTGGACCTGCTCCAGCATCTCAATGTCCTTTGTGTACTGAGGTGCCCAAAACTGGACACAGTTCTCGAGGTGAGGCCTCACCAATGCGAAGTACAGGGGCAGGATGACTTCCCTAGTCCTGTTCACCACACCATTCCTGATACAAGCCGGGATGCCATTGGCCTCCTTGGCCACCGGGGCACACTGTTTGTCATCTTGGAGTTTATGATTTCACTCAGATATGGAACTGTAGATGGATCTCTATATGTGATTTTTTTGAATGTGTAAGCTAGGGTTGAGGGGTAAGCACTTTTCTGCCCCTCCATTTGTTCAGACAGCTAGAAAATGTCTGCTTTCCTAAAGCACCAGTACTTAGGAACTTTGGATGCACAGGGTACATTGAAATGAAATGATGAACTTGATGCGTTCCAATCATCCTGCCAAAAGATGCCTCTTCTGAGGAAGGGCCATCTAAGTTTAAGTGCCTTAAGCTACTAAGAATAAAAATTCAGATACAAGTGAAAATATTCATCATGCCTTGAATAAGGCTGTGATAATTTTCTTAGTTTCTAGTAGATCATAAGAACAGAGTATCTTCATTAAAAACTATTCAGCTGGTCAACAACTGTCAATTTTTCTCCAAGAAAAGCAAGTAAGACATTTTTTTTTGAGAAAGTACTACTTGAGTTCTTTAATAGTAAAAAGATAGAAGAAGGTTCTTGGTGCAGAGATATGGGTTGGAAGTCTTTTTCATAAAAAGACATAACCCAAGGATGTACCCATGAAGGATACTTTTTTGTAAGAGTTCTTTCTAAGTCTTATCATCTTTACTAAGAAAACTAATTTTCCAGAAACAAATGTGTGGCTGAAAAAAATCTTCTTCAAAGGATCAAATTTTCCTCTTTGTCAAGTTAACCTGTTGTAGTGGAAATACTAAGTCACAGCTTGAAGTAGTGATTGAGCATCTTGTGGGAAGGCAGGGCCAACCCAGGGGAGCTCAGGTGCAAGCAATGCAGCTGAGTGGCAGGAAGGGATGGAGCCAGGATCCAGCTTCCCAGATCTCATTTAAGGGTTGGCAGTGGAGAGGAGGTCACCTGTAGATTCCTGACTACCTGAGGGCTTCATAGGTCTTCTGAAGGTAAACAGTTTCTTTTTCTTAATTCTATGCCTACTGCTGCAATGTCTAAGCAGGTCCTCACTTGCTGTGGTTTGGGACCTTGCTGCTTTGCTGTCTTGTGCTTTCCATTGTGTTACACCTGCACTTTGCTAGGAAATCTGTCCTTTCTCCATTTGAGATGGCTATGTAGATGTAGAATCATAGAATATTCTAGTCTGGACCCACAGGGATCATCAAGTCCAGCTCCTGATTCCAGAAAGTACCTCCCAAAAATCAAAGTGTGTGTCTGAGAGTGTTGTCCACTATAAGAAGAGACCCCCATCAGTATTGTTCTGGGAAGGTTATCCATGCCAGATGTTTGCAGGTGAGCCCTGAAGAGATCTGATGCTGTTCTTATTGCATATAGTGTCTCAGCAAGCAAACTATGCGTGTGAAGCAAAAGTAGTTGGTAGGCTCACTGTTAACATTGGTGGCTTCCTTTCTAAGGATGAGGTCTATCTCTGTATTTGACACTTAGTAAGCCTTTCTATTTTGGTAGAGGGTGGGTGGAGGATTAAAGTAACCAGAATCTGGCTTTTTATTTATTTGCTTATTCCCCTTGTCAGAGAAGCCTATCCCTATGCTTAAGCTTTTGGTACAGGAGAAATGTCTGTTTAACTTTTATTCTAATATAGTGATACCTTCCTTGAGTGACTGGATGAAATATATCATTTATTATTAATTATTATTTAGGTTTGTGTTTGTAGGATGGATTTGAAACTGGGAAAGTCAGCTAACTCCCACTTTGACCACCTTATGTTCTTGTCTGGAAATGACCATTTCAGAGCTTGAGATAAATGGCCCTAACAGTCACCCGTGTTATAAATCTCAAAGGGGGAAGCACTGACTAGCACTGTGTTTCCTTGTTTCTGCTAGTCGAAAGGATTAAATATTTTTGGTCAGGAAATGAGGGGGAATGAGAGCTGCCTTGTGCACCTCTAGCATAACTGGAGATGCATATCCTCCCATTGTGTCTTTGTCCATGGACTGTGACTTGAAAACCCCTTAGAGAAGCTCAGAGAAGCTTTTCTTACAGAAAGACCTTCTGAGGCATTCAGAATTTAAAAAACACCAAGCTGGAATATTAGATAGCAGGCTGAAAGTAAATTAAAGCAAATCAATTAGCTGCAAGTGCTATTCAGAGAGTGTTTCAAATTAAAATAGGCACCTAAGAGCATGAAGTATTCTGTCAAGTTATTGAACATGAGGGTGGAGAATAGAGGAAGATAACTTTAGTACACATGTTCAACCACATTAATTAGAGCAAATTGGTGATTTCCTTCTGTTGGGAACTGCTCTTAAAGTTAGAACAAATCTTCTGAGAGTGAATTCTCTAACATACTATCACTTAAAATTTCCCCTTGTGATTGTGTAAAATTTCAGTTCTCTGTTGTTGAAATGGGGAGAGAATGTTGGGGGAAAATTGCTTTAAAATACAAATGGCAGGGTTGATTTTACTTAATGCAGCTATCTAACTCAGAATTGTTGCCCTACACAGTGAGAAATGGGCTTCTTTGGGGTGCGGTTATTCTTATCCTAAAGTAACTGCTTCATTTTGGTCAGATGAATCATGTCTGAAAGTGCTTATTTCTCCTGACTAGTAATAAATGGAGCCTATGAATCTTAATACAGATATAGGAATCTGCAGCGTGGACCTCTACAGCTAAAGGAAATGAATCCTGATCAAAGTACACTAATAATAAGAAGTTAGCAGAGAATTTTCCAAACAGAACATTTATCATGTCTACAGTAATGTTACACGGTGGTTCAAGGAGGTTGTAGAACTGCTAAAAAGGTATGGGGATATCACATTTGCAATGCTTCTCCAACCGGGCATGCCTGGAGTGTTTCTCGTGATAAGCCTACCTAATCACAACAAGCTTGCAGGCAAATTTGTAGTGTTAATGTTGGGACCATTTCTCCTAGGGAATTTATCTCATAGGTGTTCACCATCTACCCTTACATCCTTGTAAAGGGGAACTCAATGGACGGGCAGTAATGATCTAAGTCTTCATCTCATTCAGTCCATGTTAACTCTTTGCTTATTAGCTAGGTGCTTTCCTGTAATCCTTTTGACATTAAAAATCTAATTCTGTCTTCTAATTAGAAAATGGTATATAGTACCATTTGGCTTTTATCCTTTTTGTATTAAGCAGTTCATCATAAGTGAGAATATGAAAACCTTAGATGTGATGCAGTGTCCCAGTATATGGAACTAAAGAACTTCTAGTGAGTCTACATCACTGTAATTAAAATCTCAAAGGATTTATATGCTTGAGTGCGCTTTTTTTTTTTTTTTTGGAATGCGCTGAGAGCCGCTGTCTAGCATAGCAAAGTACAGTGATTTACTTCTTTTAAGCTACACAAGCATTTCTAATTTCAAGGAAATGAAACTGCAAGCTGCTAGATTTTTTTAATTTAACATGTCTATATAAAGACTATGAATTGTTACTCTCTTCTCCTCCTGTGCAATGAACAATGAGTCTCAGAAGTTGGAAGCTTTAAATATTGGTAGCTTAATTAGAAAGTACCCTAAATTAAAAGTCTCAGTATTTTAATTAATTTCCTCTGGAACTCTTTCTCAAAGGAAACTGCAGCAGATGTGTGAGTATTGGGGATCACTAGGGAGACCAGGGAAATGTGGCTCTGGGCGGCCTGGTCTAGTGGTTGGCAACGCTGCCCATGGCAGGGAGATTGAAGCTGGGTTATCTTTGAGGCGCTTTTCAACCCAGGCCATTCTATAATTTTGTGGCAGAAACTTTAACTATAAAGTGTTTGTCTGCAACTTTGAGGTACACGTAGACGCAAACACTGTATTTATGTCTATTAACTTGAAAAATAGGAGTCTGTATGTATAGCAGTCTATTATTAACATCTTCTGGATGTGAGCTAGGTCTGATTCTGTGATGTGTTGGGCTCAGTGTTATCCTCGCAATGTGGATTTGGTTATATTGCTTTTCCAACACTGATAATCTTAGGAGTTACTTTAAATAATTTTTGCGTCCTCCCTCCTAAGTAAACATGTGGATATCTTGGAGAAGGTCCTTTGGACCACTGTTTTAAAATAGGCAGTTCTGCCTGGCGCTGGTGCAGGCTCAATAATGAGAAGCTTGTACACTGTGTCTTTCCCTCTCTTTTTACATGTTAACTTATTTAACTTGCTGGTACTTGCAATAGGTTTCATAGGATTTTATTGCTTAATCTGTACTGTATTTATTTGAAGTAGCATTTGTTTGTTCTTCACTTTTTTTTTTTTTTTTAAATTAATCATAGAAAGTTTTTTTTTTTTTTGGTGTCATATGCAGCTAGACTGGCTTCTTGGTATTTTCACTTCAGCTATACTTTTTTCTTAAAAAAGTATAAAATGTATTAGATCAGCCAATGGTTTCTGTAAATTTATACTTAATTCATGCAGAAATATTTTAAAACTTTATCAGCAGGAACTGTCCATTTGAACTGGTTTAAAGATTCTTCTTTGCAGATTCAAGATTATAATACCATTTTCCCACTGGAAAGGGGATTGTTGGAAAAAACATCTGCTTATAAAAGACCAAATTTTCACCTTTCCCATCATCACATCAGTGCTGTTTTTTGTATGCAGCTGCACAATCTCAAAATGTTGTCTGCCAAATTGCTGTACTTTTGGCTTATTCTTTTGGTTTAGAGATTGGGTTTTAAAGGTATAATTATTAAACTAGTGGGAAGCATTGTTTTAATAGAAGACACATAGTATTTACTGCATGTTGTCAGGTTTGATAATCCTGGCAAGCAGAATACTTCTCACTTTTCAAGTAATAACTTGAATACATTTATCTTCTTAATAAGTTCCTCAAATACTGTACCATGATTCCAAGCTCCTCCATTGCAGTGATGACGTGTATAGGAAGGAGAACTATGGTAGTTACTGTGCAGTTATTCTATGTTTAAAAACGGTTTGTGAGGGATTTCTAGGACTTTCGTACCCTGAAACATAGGAAGCTTCATATTTTGAAACATCTCCCCCCCCCTTCCTGCTGCACCTGAGAATGGTTCGTGTTTGAATCTCCCTTGAACTGTCTAGATTATTTTTTTTTGTAATCTTGGAGCTGACTGTCATAGTGAGCCAATAATTAAGTGGGTGATGTATAACTACACAAGAAGAGGGTCGATCTTGTATTCACTTTCTATGAAACCCTGATGAATTTAAGGCCCAGAGAGGATCTTTATCATCTTCAACTCTTCTGGCCCCTAAATCCTGTCTGACATGCTACAGTGCAGGGTGAGTAAGCAAGGTTTTCTGCAGTACTAACACTAATTTGTTAATAGAATACCAATTATTCCATTATCTTATTTGTTCTATTTTGAATCTTACAAAACTCATTTATATAAGACAGCTACTGATTAACATAATGCTACAGCATGAAACAGTAGAAATGCTAGAATAAATATTTGCTTAATGCGTTTTTGTAATACATATAACTGTTTTTAGAAAGGCAGACTGATTACGTTACTTTTTGTTGAAAGTATTAAAGTATGGGCAATCTTATTAATGTAATGAACATAAGCTTATAGCTGATGTTACATGATAGGGAAAGCGAGATTATTGGGAAGACTTTGTGTACATATATGGTGCAAGTTATCCTTAAGTACAAATGAAGAGATAAATTTATTAAGTATGTATGTTTTACAGGCTTGAAGAAGTTTTTTTTTTTTAAATTAATTTGCTGGACTTAACTGATTTTTAGCAATCAGTTAAGTATCATGAAAATGTTTGGAATAACTTATTTTAAAATGACCTTTTCAGTAACGAGCCGAGTAAGCTCTAGTACCAAAATACCATCTTCTTGTACATGATCCTGCTTGCAGTATAGAAGAACTAACCCTGTATCTTGAAAAATCATCCTCATTAGGACTAGAAAGAAATTTTACCTAGGAAATACTATCAGTTTTTCCTAAGCACAGTTTTGCTCTGGGCTCTTCTGACTACATAGTATGGTTGGGGGAGGGAAGGAAGTGTTGGAAGCAAAGTCCATTGCGATGCACGTTAAGTTTTAGAGCATGCCAGTACAATATTTCTAAGCCTGAGCATGCTGACACTACTCAGAACTCGAACAAAAGAAAAATGAAATAAGACAGAAATTATTTCTTCTGTGAAAAATTTGCAACGGCTCCTTAACACATGAAATTACATATTTTAGGTTTTGAACAAAGCATAAAGGAATTTGGGTTGTGACTGATAAATTTCAGTCTTTAACACAGTAAAAGTTTAAACATTTATCAAGAAACATGTTGAAAGCTGAAATGGTTGAATGGTGCTCTTTTCTGTGATATCTAGTTTGAGGTGCAAAATGAGTTGAATCTGTTTATAGTCCTTACCAAAAAAAATTGCTATTTTTTTTTCCATCTAAGGGACATTAAGGTAGCCATTTAAGGAAGAAAAAGAAACAGAAGAGAGGTTTTCAGGTCTCTCCGGAATACAAAAGCTGCCTAGCTTGCTAAAAATAAACGTTGTCTCTTCCTCAATTTTTAAAATTGAGCAGCTTGACTCTGCATTCAGATAACAGCAGTCTGAGTGAGCAGGTACAAATAAGCAGGCCAGAAGCACAAAGGCCATTCTCACTGCTATTGCTGTTCCTCAGTCTTTCATGGTTGTCTGACTCCAGGTCTCACACCTCATTTTCTGCATGAGGCACACTGAAGTGAAGCAATTAGAAGAACAGAACAAATGTGAACAGTATCTTTATGCTATTCTTTGGGGTAAAGGTATGATTCAAGGTTGCCGTAAGCAAGCTGCTTATGGCATGACAGAGCTGGCTCGGATCTTCTCTGAAGCGTAGGAAGAAATGTGACTAATGCTACCTTGAGGGTGAAGGGGAGGTGTGGGAGGGAGGAACTGAGTTAGGCTGGAAAGCCAGAGGACAATTGGACTGCCTTCATTAGGGCAGGGGCTATGGCAGCTGCTGTGCTGGTATGAGTTGTATGTACCAGACTTTTTCCTCTCTTATTGGTGGAGATGCCAGCCTGAAGTTGCTGTGACTGGGTTTGTTAGAAACACTTCCAGCACAGATAAAGTGGGTTGTGTCCAGTTTGTTATCCTTGGCAGCCAGATGTCCTAGGCAAATGGCAAGCTCTTAAAGTTATATCTGGCTGTAGCAAAGACAGAAACAACACTGATCTTGTGGCACTGTTGGTTCAGAGCTTTAATGAGCTAATAGCCCAGCACTTGACAACTTCTACAGAGCTCAGCTGAGAAGTGTCCTTCTTCTACCTTCGTTGTGAAGTTCTAGGTGAATGGAAGGTCAAGATACTACTAAGGAAACTGAAAACATAGAAGCAGAGTGCTTCTTGTTCTTCCATTTCTGAAATGTGATGAGACAGTTGCCATAGAAATGCTATTCTTTGCTTGATGCATTGTGCACTAGTTCCAGAAAACCATTGGTGCTTGTCACAAATACCTTTTCAAACTTAAATATCTCAGAGTAATGTAAGGGAAAATGTCCCTGTTTTTTTTTTTTTTTAAATAGAAGATCAGGTTCTATAAAATCTGTGTTTACTAGAAGGCAAATATGACAGTTGGCCATCCGTTCTTATGGATGGTCTTCAGATTGAATGTAACTGTAGTTTTTAGTTGCAGGAAAGGGTTAGCTTATGTTTGTTTGTTTTTTCTGAAAAAAGAAATTGCATCTTTTAGGATGGTTTTGATAGAGCTGAACCTGCAAATCTCTTTGATTGATTTCTATTAACAGTCTATGAAGCTTGGTCCAGAAGACTATTTTGGCTGTTTGAAAAAAGTGTACTCCGTAAAGAAACAGTTTTCAGCCGATAACAGTCTGAGATATTCAAACTTTCTATAAATACAGCAATACAGCAAAGTGTATTATTAAAGTTCTGATAACAAGAAAGATACTTTTCCATTCTTTTTGATATTTACATATTACCACTGCGTGCTCTGCCATGGCAGGAGGTGGTAGCAATTAGTCAGAGAGAGCACTGAGTGCATGGAACAATGTGAGCTCATGGTCTGCTTTCCTGGTTGGCACACTGCTCCACAGAGACCAGCTGAAAGCAAAATCCTTCAGGGGGAAGACAGTCATTAGAACAGCAAAAGCCAAGCTACCACAGGGAAGGAAGAATGACCTATACCAGCCAACCTGTTGAAATGATGCTTAAGGAAGTGGAGGCTTGAAAGTACTTTACAGATGAAAGAAAGATTCAGTTCACAGCTACTCTTAGTGGCTTGTGCTATTCACAGATTTTTGGCAGCCAAGCAGAAAGATTTTTTTTCTTTTATTCAGAGATTTAAAAAAAGACAAGAAAATGAATTCTATTTGTGGGAGTGAATTTGTTTATGGACAGCTGGAATTTATGGCTAATGCAGATGGGGCCAGTAGATGTTCTTACAGAGCTTTCTGGACCAGCGCAGCATTCTTCAACAGCCCTGTGCTCAAGAACAAAGGCTTAAAAAAACCCAAACAAACAAAACTACCCCCCTCCCTCCAATCTTTGTTGTTTTCCCTTTCTTATGGTTAGATTTGGAGTGATGTAGTAGATTACTGCTGACATAAAATTATCTGACCAGATGAATGTGCTGTGTAACATACAGATGAAGGGCTTACTCAAAAGCTGCGGTGAAGCTTGCTGCTGCTGTGCTGGCCTTGTCTAAAAGGATCCTTCTTGTCTCTCAAGCCTTAAAAAATGGGGGTGTGCCAGCTACGAGCTAGTACCTTAATTAATGGGAAGGGTAAGTTTATGTGAGAGTCTAGGTCAGAGATTTAGTGTTCCCTTCTCCTTCCCATGGAGTCTGCCAGCCACTATAAATTACAATGGTATCCACTGCTACTCTGATTGGGAAGAATGAGCTTTACAGCAAGGCAGCATCAACACCATCCTCAGGGCACAGCAGTCCAGCACTTGATTTGCTTTAGGGCCTCTCTAAATGAAGCAGGTGACTATTACAACCTTGTTCTCAGTCTCAGTTCCTCCCAAGTGTTCTGCATGAAAGTTTTTTGATTCTGTTCTGCTCTGCTGTACTCATTAATATTTTTATATTGCTTCAAAAATGCAATAAAAGTATGTTCAATTCCTATAGTGGCAAGGAGAGGAGTTAATGGTTCCCCTGTGGTTGATTCAGCTGAGCAGAAGTTAGCATCGCCCAGTAATACCAGTGCTGTAAGAATACCCTGGGAATGTGGAGCCCAAATGGAATGCCTTCAGCTGCTGTGTAGGATTCAAGGTGCAGACCTGTGATCAGAAGCTCTGGATATGCTCTATGGAGGTGTGCCATTGCTTGGCAAATTCTCTAAGAAACAAAGTGCCAAATGACATCTAGTTCATTATGGGACAAATTTAATTTTGCAGTGTTGATTTACAGAAGCCTAAAGCCACAATGAAGTTTAGTACTCTGTTTCTTGCAGTTAATGTAAACAAACATGTCTGTGCAGTGAGAACATAACTACTTGTTCAATATTTCACTTCAAAACAGCTTTTTTTTCTAGGAGTAGTGCTTTTATTCATTGTTGTATGAGAAATAAGAAGACTTATTTTCCCAACGTCAATAATGATCCTGTTTTCAACTTTCTGATCTCTGGCTTACTAAATATCATTAATTGTGATAGCTGGTTATTTCAAGTGATTCAGTTTTCTATTCTGTAATGGCCAAATGTGAAGGCCTTAAATTTGAGTGCTCTTAGCTCTCTGAGGCAAGCTACATGGTGCTGCTAGCATCTTGAAAATACTTACTTCAGTTTGTAAATTGAAGAATGGCTATTTATTGTCAGTTATCTCTTCTCTGCTTTCACAACCACGGACAGTACAAATGTTACTCATACTGTGAGTGACAGATAATTCTCTTTAAGTATGTTGTTATTCTGCTCTATCTTACTGAAAAGGATGAAACTACTGTCAGCTGGTATGTGGATCTGGTGGCATTACTGTCCCTCTCTGGACAGAATAAATGCATATTAGTAAATGATGGCTAACGGTCAGACTTTCTGATTTGTGTTTTTATATAACCTAAACACTAAAGCCCTTTAAACACCAATTCTCAATGTTAGAGCTTAATGTTATACTCTGCTTTAAAAACAAACAAACAAAAACAACAAAAAGCAAAAGGCAAAACAGACACACATGCAAAAAGAACCACAACAGAAGAGAGAGAGAGAGAGAGAGTGAGAGAGAGAGAGAGAGAGAAAGTATAGGAAGGCTAAATGCCTTGTCCTACCTCCTGCAGGAGATGGACAGGAAGGAGCGCAGAGCAAATACCGAGATCTTCTTCACCCCAGCCTGCACTCTGCTTGTGATGTTCCCTTTGCCCTTGCAGTACTCTGTAACCTGCCTATGGAATGTGTTTTCCAGCAGAGGAGTTTACATCATTAAGAGTGCCAAACATAGAATCCGCCTTCTAAAAGACATGAGAGCAGAGGAGTGCTTTCTAGTGAGTATGCTGACATGCTTAGCGGCTTGAATAAGAGGATAAGTCTTCTCATCTTTTTTTCCCCCAGTTGGCCTTTCCCTTTGGTTTGCAGTAAGTTCCTCCTAGTTAGAAGGTGAGACTTACAGTGATTTTGTGCATACACACCTGTAGTGCAGGGAGAGGAACAAGGAAATCTTTCTGGAAAGCACGCTTTCTCAAAAGGAGTCTGCCCTGTTTCTGCCCCTTTCCTTAGAAGTCAGTAAAAGGAAGAGGGATTTTGCTAAAAGCGATAGGCAACTTTTATTTTACTGGAGACCACAATCTGTTCTATGAGATGCAGCTCCATAGGGATCTCTTCCCTTCCACATTCTCCTAAATATTAGAGCTTACTCATGCTTGATGCTTAGCAGTATTTGGTCTCTTATGCTCTTTCTGTCATGGTGAATTTTTTTCTTCCCCTGCAGTGATGTTCTGGATGTAATGTACGTTTAACTTCAGGCATAAAGCAACCTCTTCCTAGAATCACTGAATGTCATGAGTTGGAAGGGACATGTAATGATCATAGAGTCCAGCTCCTAAAACAATGGTGATCTTCTATGAGAAATGGAAAGGCCACAAATTCAGTTCTGCAACGTACATATCTGTCTTTTCTTAAATGGGTGAAAGTCTTTTAACTTTTCAAGCCTTTGGTAATGCAGAACAAAGAGAAGTGGAAGACTGCAATCTGTGTGTATTCTAAGAATACTAGAAAGTCTGCCAGACTTCAAGAATAAATTGGTTATCTTAAAGTATGCCTTTAAGTTGCTGCTGTTGAAAACGACCCAAGCAATTCTTAAAAAGTGTTGCAACATTTCTTATTCTCAGTCCATTACAGTGTTTTGATTTCTGGCCACCAACACCTCCAGTAAGAAAATATCCTGCCAAGAATACCACAGACTGTGAAGAGTATAGGACATGGTCCCTGAAGTGGGATCGTCTGGCTCTCAATGTATGAAGACTGATACCGTTCCCGAGAGTGGGTGGCGTCTCTTAAAAACCTCAACCAAGAAGCAGCTGGAGCATCACTGTGTTGCTTTGCTGACAGCTCTGCGAGGCTCTGTTAACAGCCTGGTTACAGCAAGGGCACCAACATTCCATGTTAAGATGCTTGAAGAAGAGTTGAAACCAAAGGCATTAAAGATTACTCCAGCTCCAAAACACTTGATTTATGTCTTAATGATGATTTGCTTCCTTGCTATATCCCTTGATACCTTTTATTTTCCTGGAGCTGGAGATGACTTTTTTCCCTCAGCCAGGAGCTGGACAAAACCTGATTCTGCTCGGAAGGCAGAACCTTATGACCAGGTGACCCATCTGATGAACAAAACATATTCAGAGCTCTTGAGATGGAGGGGAGAGGGGGGAAGTCCTAGAATATAATTTGGAATAGCAGGAAGCATCATTTCTTGGTTCCTCTGAGGAATTTAAAGTTTACTGAACAAATGCTTTTACCCACCTGGAGATTGTCACAGTTCAGCAAGTGCTCTGCTCTCTGTCCTAGAAGCCATGTGTGCTTCAGCACCAGTACTGCTCCTTACACAGATTGTATCTGTGGAGAGTGGGGAGATTTGTTCATCTAGGCCTTGCAGACAAGGTGGGATGGCTTCACTGAATGATGCTTGGAGTGGAGTACTCCATAGTAATGGGCTGTAGGGGTTGTTTGGCAGACCTGCCTTTACAATAGCGCGAGAGATAATGGCCTAAAGTTGCACCAGGGGAGGATGAATATCAGGTTGGATATTTGGAAACATCTCAGAAAGAGTGGTGAGGCATTGAAACAGGCTGCATGGGGAGATGGCAGTTACTGACCCTGGGGGTGTTTGAGATGTGGCTCTGAGGGACATGAGTTAGTGGACATGGTGGTGATGTGTTGATTTTTGGACTATATGATTTTAGTCATCTTTTCCAATCTTTATGATTCCATAATGTCTTGTTTTAATCTCTTTACCTCTTCATTGCCCACTGACTTTAGTAGAATTAATGACCTCTAAGAAACAAATGAATTTTCCTTTGAAGTATTTCCTTTTATGAATCAAACAGCCTTTTCCTTGAATGGCTTTATCTGATCGTGTGGTTGATATATTTTCTAGATGGTGAGAAAGGCCAGCACAATCTTGTGTATCTACTGCCCTGCACAAACACTGAAAACTGGGTAAAAAGGCCTTTCTGCCAGATGCTGTTTTGCCAAGCTTCCTACCTATGTGAAACCTATGAAACCCGTGATCAAATGATAGCAACAATTGCACTTAAAGTGGGGTGTTAAATTGGCATAAATCAACAAAAGAACAAGGTAGAGGACATACAGTTTCTCGTTGGGGTATGGATTGTACTTTTAAACTTGCTGAGTTATGTGAGTGTTTATAGTCTGGGTGGGCAAGAGTCACCCTGATGTGCGTTATGGTGAGGTCACTGTGGAATTTCTGTTGAAGATGGCATGGTTAGGCACCCACAGGAATTGTTTGTTCCCTTTATAATTGAACAGTAGGTCTTCAAAGGAAGGAAAAAAAGTAGTTTACGATGAGCAGAGTTAGGAAAGGAATTAGCTGGGGAGAAACCCATCAATTCCCTGGAGGATGTTTTAAGAAAAAAAGACTACCCTAGAAGTTTTGCCAGGTTTTCAGTCTGAAGGCACACAGTGAAGAAGAGAACTGAGGCTGTATGAGATTTGAACCTTGCCAACTACAGAATTTTTGCACCAATCTGGTGACCTTAAGAAGCTGGATTATCCTGTGAAGGATTTGGATGCTGAGCCACAGAGATTCAAAGGAGTAAATTAAGCAGAGTTTTATGAAAACATTATTTGATATGTTTAACGTCTGGTCTCCTCCCCTCATGTGAATTTAGGGAAATCTTATGAAGATTGGAAGTCTTTCATGGAAGTATTATTTTTAGAATTATTTGTAACATCATTCTTTCAAGGATTATGATTATGTATTATTCAAATTGTGTGTGTGTTTACAGGGGTACGCTAATACATTCAAGGTAGTGAAGGCAAAAGAAGAAATTTTTATGCGATCTCTGCTTATAAACTTATTTCCTTTTCTTTAGTGAAAAAAATATACATGGTTTGGATATGCATAATTCTGACTTGATACTGACTGTAGGTAACTGTAACTGTACAAATTTTATACATAAAACTTGTGCTTTCATCGTTGGCTTAAGGATAGGGATAGATTGGAGGCAAGAGAAAAAGTAATTGAAATGAAGGCCCAGATCCTCCTAATATTCAAACTTTATAATAAAATGTATAGTACCTACAACTGCTTGATTTGTGGGAAGTTCTTAAATTATTCGAAGAGACTGGCTTTTCCTATTATTTCTTGCACATAGAGTAATTTTTTTTTTTTATTAAAGTAGATACTGTTAAAAGCAGCCACTACTAAACTCTCCAAGATCTCAAAGTACTCAAACATTTTCCCATGAGATGCTGCAGATGCACGCACCGCTACCCAGAAAAACCTTTTTTTGTTAAAATGTGGTCTTAACAAGCCTCATTTATGCATGGTTTTTCTTCTGCCAGCCCACGCCCTTCCCTCCTTGCTTTGAGAGGGAATGGAAATGCATAGGAATTTGGTCTCTAGATTTCCTTCTTTTTCATTTAAGACTCGCTGCTGACAAGGGAACATAGAAAAACTAGCAAAATAAGAAAGCAGCCCGAATGCACGTATGGAGGGGGCACTATAGTAAAAACTACTTGTGATCTCTTGTTTCAAGAAACAGTCGCCTGTGACAGGTCTGCCTTTCAGCTTTGTTGTCAGTCAGCTGTGGCCATGAAAATTGCCCAGTTAAGGGAACAACACTGAATGGGGAACGCTAAGAGAACTGGATCAGAGGTCATTACCTGTGAATATCAAAAGGTAACAAAAAAGGAGGTTGCTTGAAACTAGTTACTAATTTCTTACACAATAGTTAGTTGTGAAATTCATGTTACTCATGACAATGAGCAATTACGTTGCTCCAGTAGGCAAGATTCGAAGGGACCACATCTTAAAGTGTTCAAAGCCAAGGGAAAGGACAGATAGATGTGCAACCCTTCTGTATGTTTTTGCTTTGAAGCATAGCTACCCAAATAAGTACTGATGTGACACTGCAGCTGTATTTAACCATTTCCTTATTCTGATGCAATAGTGATCGCAGCCATCTAGAGTGCAGTGTTTAGATCCAGAGCATTGCTTTTAGCCTTTGTGTTCAAGAGAGATTCTGTTAAAATGGGATCTTAGACACTGCACAACAATTCCTGCAAAATTGCATAGAGTAAAAGAACAAAATTGTGATAAAGCCTGAAGTGTAACTAAATTCAAGCAATAAATAGGAATATAACTTTAAAATTGTCTCCCTTGTGCTTTGCTGTCAAAACAAATCTATCTCCTGTAGAAAATGGGATCACAAGGAAATGGCAGATACAAAGCTTCTAGCTCAAAAAATGTTTCTAGCACTTGGTTCATGTGACCTGGAACACATATTATCTATGGCTAATCCTTTCTTCACAGCTACAGAACATGCAAGGAGGGGTAAGAAAGCTGACCTGAGTTTCATCATGAGCAGGGAAAACATGTGGAGGTTGTATTCTTCTGTAGAAAATAACAAGAAAGAAACTGATCTTCTCTAATTTTAGTACTGTTAGTTTGGGTTTGTCAGAAACAGCTGAACTATAGCTCAGTGGTGTATTTATCCTGCACTGGTCTCATTTTGTGTGCGCTTTCCTGACCTATTCCTAAGCTTCTGCTTCTGGATGAAGATCCAGATTTCTGTGAAATTACAATGATGCAACACCTACATACTTCTTGGGGATACTGTTGGTATCAGTCTCTCTGCTGTCAGTAAATCAGTATCTAGCCTACAGAACTTCTGTTAAGTCTTACATTTTTCTGGTGCTCTTGATAGCTTATCTCTTATGAGCAGAAATATATCCGTATAATTTCATAAAGGCCATTTATGCCTTTCAGAAATAATTTCAGTTGTTCTTTTATATTAGGGGCAGGATTTAGGCCTGATTTAGATTGATAATCTGTTGTTATTCATCATGTATTATAAGAACATATAGCTGAAGTTATTTTTTAAGTGCTCGCTTCATGGTCACTGGAAAGTCCTCTTATAGCACCTTAGGTTCTTTTTCTTTGTAATGGTCTCTCAAATTTTAACTAGATTAGGATTTTACTGTAGCAGCAGATGAGTCATATTTTAGAATATTTCTAAATAGTCATATTTCATATATTAGAAAGAAATGTTTTCAGTGCCAAAAAGGGTAAATACGAACTCCGCTGTATGTATTCTGTTGGCATTCTTTTACAGTTTAAAATGTCTGTCTACATTTGACAGCATCACAAATGTTGGCTTTAGCTCAGCAGAAAACCCTTCCAGGTTTGTATGCTGCTTCTTGCTATGCAGTGCCGTGCCTCTGGCCCATGCAGCCCCATTATTTCCCTCCGCTATGCGGCCTCAGTTAAAATGTGTGAGCTTTCTCACCTCCAAGCTGTTGCTCGCTCAAGTGTACAAGTCCATGTACTTCTACACTGTGTGTGTCAGAGGCACCTGGTCACTTGTAATTTGTACTTTCATTCACAAGAAACTGCACTTGTTACTGGGGATTAATCTTTCCATCTCTTGCCCTTTGAATTGTTGCTGATCACCTTTCATTTATAAACTGATTTCTTGGATGATGATAACAATCTTTTAACTCACCTCTCATTTTTCTGCTTTCACATAACTACTCATAAAAATTCAAGCACTTTTCTAATTTGGTAAATAATTTTATTCACATCATACTGTATGTACTGGAACACCAAGAAAGGAAGAAATGTCACTTTTTTGTTCATCCCGTGCAACAGTACAGATCATAAATACAGGGAAAGATTTACTCAGCTCTGGTCTCCTGAGATGTTATTCAGAGGCACTCACTCTGAGGCACTCACGAATGTGAAAACAAGTACAAATACATGTACAAACTAGCCCCTCAGCAGAATGTGCTCTTGGGAGAGGTTCTGAATTTTAGAAATGACTGTTGATCCTTTTGACGATGCCAGAATGGTTTTTAGCAGTGGTGGTATGGAATGGTCTTTACAACCGTCCTGGTTTCACCTGGGATAGAATTAACTTTCTTTCTAGTAGCTCGTATGGTGCTGTGTTTTGTATTTAGAATAATATTGATAATGCATAGATTTTTCAGTTGTTGTTGAGTCATACTTACCCTAAATCAAGAATTTTCAGCTTCTCTTGCTACCTCAACAGTAAGGAGACTGGGGGTGCATAAGGAGCTGCTGGTGGGGACAGAACCAGTACATCTGACCCAGACTGGCAAATAGGATGTCTTATACCCTATGGCATTATTCTCAACAGTAAAGCTGGGGAGAATTGTCTTTGGAGAACAGCTGCTGCTTGGTGTCTGGCTGGGCATTTTCTGAGTGCGTGATGAGAAATTGCACTGTGCATCACTTGTTTATTTTTTTATCATCACCACCAGTGACAGGACAAGGGGAAATGGCCTCAAATTGCGCCATGGGATGTTTAGGTTTGAGAGCAGGAAAAATTTCTTAACAGAAAGGGTTGTTAACGTCTGGAATAGGCTCCTCAGGAAGGTGGTTGAGTCTCCACAGTCCTGCACAGAAGGATTTGGGGGTCCTGGTGGACAAGACACTGGAAATGATCCAGCAGTGTGCACTTGCAGCCCAGAAGGCCAACTGTGTTCTGGGCTGCATTAAAAAAGGGGTGGCCAGCAGGGAGAGGGAGGTGATTGTGCCCCTGTACTCTGCTCCTGTGAGGCCCCATCTGGAGTGCTGTGTCCAGGCCTGGGGGGCTTCCAGTATGGGAAGGACGTGGAGCTCTTAGAGAGGGTCCAGAGGAGGGCCACTAAGATGATCAGAGGGCTGGAGCATCTCTCCTATGAAGAAAGGTTGAGGGAACTGGGCCTATTTAGCTTGGAGAAGGCTCTGGGAGGACCTCATTGTGGCCTTCCAGTAATTGAAGGGAGCTTATAAGCAGGAGGGGGAACGGCTGTTTATGGGTGGATAGGGATAGGATAAGGGGGAATAGTTTTAAACTGAGACACAGGGGAGGTTTAGGTTAGATGTTAGGAGGAAGTTTTTCACACAGATGTTGGTGACACACTGGAACAGGTTGCCCAAGGAGGCTGTGGATGCCCCATCCCTGGAGGCATACAAGGCCAGGCTGGATGTGGGTCTGGGCAGCCTGGTCTGGTGGTTGGCAACGCTGCACATAGCAGAGGGGTTGAAACTGGATGGTGGTTGTGGTCCTTTTCAACCCAGCCCTTTCTATGATTTTTCATCGTTACCATCCCTGAATGTGTTTAAAAAACATTTGGATGTGGAGCGCAGGGACATGACTTAGTGGAAGGTTGTTAGAGTTAGGGTAGTATGGTTAGGTTGTAGTTGCACTTGATGGTCTTGAAGGTCTTTTCTAACCTGAGAAATTCTACAATTATTATTTTCCCTTCCTTTTCTTTCCTATTAAACTGTCTCTATCACAACGCGCAAGTTTTACCTTCTTTTTTTCCTGTTCTCTCCACTATCCCACTGGGAGAGGAGTGCATGAAAGACTGTGGTGCTGAGCTGCCTGCTGGGTTAACCAACAGCAACTTGTTCCTTTTTTTGCCTTTGAAACTATTGCAGTCTTTTTGATAAAATCTTCATCCACACTGCTCCAAAGAAATGGGAACAAAGAGAGGGATATGTATTATTTCATCTGTGGCTTTTTCCATGCTCGAGCTAGTCTTCAGATATGATATAGGTGGTTAGTTCTGAGCTATTCACAAAACAGTTCTATTGAGATAAGTCTTGGCAATTTTGGATGTTTATCCAGTGAATAGTATGCAAGTCTCTTGAACTTGTGAAACTTTCCGAAATAACAAGCTCTCTACGGAATGTCGAATATTGTGATTCCTGCTTTGGGATTAGTCAAATACCTTGAAATACTTTTTCTTACTGATTTTGCAACATTCTTAATTCTGATGTTATTCAACAAACTCAGAATGTAAAACTGCAACCATAACAGAGAGAAGGTTGTGTGTGTGTATGTATGTTTAAGATAAAACAAAACATCAGCAGAATTCTTACAATTTTTTTCTTAATTTTTGACACTTAAGCAGATTGTTTGCCAGTTAGAATCCCATCTTTTTTGTGTAAATTACTTCACTACTGAAAATGACTTTAAAAAAAAAAAACCAAAAAAAAACAAAAAAAACACCACAACAAACAACAAAAAGCCTGCCAAAAACTTATTTGAGACCTACAGTTACTAATCATGTAGTGCCTTGATCTATTTTCTTACTGTACCTCTATGCTTAGTTTCTTTCCCAGCCTGTAATAAGCTCTTTGAAATTTACTGCTTTATCTTACTTTCACCATTAACTGCTTGCTTAAATTCTGAAGGTTGTTAATGTAAGAGGCTTTTTGTTCCTGTTGCAAAATCTGAGGGTGATCCTACAGATGCTTACCTTGAAGCGTTTGTAATATTAATTGGTTATGGGAAATAGGAAAAAGTACAGTATGCTTTTCTTTCTAACTTTTACAGTTGTTTGAAAGGCTGAAGTATGCAGCTTTGTAAGCTCTTGCAGGTTCAGAAAGATAGATTAATTTATGCAGTTTCATTCTGCATGGAGGCGCTTGCTTCCTTAAACAGATTATTAGTGAGAATCCTCTGGTGAGCTGAAGAATTATAGGGGTAATGGCTGTCCAGCCTGTTCTGTGTAAATTGGTGACCAGGTAAGCTGGTTTTGAAAATACAGCTGATATGTTACAACCTCTCTGGGTGAGAGTCCTATGCTATACTCTTAGTGAAGTTTTTTCTGGTCTCTAGCCTGAACCTCTCAGTATGCTGCTTGTGGATGTTGGCCTTTGTTATATTGTCTGCCACTCTCAAAAACCATTTGACTCTGTTGCCTTTGATACATCTCTCTGGGTAGTTGCTGCCACTAAGTGGATCATTCCATCCATCCTAAGCAAACCCTAACCTCATGGTAGCCTTGCAAGCCTTGTGCCCTGACAGTCTCAGCAAATTCTCTACATCCCTCTTGAACACATCCCTGATCCCAAAAGTGAATGAAGTGTAGCGTTATCAATGCTGACTAGAGAGGGATAACCTCCCTGTGTGGTGGACATATGTGGTCCTTTGCTTTATTTGTGACAAGAGTACACTGATTGAATGATATTAATCTGGCATCCAGTGCAACCTCAGGATCTTTTCAAGCTAATCAGCCTATGTCATTTCTGACCTCTATAGGTGCATGGGGTTACTCTTCCCCATGTGAAAACTTTTCACTTTTCTGTGTTGAACATGTGATGTTTGCCCACTACTCAAATTTATGGCCAAACTACTTTGGATTGACATTCTGTCTTTTGTCATAACAGTCACTTCCAATCTAGTATCCTAAAGGGTAATTCAGAAAAATTACAGGCAAATTTCAGTCAAATTTATTCTTGTGAGGAAGTTTTATCTATCCAGTAACTGTAGAAGGAACCATGAAATATTTATTCTCTAATCTAAGACTGGCTTTTGCAGATCGTCCCTGCAAAGAGTGTATATCTGCTGTAGCTTTTAGAAGTTTTGACTGTGGGACATAGAAAAAGACTGCAACTTTCTTTTCTTTTTACCCTACTATGCAACGCTCAGGTGTGAATAGAACTCTAGCCTTTTGTTTGCTAAGTCGTTCTTCTGCTTTGTGTCTGTTTCTGTCTTCCAAATATTTCATCTTTAATGGTTATGGCACACATTAAGCAGAGAACAATCTTATGACTGAACCAGCTCCACAGACTGCTAGCTTCATTATAGAATCTTAACTTAATGTTCAGACTGTTGGTGCATTAATAATTGCTCAGCATAAAATGTTGGCTTGTTTTCTTGTCTTTTTTCCTCTACTAAGCTTTCGCTATTTGTAAATAGCGTACCTGCCTAGTTACCCTATGCTGCGTTTGTCTTGTTAATGTGATACAGAGGGAAGGTTAACTACAAGTACTTGCAATTCTTCTCAGATTTTCACCAGACCTTCCATTTTAATATTCTTAGATAGCAAAACCCCAGTGGATACCTTTATGTGAATATTCCCATCCCTTTCTGTGTTTCAGTGGCCTCTCTCAAAAATGTATTTTGCTATTGACCTCACAGATATCACTTGGATTTATTTATCAGCTGCAGTAGTTCTCAACATTTTTCTCCCCAGCTTATTTCTAGACTGTCGAGAATCTTGCAGTAGAAATGTAATATATATAGCATACAGCAATTCCACTGTTCTGCTCCAATAGTGTGTTGCTTTTGTTTTCTTGCCTCTCCAATTGTTTTGAGTCGTTTGTGTAAGTTTTTACAGATTCCAATGTAAAAATGGTTGTTTTATATGATAGGAAAGTGGACAAGCAGTGCCCTTAAGCTATTGCTTACTGTAGAGACTGCAGCATGTGATAAGCGTATGCAATATATTCTGGATAGTGTTACCTGTAGGATTTGCTTTGAAACGTGTATTTAACTAGCTTTGCTAGTTAATATATATATAAAAAAAAAATATATATATATATATATATTTTTTTTAAACCATAAGATTTCACTTTGGTACAGCTCTTCAAACAAAATTTACAATGTATTTTATTTAATCTTTTCTCCTTCAAAACAAATACATTCCATCATCTCAAGCCAGACTAGGTTAAAAGGAAGATATTTTAATAAGTGAAGAAGTGTGCTACTACCAAGAGGAATAGCAGCAAAAAGGCACAAGACTGATGAGTGAGTGGCTTGCTCAGTCTCAGCAGCAGCAATTTCTCTGTTCAGCCGCTCACCACCCTATGTGCAGCTGTATGAAAAGCCCACTGCTGAGGGGGAGCGAGTGTGATATTCTTGTCAGTAGGGTCCAGCTCATCCTCTCCCTTTTCTTCCTTCATGAATTGCTGTGCCGTGGCTGCCAACCTCATACAGTTTCTTTCTACTGCTAAAGTTCAGCAGAAGTTTGGTGATCCTGCCTGCTGGTGCTTAGTTTACATTAAAATAGTGGGTTGCAATTTAAGATTGCTTCATTCATGCTATGTTGTATCATCCTTGTTTATTTCTTTTCTTTATTAAAAATGGGTAACTTTAAAATGTTTACAGCAGAGAGATGCCTAGATACGCCACATGATGATCTGCCACCTTGTTCCAGCTGAGGGTAAGTTCAAGTAAGAATTCAGATGATACAACAATACCAGGGATGACATTGCCTGGTATTGTGAGCTATCATGAATACGGTGCTTTTCTGGATTGACAGAAAATGAACTTGCAGTTAGTCACCCTGAAAACTTCTGGAATTATTCCTCCGTGTGAAATGTGTGGTGTGAGTGAAAGAACAGACCTTCACAAAACGGTCTCCAGATTGTTGGTGGTTGTATGACTCGGCAGCACTCAGCTGCAATAAGTAGCTACTTTGGACTACTTTGTAAAGGTTTTATCAGTGGGTTTTTTTTTTTTTTTTCCCCCCTCTCCAAATCCTAGATCTGTATTTCACTTGCTTTTTAAATGATACACTTTAGATGTTGTTTGGCTGTTCCCTTTTTTTTTTTTCTTCCTCAATCTTGTCCATCATGCTGGACAATGTTTTAGGTTTTTTTAAAATCAAATAAGGTTTTGAATGAAATAAAATCAGGATATGCTTCAACAGTGTTCTCAAGTATAAGACCTTTCCAGGGTTCAGACCCTAATTTCTAAAAAATAAAGCATTCATAGAATCATACAATGCATTCATTATTTCCACGTACATTCAGCTGTGGTACCTAATGGGAGACACGCAGAACCTGATGTGTGCCTGGTGTGTGTCTCACTGAATCCCAAGATTAATCACCTCTTACCCCAGCCACATGTCTTCACTGTGATCCCATCCATCTTCACTGAAACTAGAACATGCATGAGGTACAGAGTAAAAAAATCAATGCTGGTTAACCTTGCTGATGATTTAAGTGAGGGAGCTGATGGAAGAGCAGAAGCTGAGTAGCGCACTGAGGAGAGCAATTTTTAAATACTTAATTAGAGAGTGCCTAAATTAGACTACGAGCTTTCTGGAGTGCAGATCAAGTATTCTCTCCCCTGATAGGATTAGACCACTTTGGCTACTTATGTCTGGTCCCTTCCAGACATGCCAGCACTTTGATTCCTCCCACTCCCCAGAGGACTGTAATTAAGAAGTTACTGCTTCCCAAGTGCACAATTATATTCTCTAAAAACCAGTAATGAGCCCTTAATCTGAAGCATCCCAAGCTTACTTCATTAGCATACTCTAGATAGGTGGGTAGTTTATTACTCTGCGTGATGTGCTGAGGATGTTTTGTCCTCCAGACAATTTGCTGAAATGCAAATAGTCTTAGAGAGAGGATCAAAAGAAAGATATGAAGTAGACAAAATAGAAGTGTAAGTATTCCTGATAAGTATTTTTGAACAAAAGATTACATAAAAGATCTGGGTATTTGTTGAGTTTGTAGAAAAAGAATGATAATAGGTTTCTAAGGATGAAAAGCTTATGTTTTGCTGTTTTTTATTTTAGACTGTTAAAAAATGCTGATTTTTAATAAGTTGGAAAATAACTGCTGAGAGACAGTCTCTGCTGGTGATAAAAATGAAGTTCAAAGACTTGTTAATCCTTAAATCCTCTTGTTTAGACTAGCCATGAATTCAGTTATATCAGTTGTACTTGTAGGCTTCTGTGAAGGGGAAACTGTTTATATGGAAATTATGTGTGCAAGGTGACTTGTTTGAAAACCTGTTTAGAGCAGTAATTTGTTTAACCTACTACACCACTGTATTTGCCACATCTGACAGAAATTAAGCAAGCCTTAGGCATGATCTTCCAGTGCAGCCACAAAATGTTAGCTAAAACTTCATTGTTGGAATGTATGCATTCATGCTGCTTTCTGGATGGACATGGAGGCTGTTGTATTCCCTCTCTCACTGAATTAGCCTCTAGGCTTTCAGTTGTGCTTCCTCTCTGCTTTCTCTGTTTACACTAAAGAATCATAGAATCATAGAATAGCCTGGGTTGGAAGGAACCTCAAGGATCATCAAGCTCCAACCCCCCTGCCAAGGCAGGGCCACCAACCTCCATATCTAATACTAAGGGCCCCAGGGCCCCATCCAGCCTGGCCTTGAACACTTCCAGGGATGGGGCATCCACAGCCTCTCTGAGCAGCCTATTCCAGCACCTCACAACGGCTTTTCAATTAGCCAGTGTCTCTCAAATATAGCACTCAAAGATGGATGGAGTAGTCTGGGTTACAATATATTAGTGTCTAGCTCAGCAAAAGGTTTTTTTTTTTTAAATTCTATCTTATACCCCTCTTTCATGTATTACAGTATAATTTCTTTTTCTTTAACACTGTGCTCATTGCTAACTCGTGTTCAGCTTGTGACCCCTTGGGTCCTTCTCTACACACTTCAGCTAGTCCTTTGCCACCCTGCCTTATGCAGGTTTTTATTCCTACCTAAAGATATGTAGTGCTCTGAAATTCAATAAGAACAATATCAATATCTTTCCAAATTAATTATTTATCCAGCTTTGCCACATACACTCTTTACTCAGAGCCTTGCTGCCAGAGATGAGCCACAGTCTGGTACCCCCTAGTAGAGGAAAACATCTTTCTGTGCTTGGACCACAGTTCAAGAAGAGGAATTAAATCTCAATTAGTAGATATTGATACCTTGGACCTTCAAAGAAGTCTTAAAAATTAGGAATCTCCTAAGGAAAGCAGGAAAGTCATAGTTCTAAAAGAGTAGTTTCTTGCTTTAATGTCTTTACTAGTAGTAATTTTCTGCTGTTCTACAAGTTATGGCAACTTTCAAGTATGTTGAGTGCAAGCAAAATGGCCTGATTCCACACCAAGGATTAATGGCAATTGCTTGAGAGAGAAAAATAAAAACAAACTGCACAAAAATTAAGGAAACAAAATAATGAATCTTTTTTTAGTAGATGATTCTAATAGATTGCAGTTCAGCAAGTTAACATAATGAGGTAAATGCTATACTAGAAACTATGCAGTACTTTCTTCATTATTTTATGTTCCAAAATGACTTCTGTAATCATTTTAATCCTGGCTGTTGACATGTCTAAAGTATGAAATCACTTGTAAGAACTAATTTAGAAACATGTAAAAGTATTACAGTTATGTGCTTCTGATACTGCCCTGTTTTGGTCAGGAATGAGTGAATCATGCACAATATTATTGCTTCTTGGAATTGTTCAGACCCTCAACATTATTCATTACATGCATTTGGAGAAAGTCTTTAAAATAACAGTGCTAAGTGAATTGTATACAACTTCACTGCAAATCTAAGATTAACTTTGAAGTTAAAATTTATATCTTTTTTATATATTCCTTCTGTTACCCACATTGCAGTGATATTTGTCATGCAAACAGAGCAAGTATTTTAGTTAGAGTGTGCAGATCTCTGAATAAAATGAGTACTACTCTGTTTACCACAATAGTGTTATTATTCAATAACTAATTAAAAAAATTAGTCAAACTAGCATTTATATACATATATAGTAATATACAGTCAAGCAAATTTAGTATCTTTACTTTGCATCCTGTTGATTTTCATGAGCCCTTTCATTTCCTGCAAACTATCTATTAGCGTTGCTAATGTCTCCATTTAACTTAAATTCCCCTGTAAGGAATCTTGGTTTGTGTAACAGAAGATAAAAAGTCTAATTTAGGAAAACATTTTGAAGTGTTGAGTACATGGAAATAACATCCCACTCCTAAGACGACGGCTTTTATAGGACCAGCACTGCTGTCATACTGCAGTATGATGTTTTAAGTTATTGTATCTCTAAGTTTGTAAGAAGAAGGAAAATAGACTTGCTACTTAATACCTTGGAGACGAATGAATTTCAGAGTGGTTGTACTCAGAAGATAATGTCTAAAATTATCCCCATGCTTTATATTGTATGATATGATTTTTGACATCTTGTGGCTGTGTGCAAAAAATGTCATGCTGAATACGTGCAAGTGGGAGAGTAATCCCTGTGTCCACCATCCCTAGGTTTTTCACTTATCAACCAACACCTGTGACACTCAGTGACAAAATGTGTAACAATATTCTACTAGAAATAGGCGCAGGGGCAATTTACATTGTACGGTGCTTTCTTCCATACCATTAGCTCAGTGAAAGATGGTGGTGTTAGCGGTTCAAGAATATTAAACCTGTGTGTTGAGGTGATAATGGCTTCAAGAGCTCTAATTGGTGCTGTTTTTGAAAGGAAGAAGGTTCTGCAAAGTAACTTTATCAAGAGAAGACACTGAGCGTAAACTTGGTTGTACAACCTTGAGATGATGTTCAGGGTGTAAGTAAGAATTTTATGGAGAAGGGAAGTTTGGCAGACTACGGCCTACTTTGTTGTAGAATCAAAGTGCATATAAAGAAAGAGAAAAGAAAATAAAGGTTTCAAGATGAGACATTTGCCTCTGGTCCTAAAAGAATTTTAAGTGGTACTGGGTCAGAAAGATGTTGATGATCTCTCTGAAGTCAGTTCAGCGAAACTTGTCTCACTCTCAGTCATCTTCCATGCTTGACGTATGAGAGGCTGTGTCTGATTGACAGAAGTGGAAAGTTGCTTTGAAAAACTGATATCCAGGAACTGTGTGATCTTTAAGTAAAAATAAAGTGGTGTGCATTCCATCAAATTCTGGCAACTGAGGCCACGCTCTTCTTATGCTGAGATCATGCAGTCAGTAGTTACTGATGTCAGTGTTTTCCATCTTCAAAACTAGAACAGTGCTACAAGCTCATGAAGTTTTGGGAAGAGGCTTTCACTGTGTTTCTGAAGAAGTCTACAGTTCTGAACATCATTAAAAAGGACCACAAGGAAGTGAGTAATTATGATGAATGAAGCTTTGGGGAAAGAATATTAGTCAAGAAAAAACAATACTATCTGCCTGTTCAGTGTGCATGATCCCTTTGACCAAAAAGTGTAGCAGGATTCTGTGGGGAGAATAACAAAGGATGCCCCACTGAAAGCAAATGAGGAGAGATGAATTCTAGTTGCATGGCCATTTTAATCTTGTTTGTTTTTCCTAATTTTTGATCTCTAATAAACAATGCGTTACTTTGTAGAGTGTATGGGAGGTATTTTGGGCCTTGCAGGGTCAGTATTGCATGGTTACTAGGTACATGTGTGCATGTAAACCAATAGCCTACTTATCTTCTCCCAGAAGTCTAGGATTTTTGCTTGTTTAACCAGTGTGTTTTTGCAATGTGATGATTTTGATTTGAGGCTGAGCAGCAAAAAGAATTATGCAAAAACTTACTGTGCTGAATTAGGACTTGCAAGGAATATTTTCAGTTTCCATGGATTTCCTTCTAAATCTGCACTTTGGATGTTTAGTATTGTTTATTTTACATTTTTTTAGGCTCTTTCCTCTGAACTCTTTGTTGCCTCTCTCGTGCTTTTCCCAAATTCTGTTCCCACTGAGCAATTTATAAGGGCAGCTTCAATTATTCTCCCTTTGGTAGGAGACCTTGGAAAAACCTTCAGGAGGCTGTGAACTAGTATGCATCATACAGATTATCCTGTCATGTTTTTACTCTTTGTTTTCCCCCTTTCACCTTTTGTCCTGAGGATGTGCTGCCCTTGTGCTGTGACTACATTGTCTTTTAGCTTCCTGTTTTACTTTAGGTTTCTGATCCTCTTAGAATTGATGCTGTGCATGCACTTTTGGCTCCCATACAGAACCAGTCAATTTCTAATTTCAATTTCTAATAGGGAAAAGCCAAATATCAAAGCCTGGAGAGTTTTGAGCCCAAGCTGGCTCCAAATGAGTAGTAATGACAGGAGGCAGCACTGTTTGTGCCCCTTTGATAGTAGTCCTTGTTCAAATTTTTACATGCTGTGCTATAGGAAAGTTACGTAATGTGAGCATTGTAGTTGTAGTATGGCTGGCTGGCACATGGCTTTTCACATTCTTTTACCTGAAAGTATACATACAGCTTTTCCCAGTACTACAAGGGCTAATAGCCTGAAAACGTCAGGGAGGGCATACAGGCTCAAATGAAAGATTTCTTCGGCCTTGTATCATGGCTCCAGCGTTTTCCCCTACACAAACGGGGAAAGAAACAGGTACTACAGGTGCTAAGTCTGTCACTGTTCATACTGATATCTGCTTTCAAGTAGAAAGGAATACTCTTCATGTGTGGGAAACACATCAAAGGGGATTGGCCCAGGGTTCAAACCAGCAAAGCTTATTGATTTCAACTCTTATGCTGCCAGTGAGAAAAATTGCACAGTCAGAACAGTACGGTATGATCTCTGAAGATTATCTAGTTACAACCCCCCTGCTAAAAAAATTAATTTTAAATGGCAACTGGAAACAGTGACGCTTAAGGGACAGCTTGGCAATGTTCATGGACACAAAGTAATCTATATTCAATAATGTTTCTGCTGTAAACCTCATGCATAAATCAGTACTTCCTGTCTCATATCTGAAAACAATACTCAGGGTTCATTATCTGTTTCAGTAATGCAACTCTAATTTTAGCTGTCAAAAGGTTAGAGTCAAAAACATATAAGAGAATATAATCCCTAGAGTGAAATCTAATGGGACATTTGATTTGTTTCTGTTCCGTTACTTCTGAAAAAGTCATTTTGAAATGGATAATGAATTTATGTCAGTGCTGGTTTTCTGATCTCTTTCTAAACATTCTAAAAGCTTTTTTAGGAATGCCTTTTTTTAAATTTTTTTTTAAAGCGTAACCAAATGGTAGTATGCATTTGTTGTTGTAGCTCTTTATCTGGTTGTTGTTATTTTTTAGTCGATGTTAAAGTGCCTGTGAAGGTAGTTGAAGGATGAGATTTCAAAATTCATGCTTTCTCAAGTAAAATTCATATTGTTGTGACAGACTTGTGCTTGAAATATTAGATAAATGTTTTATGTGTAATTTTCATTGCTACAATTGTACTGGCTGCTCCCAGAGGTTTATCACAGGGAAGGAGAATCCTAAACTTGATAAAGTCCATGAATGTTAATTTCCACTGCTAATTTGATTATGTATGAAGATAAATCATTTCATTTAGGCCTGTTTAGAATTGAGATACACAAGCAAAATTCTCTAATCTAGATTTTGCATTCTATTATAAAGCATACTCAGTTTTTGAGGCCCAAAATAACAAGTTTGTGCTTTAGCTATGCTAGTAAAATTGTAGAGAAATTCCACTGGAAGTGCTGGAGGTATCTACAAGCAGAGTTTTAGTAACTAAGGATGAGTCCTGTTGCAGAATAGATGAGGCTATGGAATTGTTAAGATTGCAGTATTTATTGTCACTGAAGCAGTCAACAATAGAAAGAGATTGAAAAAAGATGGTGACAGATTCATGGAAAAATGTGTGCAGTCTCAGTCTCTGTCTTTGAACTTTGATGCCATTTTCAACAGTAGTGCCCTGACATGACTCTGCTTCAGGCCTTGACAAAGGTCTGACCGAGAGCCAGCATACTGGTTGGCTGTCCCTGAAAGGAACCTGGGTGGTGACATGAAAAAATCTTATCTCTGTTGGTTCACTGTAGTGAAATTTAAAAGACAACACAGCATTCGATTTAGTGTTGTAGGATACTTGCAGTGAAGCTGGAAAGCTTGTACCAGGTGGTTAATAGATTCAAAGAGTGCTTTTAACCTTGGAGAACCAGGCTGAAATGTTTTTTCTTCTCCCTCGTTGACTTGGTCTGCAGCATACAAATGGTGTTTGGCTTGGGCTGATGGCAGACTGAATCCACTGTCACTGTCTTAATTATGGAAAAAGAAGCAGTTATAGTTGAGAACTCAAAAGTGTCATATGCAACTTGCTGCTGCACAGCTGAGAAAAGTTGCAATTTTTCATTTAGTGATGGTTTCAGTAGTGTGGTTAGCCAGTGATTTCAAGCATTTCCATCCTTCAGCATCATCATTTATTCCACTTTTTTGTGCTTTTATCTCTGCCTTTCTTAAATTGAGAATGAGATGGAGAGTCATCGTAATTATAACACTGCTGTACCAGAACTCACACCACATCGAACTATAAAAGCTGTCACTTAACATGAGTCATTCTGTGTGTGCATCTCGTGAGTGAACAACTGAACGAGAGATGCCAAAGTTTGCAAGTTATCTCAGCACTTCAACTGAGTTCAAGGTACAAAAAGTCTCTACTAAACTTCATTGTATTCTTTTTCTTCTCCATGTTTTGGGTTTTCATAGTTACATCAGAAAATAAGCTGCAGAATGTGCATCTTCTCAATATTTTGCAAAATTTTGACTTCCCTTTCTATGGGAGAAACTGGTAAACTGTGGCACTTTTTCTCTAGCTTCTGATAGGCTATTGAACACTGTGTGCACAGCACAAATGTCCATAGTAATCCAGCTACAAGAATTCTTGACATTGCCCTTCTATTCCAGAGGCTACCAAGAAAATGAAGAGAGTACGGAGTTTCTTCAAATCAATGTAAAGTTGTTTTTAATTTTTAATTTTTATTTTTTTCCTGTACTTTCCTCTAGGGACGGAAGCTGGTATGTAAAGGTGCAAAGCTGCTCTTCTGGATGAATGAATATTATTTCCCGGTGATAATCTTTCAAAATCTAGGTAAGATATTTGATTTACTATTTGCTCTGATTCAGATACAACTTGGAAGAAAAAGTACAAAAACAAAAGCAACCCTTCAACCTTTCCTATGTGTTACCTAAATGTATGAGTAAGATAAAACAACTATTTGCTGAAGTATTTTCAGAGATGCTTAATCACAAATGAAAGGACATCTGATAGAAGATATAAACTGTTAAATTCTTACACAAATGGATTCCAATTGCCTGGAATAGCTCAACCAGTTTCTGAAAGGGTCTAAACAGCTACAATTTGTCAAGTTAACCAGTACCACAGTTATTTTCCAAAATACTTTTTTTTCCAAAGTATTCATTTTGCCTATTTATACTGAAAACTCTTTAGTGAAAGGACTACTTACCACTCTATGTTTCTTCAGTATAAGACAAGTTTCTAAACATTATTACAATAAAGCAGTTAAGATGAAATAACTACTCCAGAATGATTCCATACACGGTGGTGAGTAGAGCTTTTAATTAATGCTCCAATACTTCAGATAAAGTCATGACTTACGCAGTACAGCAATTCATTACGCTACTGGTTAGAATCACTGCATTACACTGAATAAAATCCCAAATTGGAATGCTTATCAGCTAAGCCTTTCAAAATGGAATCTGCTGAGTTTTGCTATATTAACCCTATCTATAATAGCAGAATGTAGTTTAATTCAACAAGATGTGCTTAGGTACTAACACTACTGTGTTCAAAACAGGACACAAACTTATCAAATATACTGTAATTGCTATCATTTTCAGGGCGTTTTAAAACTCTGAAACTTTTCCCCCTATTTATTATAATTGTACTTCACCAAAGTATCAGCTTGCCTTTCCTTAGCTCCAATGTAATTGACCCTATTAATTGCTAGTTAAAACTTTCCTCCCTGCAGTCCACTGACTTCAACAGAGTTACAACTTGAGTGGTTTCAGCTGATTGAATCTAATTCAGCTATAACGTAAGAAAGTAGCATAATTCTTGCAGTATGTGACAGAAGAAGCAATTGGCAAAGGTGAATTTTTGAGATACTTTGTGGAAATGTAATTAAGTATAGCCTTCTGGTAGATTCTCCTGCTTCAGTGTCTTAACAAAGCTTCTGGATTTTCTGATTGAAGTTCAGCATTTGGGTGGCTTTGTTAACATCAAGTTAAAAGGTTCCAATATAATTAAATAAATTCAAAACCAAATATAATAGGTAGGAATTTTGCTAAAACTGTTTGGAATCTGTTATATGAATGTGAAACAATTTTTAAATCATTTGTCCTTCTGAATGTAGTTAAGACTTCTAAGCTTTGAGGAAAAGTCCTAAATGTCTGAATTAAAAAAAAAAAAAAAAAAAAAAAAAAGCAAAACAAAAGGTTCACACTATTCTTTGATATTGATGGGGACAAAGATTATGCCAAAATAATGCATGCAAGGTCTATCTGCATTTTGGTTTTCCATTTCTAAGTTCTAACTTGTTATGATGGATGTTGGAATGACTCTTTGTTAAGCTCACATCACTTTGATATATCACATAATGACATTTTGTTAAGCTGTCAGAAGACTAGATTAGTGTGTATCTTCAAATGCAGACCCTGAGATTGGAGAAGGTGCAAAAAATTTGGAATGAGCTCCAGTTTTAAGCTGAGAAAAAATATACATACCAGCATTGTTGCTGTCTGTAGACAATTTTAGTTGAGCTGTCTACAAATGGGGAAATGCTGAAGTGATCATTTGCTGTGTGAATGTCTATTTAGCTGCCTTTCGTATTAACAAGCTTAAAACCAAAAGATGGGCAACAGAAAGGTCCATGACAGTGATCAAATACAAAATCAGTTAGAACTAACAATAATAAAAGCTGCATATTAGATATGGATTGGTTACATCGGTGAGATGACAAAATTACGTCTCTGTCTTACTGGTGGTGCTTGTACTTGCTAACAAAGTAATGCATGACCTTGTTCTCAGAGCATATTTGCTGTCTTTATGTGGGTAGAAATATGTGAGTGTGATAGACTGACACTTAAAATCTGCATTATATTGCCCTTTGGGAAGGACTAAGGGGCCAGAGAGTTTTCTTGCATATTTTAGAAGATTCTTTCTGTTAGCATGAATGGCTTCCTGACTTCATAACTATTCAGGATACATTACCATAGATGATAGCCAGCCTTAAAGGGATCTCTGCATCACTGCAGAGGTCACTGGATCAAGGTGTCTGCCAGGACAATGAGCAGTATGAACATATCATCTCTGAACAGCTGAGGATTGAGTGTCCTGGAGCTCCTCAGATATTAAACTACATGACATATCCTCACCAGACATATGGATGAACTTGTCATGTTAGTTTGTTGGTCAGCCCAAGGGATGATATAACAATTATTCAGTAAAGTTCAGGATTTTCTGTAAAATACTGTCAATTACATCATACTGAGCTGAAGAAAAAATCCTATACCTGTAAGATTCAAAACTAAATGTAAAACAAAATGTAATTAATTTTGACAGATTAGTGCCTGAAATGTCCAACTAAGAGTTTATTTAGCATGTGTTCTTATGGACCAGTCAGCATAAGTGATAACGAGCACCTCATAGAATCCCAAAGAAAACAGTATATTCAAAGCTGGTGAGTATTTACATAGTTAGTTAACAAAAGTGGAAGAGGCACTGTGTAAACCCACCTACTGAAAGAAGCTAGAAAAGATTGCAAAATCAAAGAATCATTAGAATGGTTTGAGTTGGAAGAGAGCTTAAAGCCCACGCAGCCCCAGACCAGTGCTTTGGGCAGGGCTTCCAGGCTGCAAGTGCACATTGTTCAAGGTACAAGAATATTGCTGCTTTAATATATTCCAAGGACAGGGAGTTCATAAGCTAACTTCTGTGCTTCAGTTCTGACCTTATTGAGGTAAAAGAAATGTTTGAATAGTCTTTAAAAATGCTAGTAATTTAAATGATAAATGCTGCTAAGTTCTTTTCTCCTTCGTGCCTAAAATTTACACAAAATCTTCCATTGAAGTATGCAATCAAGTACCTAGGCAGCTGCATTTAGATTTACATCTACTGCCAAAACAATATATCTTTCAGATAAGAATTTCATGTGTGACTCTTAATAATAATGTTTTAAATTCAAAGACTGATTCCATCTGAATAATGAAGCAAGATAGCCAAGAAAATAGATATGAGCCTGACGACACAAATTCATTAAAATAAGAAAAATCCATGGAACAGTGATGATAATGAGAAACCATTGAGTATCATTTGACAACCTGAAAACAATGATTACATTTATGGCTAGCTGCATGGAGGGGTCTGTTTTACTATTTTTATGGTCTTTCTCTCTCTAAATCAGAGGGATAAAAAAACTGTGGCATCTCAGTTGCTCTCATTACCATGGGCATACAGAATCTTAGTAATACAAAAACTAAGTCTGATGGCTGTATAAGGAATAATGCTTTATTTTACTTAAGTAAAGATTAGCATTGATGATTGCCCTTATTCCTGTACTATATAATTATTTAGTAATGACAAATATTACCACTTCAAGAAGGCAATTTAATGTAATCAAGATATTCTCCTTTCTAATTTTGCTCTTGGTTTCCATTTAATTTGCAGATAGTGTATGTGTTACCTGTCTTCATTTTAGAAATAAGTTGTCCATACAAAATCTGCTTTTAAAATAATTGTTTGAAGATGTGCAATCTTTGTTTTCCTTGTTAAAATATTTTTACCTTCTTCTGAGTATAATGAACTTCCATAGCAAGTGCTGATGAGATGCATGATTGCCCATCAGTTCCTTGCCCCTTTCTTCATTGCTTATACTGTTCCTTTTTTTTTTTTTTTTAGCAAATCAACTTAGTAGTGAGCAAAAAGTGGCACCAATGCAAGAGCCAAATCCATCCTATAATGTCTGTGTATTTGCCTGCCTGCAGGGCTGCACTCATTCTCTTGACAGACCATGGGATGTGTCACGGAGTTGACCAGATCAATCTATGTCTGTGACAGGGGCGGCAGGCCTCTGCCCTCCCCCCCCACCCCAGTCCCACAAAAAATGGGAAGGAAGGAAGGGAGGAAAAGAGCAGTGGCAACAATCTATGGAGGAAAACTTATTTTACTATAATATTGGAATGCAAGATAACACAATATATACAATTTAATTGAAATTGAGATTAATAAATCAGACAAGATGAGAGAGAGAGTTCCCGGGACCGAGTCAAACCTGAAAAGCTTGGAACGGCCAGGAAAGCACCCTCCAGCACCCACTGCAAGGCAGCAAGAGAGCGCCCCCCCCACCCGGAAGGGCCAGATCCCGTGACTGCTGTAATGTACAGGGATAGGTACTTGGAATTGGGGCAGTGACACTTTAATGCCCCGTGCACTACATGATGTTTTGATGTGGAATACTGAAACCCAAAAACAAAAAACAAACAAACAAAAAAATGTAGAACCATGACAGGATGTTAGGAGTACTGAGAGGGCTCACAGGACAAGCTGATGCTCTGTATATTTCCAGCCAGAGACAAGTTTTATAACTGATCCATCTCCATTGACTTCCGTTGACTATGGAAAGACAAAAGGCACTGCCTGGGACACAGCAACCTTTTGCTGTTGGAGCGCAGATGGCATGGAAGAGCTTTATGTGACATAAACTGTCACAAATCATTCAGTGCAGTAAAGTTCGCTGTTGAGACCTGTTTTCTTTAAGCTTTCAGTCTGTCACTGTCTTTTGAAAACTAGCATAGAACCAGCAAGCCCATTTCCATCAAAAAATGAAAGTCCTGTTTATTCTTCCATTTTCTCCCACCAGGTAATTTCATTCTATAACATCACCTCAGATATTATAGTAGAATTAATGAAGAAAGTAGATTTTTAAAAAGGTAAGTGAAAAGGAAAGGGATGCTTTCAGACTAGACATTTGCCACACCTGAGTCTGCTGAACTTCCTAGGTACAATATGAAGCCACTCACTTTCTGCACTATAGGCACAGATGTTCTAAGATGTTTTAATATCACCTCATTATACAGACCTGTAGTTGATTTGAATACCACTAACATTCACTGCTGAGTCCTGTATGGACCATAGCGAGTGTTTCTTTGAGTCTGACTGAGAGCTCAGACTAAAATGCTGTTAGAGACAAAGAACATCACTTTACTTCCTGTTTTCCCGAAGCCTTGATGGTTATTCTGTTTCTAATGGTTTTCTCTTGATTTGAGATACATCATTTAATAACTTTTTTTAAAGTTAAACTAATGAGGTTATGAATCACAAATCTCCCATTTGGCCAGTACTGCCAGTACTTGGTTCACCTGTTTTTTAATTTGTCGTTTGGAGGAACTACTGATTGAAGTAAAGTTCTGCTTGAAAATATAAAATCTTATGAGTCTGGGAACTTTGTCTTTATGCCTTGTAAATACTGAAAGTAGCCTGTATTTTGACCTATTTTTCACTAAAACCATATGATTCATTCTGTTTACTCTGTATCAAAGAGAAGACTTTCCTATTTTTTTTGTTAATTTTACAGTTACCTAGCGACACTTTTAAAATTCTTTTGTTATTACAAGTACAGCAACTTTGTCTTTGCCTCTTTCACTGTAAGAGTTTTAAAGATGACCTCTTCTGATTTTTCAGACACACAGAAAACAGACAAAACCGTGAGATGTCAGGACTCTGAACTTCTGTAGATACAAGACATGGTAAGGAGTGGTGAATGTGTGAAAATATGCTTATCTACGCATTAGTAGATGCGAAGAAGAAACGTCTGTTTCTTCTTCTATGAAAAAAGTAATGAGAGAACTCTGCCCATGGCAGGGGAGTGGGAACTAGATGATCTTTGAGGTCTGACCCAAGCCATTCTATGATTATATTCTATAAAATATCACAGAACAGAATCATAGGATCATTAGGGTTGGAAAAAACTTCTAGGATCTTCTAGTCCAACCATCCAGATACCACCAATATTACTCACTACACCATGTCCTTAAGTGTTACATCTACATTTTCCTTAAACACCTTCAGGGATGGTGACTCTGCAACTTCTCTGGGAGTCTGTATCTCAAGAAGGATTTCTAAGAATGTCAAATGATGATACATTTCTTTATTATCTCTGAACATACACAATTTTTCAGGTATAGTTACAAGCAATCCCACTTAATGTGAACTTGTCTGGACAACTGATTGCTTAGTATTTCAGTTTGTCTCTTGTTACTTTTTGTATCCAAACATTCAATATTGAATGATGATTTTGCTCTTGCACAGTTCCCAGTAGTTTTACCCTTCTATTTTTAAATATTGTTGTATGTAGGTCACTTTTAGGTGCTTTATGAAGCATTGTCGTTAAGCTATTGCATTTGAATTGTTATGAAAACCAAAGATTTGGGGATTTTGCCATCTTTGTTATTTAGAAGCTATGTTTGTGCACTATTGGAAAAGTCACTTCTTTTCAAGCTACAAATACCAAAAACAGAAATAAAAACAAGCATGCGGTGGCATAAAATGACCACAGGCCAACAAAAAAGCGAGAAAAATGTTCTCTCACATCACATCTTTGTTATGAACTAATATCAAAAGATTTTAGAGTTCAGCTAGGCAAAGAGATATTTAGTTAAGCAAAATAATGAGTTCTGCTATGCTTTTCATCTTCAAAATGTCTTACAAAGGTTAAACCTTTAAAATACATCTGTGAAATGAAGCGTTATATTACTAGTGTTACTTTTTTCCCCTCAGTTGAAGTAGATGTTGAATGTTTAAACGTCCAGAGCTGCAGAGAAGGTTGATTAGATTTAGGACTGAAGTTTGTGAACTTCTCCTGCAGTGCCTGCACTTCTCAGACTGTGCTTGATGTTCTTCACTAATTTATAGTCCACCATCCATTGGTCACGTCCTTCTTTCCCTAGTGTGTCTACAGCTTTCCCTTGCACTTGTGCGTACCTACACTTACTGGGTAAGGCTGCCATAACCCTCTAGGTACACCCTCACCTGCCTACATTTGACTTTTCAGATCCCTTTATTTCCTCTGGCACTACTTTACAAAAAGATCAGTTCTAGAACTCAGCAAAACTCTCAGTTGAAATTGTTTTGTGGAGCCTTGATGAAACCACCATAAATGAATTTGATCCCACATTATGTATAGCCCTCATGAATTTACATAAAGGAGCTCTACATATGAAGGCAGACAGTGACTCACCACCTCCCATGTTTGCATCAGTCTTAGAAAGATAACATCTGTACCAGGTGGCCCAGGGATGAGAATGGAAGTAGAAATTGCGTCTGTCAAATACCTGTGAGAAAGCAAAATGTCATAATTATATACTCCGTAAGTTTCAGTGAAAGAGATCTCTACTTCAGGAGAGGAAAACCTTCTTTCAGAAGTTTTAAACTGTAATTTGCAGGATTTCTTCAGCTAACTGGTAATGGCTATTTAAATGCTTAGAGATCAACATCAGGAAAACCCTACAGTTTGTAAAAGTATGTAGCTGGTAATATGTTTGTAGCAGGGTAGTAACCAATAAAAACCTGGTAGGATTTGACAGTCCAGAAAAGCCTCTACTTGAAAAGCTCAAGAAATTATAAAAAAGGACTTAGAACCTCTGGAGATAAACAATAAAAAGAGGAGGAAGTCTGTGATGATTAGCCTTGCTAGCAAGTTTAGTGCATCATATGCTATATATATTAGTACCCAAGTGCATCTGTGAGTTTTTGGATGTCCTCAACTCTGACTGCAGTGGGAGCCCAAGACACTTGGTATTTTGCAGCCTTAGGCTTCTTGTTATTAATCTGAGGATGCACAGAATCACAGAATGGCCAGGGTTGGAAGGGACCTCAAGGATCATGAATCTCCAACCCCCCTTCCACAGGCAGGGCCACCAACCTCCTTCAATGCTAGACCAGGCTGTCCAGGGCCCCATCTAGTCTGGGCTTGAACACCTCCAGGGACAGGGCATCCACAGCCTCTCTGGGCAGCCTGTTGCAGCACCTCACCACTCTCTCTGTGAAGAACTTCCCCTGATATCCAACCTAAATCTGCCCTCCTTCAACTTGAAATCATTTCCCCTTGTCCTGCAGTTATCAACCCTTTCAAAGAGTTGTTTGTAGGCTCCTGTTTGTAGGCTCCCTTTAGATACTGAAAGGCTGCAATGAGGTCACCCAACAGCCTTCTTTGAACTGCAGGACATTGTTTCTTGCTTTGTCAAAATATCAATTTTTTTTTAATATGTGATTCATAATAATTAACTTGCCTAAAGAAGAAATATACTGCAAAGGTGTACCATAAAAAGTGGAAATATAAATAATTATATAAATAATATAAATATAAATAAGTGGCTGATTTAATTCTGAATATGTTTAAACGGCTAATGTACTTAAAATGCAGAAAATCAAATACTGAAGGCAGCTTTTGTTTCAAAGTAGATGATCAGTAAGAAAAAACAGTAAAACAGAAGACGAAGTTACAGAAGACCTATGGAAAGATCATTAATTTCTTAGCAATAAAAAAGGACTAATAATTTTTTGGGCATTATCTAATAATGCAAAAGTTCTATGAACAGTTGACTGTGACTTGGCACCAGATCAGTTTCCACAGCACAGAGCCCTCTGGGGAGTTTAATGAAGATGGTTACTGTCCTGTTTTACCTTCAAGAAGATAATGTGGCTGATAGCCTAGCTGAAGTGCCTCTACACCAGTGCACACAGCATAGGAAATAAGCAGGAGATAGAAATTGCAGTGCAATTAGAAAGCTGTGACCTAAATGGCATTACAGAAACACAGTAGGAAGAATTGCAGAACTGAAATAATATGGTTGAGGGAAACAAGCTTTTTGGAAGGGATAGGTCAGGCAAAGGGGATAGAGCAGTTACCCTCTATGTTAAGAAGTGGATAGATTGAGAAGAGCTGCCTCTGAGAAGCAGCCATGATCAGGTTTAGAGCTTGTGTGTAAGAATTAGGGATGGGGCCAATAAAGGACATCTAGTGGTCAGGATGTATTATAGTATGCTTGATCAAGGAGAGCCTCCTGACAGGCCTTCTTTCATTAGCTAGAAGAGGTGTCAAGCTTGAAGGCTCTCATCCTGATGGGGAATTTCAACCACCTGGATGACTGCTGGGAAAACAACACAGCTAGCTGCAAGCAATCCAGGAGTCTTGTGGAGTCTGTTGAGGATGACTTCCTGGTCCAGATACTGGACAGACCAACTAGAGGCTGATGTGATTGCCAAACCACTCTTCATCATGTTTGAAATGTCATGGTTGTCAGGCAAAATTCCTGGTGAATGAAAGAGAATCTCACTCATTTTCAAGGAAGAGAGAAATGAAGTTCTGGGGAACAATGGGCTGACAAGCCTTGTGTATGTGCCTGGATAGATAATGGACAAGATCCTCCTGGAAGAGTTGTTAAGGTACAAATGTGGAAGTGATCCAAGACAGTCAACATGGTTTCATCAAGAGTAGATTGTGCCTGACCAATCTGTTGACCTGTTACAAAGGAGTGATGGCACTGATGGACAAAAGAAGGGCAACTGGTGTCATCTTCCTGGACTTGAGCAAGGCCTTTGTTGAGTTCCCCCAGCACATCCTTGTCTCTAAATTGGAGAGAGATGAATTTGAAGGCTGGACTATTTGGTGGGTAAAGAATTGGTTGGATGGTTTCAGGCAAAGGCTTGTGGTGAACAGCTTAATGTCCAGGTGGAGGCTGGTGACAAGTGGTGTCCCCCAGGAGTCTGTCTTGGGGCTGGTGCTTTTCAACATCTTCACTGATAAAGATGTTGACAGATAACAGATAGTGGGATCAAGCATAAATTATTCTTAACAGAACATCCAGGTTGCACTTAGACAATTTAGAGACTTTGTTTGGCTTTTCTAGAGGATAAAAAAAGTTCTGTTCCTTGCCAAACTCTAGATCCTTTTCGTACAGTCCTTCTCTCAATATTCTACACTTTTGTTATCCTCCTTTCCTTTCAACTTCTGTATCCTTATATTTTTTGTCTTCATTATCTTTTATTGCTGTAAGATGGCTCACTGCACAGAAACCCTTCTTAAAAGCGCTCCCATTTTCCCTATCCTGAACATCTAATGCAGAAGTATTTTCAAAATATGTGCGTTTATTTAGTTGAAAATTTCCCAATTGGCTCACAGTCCAGTAAGCCACACTCTCATATGAGCACGGAGAGACTCCTCTGAAGGAGACCTGGAGGCCACGTGGGCGCTTAATAATTTGGATCTTGTTATCTAGCCTGGTGTTCTGCTAGGCATTCCTAGGAAGGCAGATTTACAGACTGCCTACCAGCTCTTGCTAAGACCTTGTTTGAAGGTGAGGGGAAGATGGATGCGAGAGCCCTTGTTGATGATATAGCAGTGTGAACATAGCTGTTTTACTTTTCATTGTTTTAGACTAATTAAAATGTAAGTACTTTGGGATAAGGACCTAGAGATGCAGACGTATACTGAACAGACATTGCCTTAGGAGAATCCAAGATAGCCAGCAGGTATAATTCATATGGGATTATTTCTTTTAGCTTTCTAAGAACAGCTGAGAAAATAAGTAACATTCAATCAGTAACTGGGACTATTTCTGGAGCAGTGACTCCAATAAATTGAGAATAGAAAGGAAGAGAATACAGAACTGCATGAATTCGGACTTTTGGAACCATTCAGAAGTAATTTACAAACAGGATATTTTTTTGTTGCGGCAGAAAATCCTCAGGCAAAAGGAAAACTTACGAAATTACTCCAAACCCTTTAAGCTCATCATTTCATTAAATACATTGTAGCCAAACTTTTAGCAGATGAACAGGGTCTACTTCTGCCTATTGGGAATTGGTATCTCTAAATGTAAACAAACTTCTTTTTTACCCAATATAAAAACATTTCACAACTGCTCAAAAGGCCAATAATCTCAATTTGTGCATGGCAGCGGCTGTATTTAGGGAAGTAGTTTGTGCAGCAGAAGTAATTCTGGAGGCTAAGAATTTCTGGACCTGCCTTCATCTCTGAAGCATATTCATTGATTCCATTGCTTTTGAGCCTCAGATTTCTTTTGCTTCAGGTCTAAATGTTTATTACCTCAGATTGAAGTCTGCCAGTAATCAAAAAGCAGGACTCTCAATTCCAAGTCTTTTGTCCTAGCAATGACACCTTGGCATTGAAATTATGAAGGCTTTGATCTTGTGAAAGACAGGAGCAAAATTCCTGTGAAATGTATGGAATACAAAGACAAGCTTTTTTTTTTTTTGCTTTTTTTTTTTTTTTTTTTTTTTTTGTGTGTGTGTGTGTGTGGTTAAAAATAATATCTGCAATAATTCCATGACAAAACTAAAATTGCCTATCTTACTCTGTGGAGGATGCTAAATAAGAATTTTTAAATTGTATCTTGTGCTAAGGTAATTATGGAAAAAAATTCAGCTTTACATGAATTTGACAGCTGTTTTAAAAGCTCAACTGGCAACCATTCACTACGGTGCTGAAGACCTATGTTCAAAATCTCATATAAGGGCTTGTCTTCTAAAAGCTAGCTAAGACTTGAGATTGCATAACAAAAATGACAGCCTTAGTGCAAAGGCAAATTGAAATCAATCTGTGATATTGAAATGTTTGTGTTTCCTGTATAAAGGGGACAAGGAATTAGAAGGTAATGCTACCCTGAATGGCTTGATGTCCCCACTTGGGGACATCAATTTACAGTGACTTAAATGTACACTGGCTGCTTAGATACACCAGAAACTGACAGATCAGTACAGTCCTATAAATCTTGAACAAGTATAGCTTTTCAAAAACAACCTTTCAGGAGAAGAAAAAGCCCAAAATAATGACAGTGCACTGACAGTATAATAAAGAGGAATTCGTTATTCTGACTGCAGGGTTTGACAGAGACCAGAGGGCAAATGCATAAAAAAGGAAAAAAGAGCCTGTGTTCAAATGTCATAAAATCCCTGCCTCAATTGAAAGAAAAATAAATATTCTCAAATTATTTTATATGAGCATAATAATAAATAAAAAGTTAATTTATCTGATCATGGCAAATATTTCTGAGCACAAAGCTGAGGATGCAGTGTTATCATATATGATATCATCTGAGTACAAATAAACGCTTTTTAGGGTTGTCACTGCCATGAAAATAAATGAAGCCTATTACATCTGATGGTGAGGAAAAATGGAGCAAAAATTAAAATGAATAGTGAGTGAAGGGTTAAATAGGTAGGATGGTCTTTGGGAGTAATTTTTCTTGACAATTTTTAGGTTACCATTTAATTGTAGAAACAAATCTGATTATTACTATTTCTTTTATTACTGGAAAAGAATAATAGCAGCTCACAGGAATGACTACTTCTATATGCAGACATAAATTGCACCCTCAGACAAGATCTCAATCCCACAGAGGAACAGAAATAAATTGAAAACCCAGTTGTTTTTCTGAAGATATTTAGTTCTAAACATACGTTCTTGCATAATTTGTCTTCCTATTACTATTATAACTTTAGGGATTTTTTTTAAGGGTTTTTTTTTTTTTTTTTTTTTAATTGAATGCTTTTGTGAGGAAGAAGGATTTTTTGAGTTTTTGTTCCCTTGATATTTCCTATGCAAAGTTACAATCCTCATGCAGCTTGTATGAAGAGGATTAGAACATGTCATCACTAATTGCAGATGAGGATTTAATGCAGAGACGGTCAGGAGAAGAAGATAAATGAGATTGCCCCACCTGTCTTTATTCAGACTACACAGACATTTTGCTTCTGCCACTGCTGCTCCAAAGATTTTGCTTGGCTTTCATATCTCTTATCACTACATAGAAAGAGAAAATTTTTGTTGAATATAATGAACGACTGATTTTTCTATTGCTTGTGCTCATTATTTCTAAGGATCCATTTCTGCCCTAAGAACCACAAAGACTTAGTTGGTCTCACACACACAAAAAAAAAGCAGGTGGAAAAAAGAATAATTTATGAATTAAAAAAAATCCCAGATTGCAGTTGCTTTTTTTTCCTGTTTCTGTTAGACAGTAAACTTTGGAGTACTGGCATTGATCTTCTAGTATGCCATAAGAGTGCGTCATATGATGATAGAAACCATCTGCAAATATTACTGTTATTTAATGTCAACAACAGGTAGTAGTAATTTAACTAATATGCTTTAGGAATTACATAAGTAGCAATAGAACAAAATAATGTCAGCTTGCATTTCCCATTGTTTTGTTTCAAGACAAATCAATTGCAAAACACAAATCAAAGTAATGGATACACGTTGTAGACAATTTTGGGTCCCAAGAATTAATGACTGAGAGAACTTTCTCTCATAAATATTATACAATAAAGATCCAAAAAGCTCCCATGTGAGGCCTTGAACTACTTGGAAGGACATTTTATATTAGTCCTAACGTTTTTTAATGGGTTAAAAACTAACGAGTAAGACAAAATGAGTAAGACCAAGTAGTCCAAGTTACATTGCAATTCTCTGGATGGATCATTCTTCACTAAACCATGTAAGTAAAGGACAGAAGTTACTGTCCCTTAATTTGCTTTAAAAAAGATAATTTTCTTTCGAAGTCTACCTCAGGCCTTTCAATAAGACAAAAAAGTGACTCAGCAGTTTCAAAATATGATCGAGGCAGTGGGAATTTCATTATCTTCAGTCATCTAATGAGAAACAGAATTTTGTTACAATTTTGTTTTCAGGACTTATCAGCCCCTGTACTCAGCACTGGTGAGGCTGTACCTTGAGTACTGTGTCCAGTTTTGCGCCCCCCCCCCCTCTGCAAGAAAGTCATTGGGGGCCTGGAGAGTGTTCAAAGAAGGGCTACAAAGCTGGTGAGAGGTCTGGAGCACAGGGCTTATGAGGAGCAGCTGAAGGAGCTGGGATTGTTCAGTCTGGAGAAGAGGAGGCTCAGGGGAGACCTTATTGCTCTCTATAACTACCTGAAGGGAGGTTGTGGTGAGCTGGGGGTCAGCCTCTTCTCTAGACAAGTGATAGAACTAGAGGGAATGGCTTCAAACTGTACAAGGGGAGATGCAGGCTGGATATTAGGAAATACTACTTTTCTGAAAGCGTGATCAGGCACTGGAATGGACTGCCCAGAGAGGTGGTGGAGTCACCGACCCTGAAAGTGTTCAAAGAACGTTTGGACATTGTGTTGAGGGACATGGTTTAGTGAGAGCTATTGGTGATAGATGGATGGTTGGACTGGGTGATCCTGTGGGTCTTTTCCAACCTTCATGATTCTATGATTCCATGATTCTAAATCTTGACAGATCAGAAAAATGGAAAGGACTGTCTCCTGATTGAGTCTGAAGAAGAGCTTGAAATTCATTTTCAAGCAGAAATTATATATATATTTAAAATTCTACCTTTATTAATAAAGTCAGTGAAATATGCAGTAAAGCTACCTCATTGTCTAACTTATCAACAGAGCTGTAACCAAGGTTCCCCTTTTCTGTATGTTCTTCCTATGCCATATTTTGGCTTTTCTCTTCAGGGGAAGGATATGTATTTTTTTCTGGATCATTTAGAAAGCAGCTTGTGATTTGAATTAAGAGAAGAATTAAATGCTATGTGTTTCTCAAAATTAAAGGAAAATAAAATTTCAGCTGTATCAAATAGTTGTTGATGTAACATTTTGGTTCTTGATCACCTGAACCCACGATGAAAATCAATATCTTGCCATGAGAACAATGTTACTAAAATGGATGTTTTAGACTTTTACTCAGAGCAGTTCCTGTGAGGAAGAAATACTTCCTGAGGACAGTGCGTAGTATTTTAAAACTTGTATGACATTTTGCAAAAGATATAACAGGTACAGTAAGAGTGCTCTCTCCCTGACAAAGCAATGTCTTACATATCAGAAGGGTATACCTGCAGAGCAGGCAACATTTGAGTTCTCTACAGTAAGCTTTTGCTGAAGTGATCATGTAGCTCTACTTTTCCTGGAATGTTGCCTCTGTTTTAATGTATAGCTGTTGGTGGTGCAGGGTTTAATGCAGGGAAAGTTCTGGAAAAAATGAAGGAAATCTTGCTGCAAACTTTGTCAGTGGCTTGGCAACTTATTAGGAGACAGATTAACATTCTGTTGAGTCATCTGTGCTATCAAAGTTTGGGGTTCTGAGCAACACAGTGGTTTACAGAAGCCTGCTCAGATTTTTTTGCTTCCTTTCATCTCAGTGGAGATGCTGCTGTCTAAATAGCCTTTGGGGAAAATTTCCTTTGTGGGACACAGACATAGCAGTGGGAATAGCTGGAGCCTGCTGAAGGTAACGATCATATTTTTCTTCTTCTAGAAAAGGCAAATAAATACCCTGTAGACTTCATACAAAAGATCTCAGGAAGCATTTTTATTACCTTTTACTGATTTGGTTTGCTTTTTTGGTAAGTATTTTTTGAAGACAAATGGCTTTGGATAGTCTAGGCATGGAATATTTTCATCATTCTTTTATCTGTTTTTCAGCAATGCTAGGTTGGTGGAGCAAATGGGGAAAGCTGTTACCAAGGAGGAAGAGGGAGAAGTACTTGAATGCAGACGAAGTGGAAATTCTCCTTCAGCCAAAGCCATTTCTCACCAGTTTCCTCAAAGCTGTGAGAACGTACCCAAAAGATCCATCACCACAACTCATATAGGTAAAAGCAAACCAGGTATTTGTAAGAGAAAGTACTGCTATAGAAGTAAGACATAATATGGGTAATTTAAAAATCTCAACTTCTACTCTATTTTCCAGATTGACTGGTGTTTGTAGGGTCTCAATAAATACAGCTCAAAAGATGCTATTTTCAGAGACGTCATCGCCCCTATCAAAAACAGATCTATTTAATGATGGTGTGCAGTCAAAGAATTCCTCTCCATTCTGCAAGATCACGTTTCATTTCAATAAAGTAAAGCTATACCAGAAAGTACAACAGTTTGCCATAGAATCATTTGAGTTGGAATGGACCCTTACAGGAGATTTATCCCAACTCCCCTGCAATGAACAAAGATACCTGCAGCTTGATAAGGGTGCTCAGAGTCCCATCCAGCCTGATCAAGGATGTCTCCAGGGACAGTGCATCCACCATCTCTCTGGGCAAGCTGTTCCAGTTTCCCTCACTACTCTTATTGTGAAAGAACTTCTTCCTTATATCCAGTCTAAATCTCCCCTCTTTTAGTTTGAAACAATTTCCCCTTATCCTATCACCACAGGTCCTGCTGAAGAGTCTGCCCCCTTCTTTCTTACAGCCCCCCTTTAGATACCAAAAGGTTGCTTTCAGGTTTCCCTGGAGCCTTCTCTTCTCAGGGCTCTCTTAACCTGTTCTCATAGGGGTGGGGTTTCATCCTTTGGATCTGTTTTGTGTCCCTGCTCTGGAAACACTCCAACAGGTCCATGTCACTCCTGTACTGAGGATTCCACATCTGAATGCAGCACTCCAGGGTACAGATGGCTTTCTGGAATGCAAGGGCACATTTCTGTCTCATGTTCAGCTTGCCATCCTCCAGCACCCCCAAGTCATTTTCTGCGGGGCTGTGTTTTAATCCTTATATTCTGCAGCTTGTATCGATAGCAGGGTTTTTTGTGATCCAGGTGCAAGACATTGCACTTGGAAAAATTGAAACTTGAAAAAAGAATTAGAAAAATTAGCCAGCAGACTGGCTGATCTTAAAACTCAAGCTCAAAATTTTAATATGCAGTGGATCGTCACTTTATACCATTCTACACAAAGAATATTTAATGATGTATTTGAGAATATTGTAGAGAGGTCTATAATTAGGATAAGGTAAGGCTTCTTTTATGAAGAATTTTTTTTTTTTTGTACTGATTAAGGAATTTTGAAAATATTGTGCATTGATTATTTTTACTCTGTATATTAATGCTGCATATATTGTGTTTGTTTCTCTGTAAAACAGGGTGGAATTAGAAATACCCAAGTTTCTTTTACATTCAGGAGGCAAAATATATTAAATAGACTACACAAAAAAGTGAGGTTGTCTGGATTTTATCTGTATTAATATATTTTCAAGGCTAGGCTTTTCAAGGTCTTTCCCCTAATCTTGTACTAAACCGCATTTTCCTATCCATTAAAGGTGCCTAAGTTTAACAGTGTGGCTTAATTTAAAAATGGTGGATTAGAGCTCAAAAAATAAAGCATTCCATTTCTAGTGCCAAGTATAGAAAATGCCCTCCTCTTATCATTCTTTAACGGAGGGTGGCCAGCTTAGCATTCTGTCTATTTTTGATTAGAAGCTAAGCACAAATCTGATCTGGAATGGTAATTACTATATTCCAGTTTAAGTCACAGATCATTGCGGCTATTATTTATTCTCAGGCAGAAACAATTGTCCCTCCAGCCTCCAACTACTGGATACAATTCTCAATTGCTAACCTTTTGCTATGAGTGAAAACTGCATTATTTCTCCTTTGCTTCAGTAGCTGTGGGCTCCCTCACCTGTGACAACTGAGATAACTGCACTATCTGTTATCCATTCTCTGTGGAAAGATTTGAAGATTTCCTATGCTTTCTTTCACTACGGATCAGAAACCACATAACTTTTCAATGCTAAGGATGGTCAATCGTCCCTTATCTAGTTTTTCTCTTCGTAAGTAACTGCACACAGATCAGCCAGAGAGCAGACTGCCTCTACAAAAATTTTATTGTTCTCTTGTTGGAGTAGGTGATGGGACCTATGCATACTTAAGCCTATCTTGGCAAATTAAAACAAAACAAAACAAAACAAAAAGAATGATAGAACAACAATTGCTAGTTGTGACAACTTTCTCTGCTATGAAGAATACTAAATTTATATCATTCTGTTAGAAGACATAGGCTAATATGGAATGGAAATCAACAAATAAGCAAGGAAAATGCCTATGATAACTGAAAGTCTTTGCCCAAACTAAGCCAAATTGGTAAAAAGTGTCCTTAAATTTCATGTAGGTCTTGCAATAGAACACCTGCAAATTTTTACCTTATGATTGACACTGTTACGAATATACTGAGAAAAAAAATCCAAGCTCTGGAGAGTTGGAAAGTTTCCTGAGTCTTTTTTATCTGAGCTATTACTCAGTCAGCTTCAGACTTCCAGATGAACGCTCTGACACAGCAGCGGGGTGCACATCGGCAGACCTTTTGCACTGGCAACAAAGTCTCCTAGCTGACTGTACTCCTACTGCAGTGTCCAGGTTTGCTGGTATGGCGAGAGTTTCTGGATTGGTGTCTGTGTGCTCCTTCAGAGAAAAACAGAAGAACCCCCTAATGCCCCAACTTTTTCTGCTGGAGCTGTTTAATGCGGAAAAAAAGCAACTCCCCAAAGGTAAGCCTATTGTGAAATAATGAGTTACTATTTCCAGTCTGTAATTCCTAGGTTCAAGCTGATGCTTTTGCCGATGAACATTTTAGACTAGACTTACCACTTCTCTTGAGCAGATGGATATAATAGAAAAGTTGAGAATTTCAAGACATATCTCACCAATTTACTATATATAACACATCTGAGAAACTAGACATCTAACAGTAAGGAAAGGGGGGACAGACAGGAGCTGCTGATCAGACTGCAAGACCTGTTGAAGTACTTTCACCTGGATAGAAACTTCTAGGACCAATATTTATCAATATTTAAATATATCTTGAAGAAGCTACGCATTGTAAGTAGTAACACTGTGTAAAACTTTTTAAAAGAACTGAGTACACTAATGGCAGAATCCACAACAGCTGTCACAAGGTGGTGAGCGTTCTTCAAAGTAGACAAATGCAATGTTCAAGACATCTCATTTCCTGCCAAATATTACTAATGAATAGAACATAATGTGAGCAAGAGAGGTGCAAAAAGGACAAGAGGCCTGAATAAAATGTCAATTTTCAGTAGAGGATGTAAAGGCAGGAAAATCTACCATAATCAGCCATAATTGAAACAAGGTTCCTCACTCCTTTCCAGCATATGGAAAACGTATTCCATTGTCATCAACGTCCCCTTACACTACAAATGATAGGAACGTACAGGTAACTGGAAAATCAGTCTTCAAAATCAAAACATTTTAAAATGGAAGAAATACAATGATTTTAAGTACACAGAATGCGTACAGAGGATTAGCTAATACAAAAGTGCTGGTGAAGCATATTTTTGGGAGTAAGAAAATATTTTCTTCGGTATTTTAATGAGAATTCTATTGCACTCACTCCACCATAAATTTTCCACTGCTGTTAATAGACATTTCAAGAATTTGAAGCCAAGACTGGATGCTGTAAAATTTCAGATAACGGCTCTGAGGAAACAGAGCAATATGCAGACCACCTCACCTTTTCATACTTAGATTCCCACAGAGAAAAACAGTTTTAAAAAATCTGGTTGTGTAATGAAAAGGCAGAGAAATATTTCATCTTGTTATTTTCCTCTCCTAAATCTCAGGCTCACATGCTCCCCCTTGGCTTCTGAAGGCATAACTATTTACTTGTCAATCATGAGCAAAATGTCCCTTCCTGGAAGACCTTTTCCCCAGCTCTTAACATAGTTTTTGGAGTTGGATGATGGTATCTACTAAGGCTAGAAGCTGTGAGGTATGACCCAGGAATGTCCAACCTGCATGCCTGGCCCAGCACACCCTGCGGCTGTGCTCCTGTGCCGCACCATCCTGATAGCGACTTCATCCATTTTTAAGGATGAGACACAGAAAGAGTACAGTTTAATCAAAAATATCTGACAAACACCTTGCAGCTGAGCAATATGCTGTCAGCTCACTGAGAATTGCTACCATTGCCATAGAACCAGACTGATTTGCTAGTTTCACAAAAACAAGTTCAAATTTCCCACTAGTTCAATGTTTCAGTTGCCCACTTTTTTCCCTTCTTTTAATATTTCATTAAATATTAAAACAATTTTTGTTATTTATATACAGTAACTATATTAAATATCTCATGGGGGCTGCTCTGAAAGTAATGCCTCCTATTTTGCTATGTTGGTCCAAAATGTCAGAGGCAGATGTTGATGGTATGGCAGTAGAGGCTGACTCTTCCCACCAGTATTCCATTATACACTGTTGCTCTATGACAACTGGTGGCAGAAGGGCAGTCTGACAGAATGGTGTCTGATGTGGAAGTGTGTACGAAGCAAAGGGGTGTCACTGAATTTTTGTATGTGAAAATAATGGCATTCATTGACAGCTGATAAAAATTTATGGAGACCGAACAGCAGATGTGAGCACAGCAAAGCGGTAGATGATGTGTTTCAGCAGCAGTGACTGCAAGTGTGTCACCTCTTCTGGAGCAGATTTTTATGAGAGGACCCTGCTGCATACAGGCTCTTGTCCATTGCTGATAAAAATGTATTGCTAGTGGTGGTTACTATGTTCATAAAATCACAGAATGGCTTGGGTTGGAAGGGACTTCAAAGATCATCTAGTTCTAGCTCCCCTGCCATGGGTAGAGTGGTTGTTGTTGAAAAATGTTTTGTAGCTGAGAATTTGCTCTAGTAAGTATTGTTATTGTGCTCGCTTTATCAGTTATAGTTCCCTGGAAATAAATAGGAGTCATTACTTTTGATTCAACCTATATATGTGTGGCCAAAGACAATCCCTCTTCATACAGTGCAGCCCAAACAAGCCAAAAGTTTCCACAGCCACAGTCTAACCAACAGTTGTGTTATCCTGACTGGACAGTCAGGAAGGATTGCAAGTCCCTGGGGGTGTTCAAGAACTGTGTGGATGTTGCACTGAGGGACATGATTAGCAGTCATGGTAGGGATGAGCTAGTGGTTGGACTTTGTGATCTTAGTGGTCTTTTTCAACCTTAAGGATTCTGTGATTCTGTAAGTCTGGCTAGGAAAATACTGCTGGAAAATACTGCTTTTTGCCTTTTCTGTGTTGTGTTTCAGGATATAACTCTTAGAATAAGAAGGGAAATTTAAACAGAAAGGAAGCTAGCATTTGAAGACAGACCCTGTTGTTTGATGCCTCTATTAGCCAACATAACATCTGTCAAGGAAGCTTGGACACCTGGTTGTGTGTTTTTAGCAATGCATGACCTGATATTTGCTGTCTCTTCAACTCACCCCCTGTGATGCAGAGGAGATCTGACACTAGCGCCAAGGGATTTCCTTTGTAGAGTGGAACTGCTCTGGGACTCCTCTTAGCAGTGCTGTCATCTCCATCTCAAACTACATCTGATCTGCCTGTGAGGACTATGACAGACAGCTGACCAGCCAAAACGTGCCCTAGATGTCTCTTATCTGCCTAGGAAGGATTGAGGTAAGTCAAGCTCTTCCTCTGACCTAATGGGCTCATCTAGAGCTACCTCATCAGAGTAAGTTGCATCAAAAAGAGAGGGCTCCTGCCTGCCCTTAGATTAACTGTAGCCAAACTTGACTTTAGTTGAAGCCACTGACTCTTGCCTGTACAGGACATTGATGCCATCCTGCAACAGTCATAGCTGAGTTTAAGCTTAAGGTTTTGGAGATAAGGAACAGCAAAGCCAAACCTGTTGCTGACTACCAGAAGGGCAAAGATGTGAGGGAGCAAACATAGGAGATAAAGTCATTCTGAATATAGTGAGTGGCAAACAAATATACTTTCAGTGAGATGATACTGCAGGACATTACATTTTTGCTGGATTTTCCTGAAGCCTCAAGCAGCAGGATATGCAGGTGCTCTGCTAATTCTGAGTGATTATTTTGGGAAAAAAAACCACACCTGATTCCCACACAGGGAGTTGGAAGGCTTAGGATCTGAACAGGTGGGGTTTTGTAGCATGCTGTTAAATCCGTGTGGACATGATTTATACTGTTACTCATGTAGATGATCCTCCTCCACCGCCCCAATACAGTTTGAAGTGACTAATGGTTTCTAGGAAGTCCCCAGACAAAGCCAGGATTAGGTCTGGTTCTGCAGTGGCTGTCTGAAATGATAGGAAGGGAAAATTTTATTGTTGAGTTACTCAAGGCCTTGTCTATTCTTACGTCTCATCATTAACTTTCTGGACATGCAATGGTTGTTACTATGTTGTTAACACCATGGTTAGCACTAGAACTGAGATTAAGGCACTGATCAGCAGGTCAGAAAAGATTTTTTTCCTGTTAGACCCAGCAAGTTATTTTCTGGATGAAACAATTCATTTTGGTTAGCACTGGGATGAGCATGGACTTCTGTAATATCGATACAGTAATGTTTAGGTTTAGGATTATGCTCATTTTTAACAGATTAGAAAAATCAGGGTAGAAGAGAGAAGTTAACTTGCTTGATTCTGCAGGACAAGAAGAGTTTGGATGAGGAATGGTGATGATGAGACAAATGGCTTATAACTAGCCATGCACTGCTATGTGCGTTGCTGAGGCTATTGTTAGTACTAGTATTGGGTTTGTGGTTTGTAACTGAAGAACTTGAGGAACTAAGCTTATTCCTGAATATCAGAGAACCCTGTGGGTGGAGGAAGACTGATGTCAGGCAGGATTTTATGCTGTGGGAAAGTTTCTTCAGGGGAAGTTTGTATTGGATATCAGGAAAAGCTTCTCAGAAGAGCAGTGAGGCAGTGGCACAGGTTGCCCAGGGAGATGGTAGAGTCACTGTCCTTGGAGGTGTTCAAGAGCTGTGTGGATGTGGCACTGAGAGACATGATTAGCAGGCATAGTAGGGATGAGTTGACAGTTTGGACTAGATGATCTTAGTGATCTTTTCCAACTTTAACGTTTCTATGACTCTATGAAAAGTCTCTGCATTGGAGAATGCCTTGGCTAGTACTGACGGTAATAACATCTGAGGCACAATATGCTCAAGGCTTACCATGGCAGAGATAAAGTCAAAATCCCCAGGCCCAACGATGAGGGTTAGGTCTGGGTAAGACATAGCAGGGGGGAAGGATAGTGGTGGGACAGAGAGTAAGATGAGGCAGGGAGAATTGCTGCTTTGGCTGTTGTATGGGAAATTAGAGGTGAGGGACCTCCTGCATATTCATGACTCTGTATTGCTGTAGCACTCAAATAGGATTTCTAGGCCTCTGGTGCAGGCAGATCTGGAAGATGAACATGCAAGTTGTAGTGCTAGCTTTATGTATGCTTGTAACTGATGCTGCTCTGAGGACTAAGGTTTATTGATGGATGCTGAAGGACCTTTAGTATTTCTGCTGACAAAATGCACTGGCATGTGGGTGCTTTTGCATGTTACTGCACTATAGTTGAGGCTGCACTTGAGGCAAGGATTACAGCTAAATAACTTGGCAGTAGGGTTTGAATAACTGTGCTTATTTTTGCCTCCTGAGAGGCTTCCATGGCAGGTTATGGGATGAGCTGATGATAGAACAGCTGGCTCCAGCTATGCAAGAAGGATTGGGAGGAGGATAGATGCATGCAGGGGTGAATGCTGTGTGGCGTCAGTAAGATCAGGGCTTTCAAGAGAGGCTGGTGAAAGTGGAAAGAAAAAAAAAATCAGTGGAAAAAGGAACAGTGAGGGAGAAAAGTGAGAAGGAAGAGACAAAAGACAGAAGCAATTTCCTAAAGCTTCTCTTTTTCTCTTTTCATCCCTGTCCTTCTTATCTTCAGGGTACACACTAACTCAAAGCCTGTACTCTCAAAAATGAAGCACAGTATGATATACAGCTTTCTGTGTTGTTTACAGTAAATACTCTCAGGTTTGCTTGTGAGATCTGCCCTTTTTTAGCATCTTGTGAACACTACAGCCTGTTTTTCTCCAGTGCTTTTTAGCAGAAGACAAAACACAGCAGGCTTTTTTTTTTTTTTTTTTTTTTTTTTGAGGCTTTTGTTCTGTGTATCTTCAGATCTCTGGATGTTGGTCCTCACAATTCACCAGAACAGGAATGGAGCTTCAATTATTCAGAAGTGTTAAGAAATAATCTATCTAGTATAAATCATGATGATGATGATAAAGGACTATTATAGATGTGTATCTATGTATTAGGGTTGCTTCAAAAGTAATGCATTCAATTTTGTTTTGTTGGCTTGCAGTGTCAGAGGCAGTTGTTGGTATGGCAGTAGAGGTTGAAACTTCTCACTAGTATTCCATTACATTTTGTTGCTGTGTGACGGATGGCAGCAGAAAGGCAGTCTGATGCAATGGCATCTGACATGGGGGTGGAGCAAAGGTGTGCCATTGAATTCCTCCACACAGAATAAATGGCACTCTGTGACATTTGTTGATGCTTGCTGAACGTTTCTGGAAACCAAATAGTGGATGTGAGCACAGTGAGGTGGTGAGTGATGCGTTTCAGCTGTGGTGACAGCAACAGTGGTTCACCTCCACTGGTGCAGATATTTACGAGTGCATACAAGCTCTTTTTCATCACTGGCAAAAATGCATAGCTAATGGTGGTGACTGTGTTGAAAAACAGCGTAGCAAGGAATTTATCAAATACTGTTAATGTGTTCTTTTATCTGTCATATTCTCCATAGAAATAAATAGGAAGATTTACTTTTGGAGTGAGCTACATATATGTTTGTATGCAGGTGAAGGAGTCAGTTCTCAATAAAAGTGGATCTGCTTCTGGGTTAAATAACAGGAGAAGCAAGATGCTGACTGTGAGTCTGACATGATATTGCAACTTGAAATCTAATTCAGGAAAGAACAGAATTTAAATAACATTTGGATGCAACAGCAGGAAACAGAAGGAACAGGTGTTTAACATGATTTATTTCAATTGTTTAACCTTTTTGTTAATGCCAAAACCCAAACTCTGTCAGGTTTTGGCTTTATGTACCTTCTGTAGTTGTACTTTTGGCTGTTTCATGCCTCAGAGCATTTCTTCTGCTGTTCGTTTGTCTCTGAGGAGCTAGGTTTCTGTCTCTGAGTACTTTTGATCTCCAGTGTATGTGTGGCTTTTTCTTCATCAGTCAATGGAACTACATGGTCATGTTACTCTGCTCTGTGGGTTCACTGGATTATCAGCAGGAGAAACTTTTAGATCTGCATCCCAAAATGGATAAAATTTGTTGCCTAACATAGAAACCGCAAAATGCTTTTTTTTTTTTTTTTTTTTTTTTTTTTCTGTGATCACTGTAAAATACAAAATTGCAAATAAGTGCTTCACAATTTTTCAGGTGCTGGTATAGTCTTGATGTATATCTGCTTAATAAGACAGGTCTCTCACTGCTGGCACCCTGCTGAGTGCCTCAGAATACATAATGTTGAAGTTGCTTTACATTTTGGGAGAAGCCTACTGGTTTAAAGTAGTGAAGAGCTCTTTCTCTCAAGTCTTTCATGCTCCATTTCACACTATTCCTTGTGTTTAGCAAGTCAAAAACTATAGCAACATCTGTTTTAAGAAGAGGTGCCCCTTAATGATACAAGTGTTTACTTCTATCATGACTTTTAAAAGTTCCTTCTCGACTTACTTTGAAGGTTTCAGGGTCCAATGAAAAGAAATTATACGAAGTTATTTCTGTAAAGCATGCTTTCTTTAGGATGGAATTTCAGTAACTTTTGGATGATAGAGAGATTCTATTTGACATCAGATTTTGCCTGTGTCAATCTCCCCCTCTCCCAAACACTCTGCGCTGGTGCACTGTCATCAGGAAATAAAAAACAAAAACTTGGAAAATAAGAATATCTACAGATCATAATCTAGAGTAACAATGGGGAAGGACAGGAAGCAGAATCTTTGTTAGGGGAATTAAGGCCACCAGCTGTCCTCGAGATAACATACAGTACCCCTACAGTACTCCTTTGAGGCAGCTGTAGAGTGTCATGAAGTCTCCTGTGAGTGTCCTCTTGTCCAGACTAAAGAATCCCAGGTAATCTATGAAGAAAACTAATTTATTTTGTTACAGAAACTGATATTTATGAGAAACCTCAATGTATCGAAGCCCTACGTAAATAATGAAATAGTTTATTTTCTTCTGTTATGATTTGGTTTTATTTATTGTTTTCTTTAGTAGCTAGAACTGTAACTCTCACACCTGTAACTTCTACCACACAATTTAAATGATTTCAGGAGTAACGAATGCTAGAAAAGATGACAATTTAAGAAGCTTTAGTGAAAAGCTATTAAATGAATGACAAAGAAGTGTTGCTGTTTTTTCTTTTCTTTCCAGTTTGCTTTCAGTCAGTATACTAATTGCTCCCTTTAGCAGGATTCACTGCTCATTTATACAGCAGGGTAGTTTCATTTTTGTCTGCTCCTGTTTGGAGTCCTCCTGTATACATCCTCAGAAGTTTCCTTTTTTTTCTTTGGGCATGCAAGATGATTACATAAAATTAAAAGTGAATATCTTAAATCTCAGTAAACATAACCGAAGAATGAATTCATTTTTAAAGCTGTCTAGATACTGAACTCATAATTTATGTATTATTTTTGTCATCATCCTGTTTAAACCCCCAAGGCTCTTCAAAATTACAGCTGTGGTATCTACAACAGAAGAGCTAAAGAAGCATTGTAGTTAGGTCGTATTGTCTTGCTGCTGTAGATGAAACAAATGATAACAGCATTACTACCTGATGATTTTGGAGCATGTTTTATTCACTAAAAAACAATTGTAATGATTAAGAGTGTCATAATTCTTGTATGCTGAATGCATTTCCTCTAAACTCTGAGTGGTCGACTTAGCTAAGAAGCATAACAGAATAGACCAACTCCAGCTGAATCAACTTGGAGGTAAGTGCAGAGGCAGGTGATGGAATTGGCTGGTTGGCAATCTGGGTAGAGCAAAGTGGTTTTTGGAAGCTGCATGGAGAAAAGGAATTTTTCCGAATGAATGGTATAGAGAGACTAACGTTAGTGTGCTGCCTTTCAGAAGGGAGGAAGAAATGCTTTGGGCTATCTATATACTGTAAGTATTTGAATATATTATCATAAGTAGAAAGAGGTTATTCTCCAGAGTTACATTTTGTTGGTTGCTCCAGCTGGTTAGGGAGAAGTTGTTAAAATTAGGCTGCTGGCTGGAAGAGTATTAGCAAATTGGTTTGGGCATTTTAACTGTGTTTAGCGATCTACGTAATTCTTAGAGTAACTCTTATGGGGCTTGCTGCCAATTATTTCAAACAGAGATTGAAAAATTCTTCCTAGGATAAATACTATCTACTTGAGAAGAAATCTAACTGCTGCTTCAGAGCACTTGCATAAACATATGCTCCACATCTACAATTACTTGTTTTCTAGAATGAAATTCTTGGAAGTGCTATTAATGGTTTAGAAGGGTTATACTAGCTTCCTGCATGCGCAGACTATTGGACCACAGATGTCTGATTCAGAAGGTTGTAAAGCATCTACTTTGCATGTTTGCAAACAGTCCAAGAAAAAATTGCTAGATAATGCTGTTACAAGCATAGGACATATGTGATAAAGTAACGGACACTATGGACAAAGAAAACCCTGAGTAGTTGCAATTGTAGGTGATTTGATGAGCAGAATGCCCAGAAGTCCTAACATTGTGCCTCATGCCAAAGGTAACAATCTGCTTCTATGTTGGCTTATCTGTTTTGTTTTGTTTTGTTTTTCTGTTTGAAGTTGTTTGGCTTAGTTTGAGGGAAATTGAGAGGAATTGCTATGCTAACCCTGGGAACTGAATGCTGGTAGGCAAGCTGGCATGTACTTGCATGCTACTTGCAGTTTGTCTCTAGCTGTAGCCAACAGATGAGGCCAATTTTGGGACAGTAAAGTGGAATGCTGAAAAGCACTTAAGGCTTCATCTCACAGGATTTAGAGGAAGGAGAAAGGAAAGCTCAGAAAACAAATGATGTGTCATAGGCAAAAAAAAAAAAAACCCTTCTCTCTTGCTCTTGGCAAGTAACCAAAAGAAATACCAAAACTGAGGTCTAATACAGCGTGTCATGCAAATGAATTTTGTTGGCTATACTACTGCACCAGCTATTGAAAGGCCTGTAGAATAGACTTAGTTTTCCATCTGTAGAAATTCTGAAGTATGTAAATCCCAGTGTAATGTGATTGAACTCAGTTTTAAAATAGTATGAGTTTCTTGTCCCAGATGTCTGAAAGGCTTTGTCCCTTTTGTCCCTTTGTCTGAAAGGCTGTTAAGCATGAAGTTCTTTCCCCTGCTGATGTACTGCAAAATGTATAAAAGATAAAATGAATACAAAATTGAAAATATCAAAAATTGTATAAAATTAGATAACGAATTCTTATCACATAGACACAAATTGGCCAATAGTGTTTATTTTGACTAGATACTTCCAAAATAGAAGATGCTTATTAAAAAGAATCACCCTGACATGCTGTACTGCTGTGTGATCTCACAGTTTTACTGTTGCTTTGTAATAACATAACCCTGACATTACTCTGATACCCTGTTTATAACTGGAATATTGATTTTTTTTTTTTTTTTAATTTTCAGGTAATATTTTATTTGGGAGAAAAAAAGGAGCTAGATATACTAACGGTACATCAAACAAGATGCAACTGTTATCTAATTGCAAAAACTTGAAATTATTCCCAAATAGTGTTTAAAATAATTATTTATAATGAAATGAAAGCTATTATTGTATTCCTTCAAGACAGACAAATTACAAAAGTTTGCAATCCAAACCTCCCAGAAGTCTACATCAATAAACTCACAGAGACCAAACATAAGAGATTACTCTCTCAAGGAAAACCAAATTGCAAGGGATGTTGAGAAGACTGGCAGTGGAGAGGGAGGGCAGGCTGCTGATGTCTCCTTCATGAGATGTGCAAAATCAAGGCAGCCCAATTCTACCCCACAAGCTATGCAATTTAAAGCTGCTTCAGAAAAGGGTTTGTATGACATCTGAGTTAAATCTCCAAAGCAGAACCTTGGCAAGGAAAGAAGAGGCTCAAACAGAATTGGAACATGCAGAGTTGTGAGCTCTAATAGTAACCAGCAGCTTAATGGCATCAACTTCTCTCAGTATTTCTGTGGTGAAAGACACTAGTGATATTCTGCACTCTTACTCATGTGATTTCTAAAGACTATGTTTGTGAAGCCTTTTGATTAAAAATAGCGCCAACTAAACAGCAGCATTGCTTCCCCTGGGATGTGTACATGTAGATGCTTTGATGATAGGAGGAGGTGGACAGTTAAAGATACTAGGTAAACAGAGCCTTGTGAAGAAAAGTTCATCTGAAAATAGAATAATTTTACCTACGCGTTGTGGATTCAAATTCACAGACAGCCAGTGAATAACTTGTTGCATACAAAAATGGTATCTGAAGTGCTGACATGAAATGTTTGCATTGACATATGGTGTGTGAGAATTGTCCAGTATGTCAAATTTCTAGCAGGATTTTTTTTTGGAAGAAATAGCATAAATATAGATTATTTACTTGTTAGCATGGAAGGTAAGCAATGAGGAGATAGAACTAAACAAATATCAGGAACCTCTTATTTAAAAGCAGCAACATAATCTTTCATCCTGGTTAATCAACAGCTAATTAATCTCATAGTCTAGAAGCTAAAAATCAAAATCACATAAAGCAGCATGGGTGAGCAGTCTTTACATATGGAAGAGAATACACTAATAGTTGGAAGTTTTTCAGATTCGTGGACATACTTTTTGCTCACTTTAATGTTATTTTTTTTCTCATTTTCCTCGAAATGAGTTTCACTTTGACTTTTAGAAAAGTTTTAATGATAAATGACTCTTCTGTGAATCAGCTGTGATGATCTCTGTACTGTGCTCAGTGTCCAAGGCCAGCTCAGCCTGCTAATGAGAATATTTTTACTGTAAAGTTGTCCCTTTATGTGGCAGAACTAACATGGAATTTCATGCTATATACAACACTAATAGCATGATTTTAAAACCATTTTAATCCATCCATTTAAAAGAAATAGTTTCGACTTGTAATGATATTAAGTTCAACAATCTGGTTTAAGAAATTTCAGGTAAGAGATTAATTTTGTTATATGCAGATGCATACAATGCCAAAATCTATAATAATCTTTTTCTTTCTTTCCCCCCTTCCATTTATATTCAGTAATCCTTCTAGAGTGCAGAGTTCTGCAATGGAGAATCGAATGTCCAGGATAGATGAGAGGAATTCCATTCTGTCCTTTTCTTTCCATTGGCTACAAGGAGAGTGTAGGGTGACCTACTCAGACATAGAAATGTAAGTAAGATATGTGTGAAAATCTTGCTTCTCAAGCAATGGCACCAATTGATACAACTTCATAGAAGAAATATCTGGTGTACTTTAAAGTGGATTGTCAATTTTGATTGGAAAATCTCACCTACTCAAGCTAGTTGATATGTTTGTGGGTTGGTTTTTTTTTTTGTTTTTTTTTTTTTTGTAACCTACTGAGAATGTGGGGACAAAGCAATTCAAGTCCTTTATAATGCATTTAAGCATATAGTTCGGAACCTTCCTTGCAGCAGAGGTCCTAAGTATTATTATATTATTTTCATGGATTTTGACTGAACACTACTGCGGGAGTCAAATATATATGGTTCTTTGTTGGGATTGTGTAGATCTTCACAGCTATGATCTAAGAGAGCAGATGTGCTTAGAAGCAGCTTGTTATGAGAATCACAGACCATTAAAATAAGTTATTTCGGTGGCCCTTTTTCTTTGTTCCAGGAGGTTTTTTTTTTCAGTTACTGTGAATTGCTGTAGTTATCATAGACTTGGAAGACATACTAAAACGCAGAATCTACATTTAGTTCGGATGTGTCTCGAGAAATAACTTTGTGAACAGGATATAGACCTTTCCTGAGCTGTGCTCAGTACTTGAAGCACTGTGCCAATTCTGAAACTACCATAGATTAACTCCTATGAATTCCTATGAATTTATCACCTTACAAATTTAATTTTCAAATGAGAGCAAGGCAACTTAAACCCATCTTCCAGCTCTCTGAGGGCTTTTCTTTCTATTTCCTTTTCTTCCTTAGCCCTGCTCATCTACTGAAGAGTGAAAATCAGAAGATTAGAAGTCACTTGGATGTTAATCCAATGTGTTAATATTTCTACTGTTTAGCAGCTGAAACAGTTATTATTGCAAAAGACTGTGTACTCTTGTTTAATATGCCAGGGTCTTAGAATTAGGGCTAGTGTACTTGGGAAATAAAGCAGAAGAATTATTCACCTTACATTTCTCCAACTGTAATACTGCATTTTTTAACTCTGCATAATATCAGAGTGGTAGAGACTATTTCTCTATACACAATGTTAAAACAAAACCAAATACCTCATAATCAATTTGGTTGCAAGTTTGAAATCCAAAGGGGATAATGAATAGAAGATATTGCTTTTCCTTTGCAAGAATCTTAAAGTTAGTGTTCCCAGCTTGTAACAGTAGTAGTAGTGCACAGATTGGATGATTTAAAAGCTAATAAGATAGTGAATGTGTTCAAATTTCTTAATGCAAATAAAAGATGTTCTTGCTTGGTTTTCTTATACATCCGAAATGCCTGTTCTAGAGATAACAATTCATTGTATAGGAAAGGCATAGTATTTAAAATGTCAATGGAAATTTGAAGATCCTATTTTCCAAGCATGCTGAAATTCATGCTTTAATACAATGCCATTAGAGGAACATGAGCACATGGTGTGCATCAAAATGAAGACTTCATGGCTTTTCTTTATGCAGTTTGATACCCCATTAATGCATTACATAGATCTAATGACAGAAACTGCTTTATCTTTCTCTTTAAATATGTGAGGTTCAAACAGCACCAAGAACTATATAGCACAGGATTTAAAAGCAGCAGTTTCCACAGTGAAATAGATGGCAATTAAACAAGGGGATGTCAGGACAGGACTGGAGGTGGGGGAAAAGAGGTGTATTGATGCTCTCAGTTTGGCTGACTCTCTGCTTCTGCTCCTTGATGTCTATGCTGCATACATACCAATTTGCTCTCACAAACTGCCTACAGCAGACTGAGCCTGTGGTACTGAGTGAAACGTGATTGCAGAGCAAATCTAGGCCCTGAACCCTTCATTGCCTATGCTGCCTGATGGTTAGCAGGGTCTCCAGCTCTGTTTTGTCTTCTTGAAGGGAGACAAATCCCTTCTCTGTGGGGAAGGGATTCAGCACTCAGCCTTTTGCTTTGTGCCTTCAGGGTCAGATGTGGTCCCTTCTGTTTTGTTTTTGTGTGTGTGTGTCTGTGTGTCTGTGTGTCCACAGGCTGAGTGAAGTGGGCTGGACCTGCTCTGGAGTGTAGTCCCCATGGAGCTTGAGTATGGGTTAGCTTCCTCATTTGGCTGGTGCTTCCAATGCAGCCCTGGCTAAAAACAGCTGTTCCAGGGGGGCTGTAAAGTTAGTTTTCCCCGTTTTCAGTGGATCAGTCTTTACCTCAAAAATTGGTAACACTGATACTAGTCTTAAGGATACCCCAGAGATTGAAGTCTTGATGTCTTCAGAGATCCACTAGAGAGTTTTAAGCTGCGTCATAACCAAGGGGAGAGGAGGATAGTTACGTTCTGTGGCTGTGGAGGTGAGGAGGAGGTGGAAATCAACAAGGATATTTTCCCAGGCACATTCATCAGCTGCATGGGCTGTACATGATCACAGTTAATTATTAAAAGTTTGTGAAGCAGTATATAACAGTTTGTTGAAGGTCTGATGAGAATATTGCAATCATCCTTCCAGTGCCTGAAGGGAGCCTCCAGGAAAGCTGGAGAGGGACTTTTTATAAGGACGTGTAATGACAGGAAGGGGGAAATGGCTTTAAACTGGAAGAGGGTAGATTTAAACTACATATTAGGAAGAAGTTCCTTACTCTGAGTGTTGTGAAACACTGGAACAGGTTGCCCAGAGAGGTTGTGGATGTCCCCTCTGTGGAATCATTCAAGGCCAGGCTGGATGGGGCTTTGAGCAACCTGGTCTAGAGGGGGGGGTGTCCCTGCCTATAGCAGGGGGTTGGAACTAGGTAGTCTTAAATGTGCCTTCAAACCCAACTCATTCTATGATGCTATGGTATGATTTTGCCAACTGCTTTTGTCTTTCTGGAAAACAACAACAACAGTGCTTCATTTAATTTTAAGCCGTAACATTCTGTCCAGTTCTATGTGCTGTGGCCTTCCATCCTATATCAATACAGTTGTTCTGCTGCAATCGTGCGGTTAAAATGTTTTTATATTTCTAAGAGGATGTTGCAGAACAGTGGAGGAAAACAGCAGGTACCTGCAGTGGATTGAACTCAAAATAAGTTTGAAAATAATTGAATAAAAACATCACCACCTCAACGTCCCTTCCTTAAAGATTTTATTGCTGACCATTTATTTGAGAGCTAGACACACAGATGGCACTAATCCTCCCCCTAGATGTAAACTGTATAAATGTTCTGTTCAAATAATATACTGCAATAAATAACACATGAGTTTCCCACAAAGTTCTGTCTCTCTGCACTAAAATTGATGTATTCATTTGTTAGTATTTAAAGTTTCTGCTGTGTAAGCTCCAGTGGTGTTTTTTTGTAAGCAATTTGTCTTTTATTCATAGTCACGTATAATCATATATGACAGCAGGAACATAAAAGTACTTCCAGATAAATTTTACTGAAAAATAAAATCTCCCCAATTAAAAAATGTTCAAGCATGTTGAGGAATATATTTTAAATGTTAACTAAAGAGCAGCTAAGCATTTTTCAAATTGCCCCATCTGGCACAGCTGCAAATAACAATCTGTCTACCTTAAGCAGTCTTTTGTTGGCTGTTAGCAAATGTTAGGATTATTTGCTGTTAACTGAGAATTTCCTCTCGGAGTACATTCATAAAGTTCCGTGGTCTTGACGGTGTGTATATAATTTCTTTCAGATTGATAGAGTACTGAGAGAATCTTTATGCAAACATATTTAAAGTACTTAATCTTACATCTGTGGATATAGATTTGGATAGAGATATTTGTCATCATCTTTACTTTGATCCTTCTTTCTGCAAAAAGGCAATAACCTGACAAATTAATGTATCTGGAGAAGTAGGGAAGGCATCTTCACCTGCCCCTGGGAGTAATCACTTAGACATGAAAGATTGGCTGACTTCTGGATGTTAGGGGGTACAACATCAGTTGTCTTGCAGGTGTTAGGTGTTGCTTAGTGGTCTTACATCAAAGCAGAATTGATGGGTGTTTCCTTACTAATAGATCAGTAGTATAGAATATGGTTATAATAAGTATTATGAAAAGATGATAGCAGTAGAATAAAAGTAAATTATATTTGCAGGTACTAGTGTATGTCACTCTGTGAAGAAGGAAAAAGGGGATGCCACTCCACTCCTGTAGATATTCATTTGAATACTGAAATGAGGCAGGCAAGAATTCCCAAGTTAAAATCCGCTTTGGAACTTGACCCACCGGTTCAGACACAAGACAAACATGATGAGAAGTGTTAAGTAAAATAAGTTTTTCATTCTTCACATGGCAATTACATTAGTTACTTTTGATCCAAAGCGTGTATGCTTGGTAGAGAACACTCTATCTGTGTTTAAAACGTGTTATCTGCTGTGCAAAATACCTATTTCAACCTTTCTAAGACCAGAGTAGACGAAAATCCAGGCTGGAAATTCAGGTGCTAAGACATGCATTATTTCTTAAGGAACAAACCCAAACTAACTGTCTTTCTTTTCCCAAGCCTGGAGAACTTTTTCTCTGAGTTATTTCTTGGAGTTTGGTAAAATGAAAGTGCTACAAGTGTACAGCAAAAAGGCAGAGTGAATACAAGTAAAAACTAGGTCCCAGGTACTTCAAAAACTGTGCCAAGAAGAGTCTTTTGCTAACATCTCCCTCCCAGATGTAAAATTGCCTCCTACTCAAAATGTTGTGTATATTTGAAGTTGTAGCTACTAGCTTGCTTTTAAAGCTGATGTTTCAACTGCTTGCTTTGGTGTTCAAGCCCAGCCCAGGAGATTTGCTGATAGCAAAAATAAATCCTATGCTTTGTTGTATATCTGCATTGTTTGTTGAGTTCCAGTCTGTAGTGGCTGTGCAAAAAGACCTGACACTGTCGGGAAACAAAATGCTCAAGCGTCAGCAAGTCAGTTTGGCCAGAAGATCCTTTGTTAATGGTAATCATGCATGATAAGAACTTTTCTTGATTGTCAGCTTGTGTTAGTAGAGCTGGCACATTGCAGAAAACGAAACAAGTTTAACTTGCAAATAATGTATTCTTGACATGGAAATAACTGACAGTCAAGAATTTACAAAGTTCCTGCCTGCTGCTTCTGTGGCTGCTTTACTAGCAGAGCTATCATTGATGAAGAAGGAAAAAGCTTATCATGCTCTCCTGAAGGTTTCATTGAGGTCACACAAAATCTGGTTAGAATGGGATGTTCAGGTCCAGAACCCCTTCAAAAGCAATGCAGAAAAACCTATTGATAAACAGCCTGTCTCTTCTGCGAAACACAAGTGCAGGACAAAAACAACTTTAACAGAAATCTCAATGTCTGTAGAATAGTCAGATGTAAGATTTCCTGAAGCAGATGATTATAAGAATTTTCTTGGTTTGTCTGGTTTGTAAAGGTTCGAATAACTTAAATTGATCTTCCGAGGATGAGGATAAAGAAGATATCAAATTTTATTTCTGACTTTGAAAAAGATTCTGTCATCAAACTGAATTGCGTGACTACACAACAATTGTTGTAAACTCAAAATATGTGAAGAGGAGACAATAGGAAATAGAATTGGTTTTAGGAATGAGTGAACACGAATTAGCTCTGAAATGTTCAGTGGCTGTGATATGGAGTCCAACTGAAATGCATGTTTGTTCTGCAGAATTTTTCTGTCTTTCCAAGAATGAAGAAAGTTGGTTTTGATTAAAAGGAGGGATGGCAGCATTGAAATTTATTATATATACATATATATATATATATAGGCAATCACTTCTTAATAAGGTATATAGAGAAATAGTGAAAGTGTAATGTGTACTGAAAATAGTAGACATGGAAAAAAAATTACATGACAAAAATGGAATAAATTGGGTTTAGAGCCATTCATCATGGAGTGGAAATGAACTTAAAAGAAGATACAGCTTGGCATACAAAATAATTGTTTGAAATGAGTATATGCGGAAAAAGGTTCTGTCAGCATGTGTGCACACAGCTCCTGTGCATGTAGCACATTAGGTTGGGGATGGAGAATTTTTGGCTTCAGACTACCGCAGGGTAATTGGCTCTCAAGTTTTGAAAAATAGAATAGTTAGCATTACTCTAAGTGCAGAATCCTTTTCCTCTTGGATTGTTGTAAAGCTTTTTAATAAGGTAGCTTACGGTATGTTTCTGAAATGTCATATATTTTAAATAGGTATATTAAAGCAAAAGTAAGACAGAGTTTACCAGCATGGTATGTCAGTGGCAATAAAACAGGATGAACAACTTGCAAACAAAACACATACTTAGGTTAGTTAAGCTTGTTGAAGGAACATTCCTTCATGTACTCCAAACCTGAAAAGCATAGAAGTAAATATCTGAAAAACACTTGAGCTTTCTTTTCTATTCTTATATTTCAACAGTAGTGATTATTTTGTCTGCTCTGACAGACTTTTCATAAACTCTGCTAAAGTTTTAAAGTAATGGATTGAGGGGAGATCCTTAGTTGCTTCTCCTGGTGTGTGTCAATGCTCTGGGCAGCACGGATGCAGTCAGTTGTATTAGTGGTGAGCCATTGAGGAATTTCAGCTGTTACCAGAGTGTCAGAGCTTGGCTTCTCCATTTTCTCTCTCAGCTAAAGGAGTAAGTCACAGAACAGGAAAAGTGCAAACTATGTCCATTTGTCCAACATAAAACTGTCGTGAGAGAATGTGTATCTCACATCTGTGTGTATATACATATATTTTGCTACAGTGAGGCATATGTAGGATGGAAGGTAGTTAAGCTGATTGCAGGTAGTAAGATGGCAAAGAATTTTTAATGCGTGTTGGAGTGTTACGTAATGGGCACAGGGAAATTTCTATGACACTGTGGAGGAATCACAGAGGCTTGATTAGAGAGAAATCTATGAATAAAAGGACTAGAAACACTCTCTCTTCTACCTGTCTTGGGCAGATTTGTCTCTAGATCCCTTTTCCAGACTGATTGGTCTCCATTTCTAACTAGTTTTGTGACAGTTACTCGCTGGAATATTGTTCCCAAACATTGTTGCCTTGATGGTGGAAATGTTTTTCTAAGGTCAGGGTGTTTGTTCTCGTGTGAAGATTGTCCTTCAGCTAAATCATTTCCCCCCTTTCTGTTTTCAACTTCAGTGATGTGGTTGTAGATTGAACCCCTATCCTTCACTTGGCCAGGATTTTGGCAAGCTTAAACAGTCTTTCGTGAACCTCTTTACAATTTTATGTTCATTTAAGTCTTGTTCTTTCAGAATTCTGATGTGAAGATTATGTGATCTCCGAAGACCAAATAAGCTTCTTAGCAATTCCCCTAACCTGATTCCCACTAGCCATTCTGCTTTTTATTCCATACTCAACATCTCCTCTGATTGAAGTGAGGTAGAATATTTACTTAGTTTTAATGCTGTACCTAGATTATCTTTAATCTCTGTTCCATTTTTCCTGACTAGCAGCTCTGTTTTTCCCCTGCTTGTTTTAATATCCTTTGCAGTCTAATTTTCAATATATATCTGCATTTCTTAATCTTTAACACTCAGCTCTGATTGCAGCTCAGTATCTTGTTTGTTCTGCATATGCAGTGGCTGTTTTTCTTGCCACTGTGTACCCTACTGATCAGTTCTATTTACGCATTTAAAACAACACCTAAGTATTTAGATGAGGAAAAGGCATTTTGCAGTACGAAATGCAGTACTAAACTATGCTTCCAGATCAGGTTACTTTAGTGGCATTTGTTATCCTACAGGAAGGTCTTATTAGGTAGATGCAATATTTTGCTTGCTTAACGTTGCCAAGTATAATTCCATTTTGCATTTAAATATTGTTATATATTGGCTCCGAAATTGTATTCTGGGTAAAATAACCATTCATGCTCTATAAGAATTTATGTAGCCTAGGTCACTGATTATGTATATTTCTGCATTCCTACCTAAATAGTGATCGAATTAAGCTTTTCTATTTAGTCCATAGATGACATTTATGGACTAAGTAGAAATGAAGCTCTCTCTTTGTTAATTCTGCAGAAAAACACAGCAGTAAGGTCAGTTTACTCACAGTAGATCTAATTTTTGTTACAGTGGTGTAAAATGAACAATAAACAGCTTCTTAACAATAAATAAACTTTTAAAGGAATAACAGTAACTTTATAAGCTTATATACATTTTACCTGTTTTGATAATTTTTTACTCTTATTCTTTCCCTGCTCCCACACTTTTCAAAGCACTTCCTTATTTCTCGTTGCCTTTTGTAGCTTTCCATCATGTTTTTTCTTGTTCTTGAATTGCCTTTTTCCTGTTCTTGTTTGCTTTTAACTTCTACTTACAAAGACCTTTCTTGCTTCACCTGATTACTTTCATAAAACTAAGCCTTTTTTTCTTGAATATTTTGCAACAGGCAACTTTGAGCAATACAAGGTCTCTTAACATCCCTGTGCTCGGAGAGGGGAAGCTGTCCTTTGCAGCATTTGTTGCCTAGCAATCTGTTTCTCAGGTGCCTTTAGTTCTGTGGTGTTGTGATCAAAGCTTAAAAGGCAAGTGCAAAGAAAAATGAAAATGGGTTCGAAAAACCCTGCAAAGTGCAGCACTTCCTGCAACTTTGGGATTTTTACATGACGTTGAATAGATGCCAACAATGCTTTCTGCCCTATGTGCCATTATGTACCAAAGGCTTAACTCATTTTGCTAAGTGCTCCTTGGAATATATATAAGAAGTAGTTACCATCCCACAGCTTTCTGCTGGATGGCATCACATGTCTCTGCTCAGGATTTGAGCCAGTATCACTCAGCCTTAATTCCGGGTTCACTTTTTTTGTTTGGTTGGTTGTTGGTTTTCTTTTCTTTTTTTTTTTTTTAAACATTACCACAGGCACTTTACCAGATGGCATTCTTAGCAGCAGTCAAGAACTTAAAGTAGGATGTTTCCTATAGGATAAAGCTAACCCGGTACCCTGAGAAGCTAAGTTGTTTTATCACCCAGAACTGAAGAGCCAGATATGCCTTTTTGAGTAACAGATTCTCCCTATTTCCAGATTCTCCAAACTGGCTCTGGGAGTGTGTATTCAATTAGATGGGTTGTTCAGTACCATTCATGAGGTTAGAGGGAAGACAGACATCTCTGAAATCAGCTGGGTGCAAATGTTGTCTAGATTAACACCATGTGACCCCGTTTTACTGTAGCATTTTTTCAAAAACCTTCTTAGTTTAGGTATTTAAGTCCTATTAGTTTTTATATGATTGTTTAACTAATCTGTGCCTTCATACAAATATTTGCATTGTGACCAATGAATGGAATTATAAGTATGTTCTCTGTTATTGAGGTCCTGGAGCATGTCCAGAGAAGGGCAACGAAGCTGGTGAGGGTACTGGGGCACAAGTCTTACAGGGGATGGCTGAGGGAACTGGGATTGTTCAGTCTGGAGAAGAGGAGATTCAGGGGAGACCTCATCACTCACTACAACTGCCTGAAAGGAGGCAGTTATGTGGTGGGGGTTGGCCTTGTCTTGCAAGGAGCTAGTTCTAGGATGAGAGATAACAGTCTTAAGTTGCACCAGGTGACATTGAGGATGGATATCTGGAAAAATTTTTTCTCAAAGTGGTGAGGCACTGGAACAGGCTGCCCAGGCAGGTGGTGGAGTCACCGTCCCTGAAGGTGTTCAAGAAATGTTCAGATGTTGTACTAAAGGACATGATTTAGTAGTGAAATATTAGTGGTAGGTGGATGGTTGGACTGAATGATCTTGGCTGTCTTTTCCAACCCTTATGACTCTATGATTCTAAAAAATTCTATTTATGGTATATAAAAATCCAGAGATAAAAGTAAATATACTAAAGACAAAAATTCTCAGAAATCTGGAAGAGTCAGGGTATGATTCAAAAACAAACAAACAAACAAACAAACAAAAAAACCCCAATCTGTTTGTTATCTGTTGTCTCTTTTGTCTTTGTTAAAGGTTCAGAAAAAAAAAAAAAAGGAGTTCATCAGCCTGTCAGAAGATTCAGTAAGGATTCAGTAAGGATTAGTAAGGAAGTACAATAGAAATACAGATGATTTCAGCTTAAGTTCAAACTTACTGCGCTGTAAGACAGTTAAGCATGTAAGTCTTTTCCTCTACTAAATGACTGCTGAGGGATTCTCTTGACTGTGATTTTGGAGTTTCACAATGACATTTTCACATGCCATGCTGTTGGCAGGTGAGCAAGAATCTACACCCTGCTGCTTCTCCCCTTCAGGCTATTTTGAGAGTTAGAAAATCATAGTTATTTGTGACAATTTTATTACATTTCATGAAAAAAAGTTTTCAGTGAATGCGGTTATTAGCTCGAGTCCTTGTGTACCTCCATGATTCCTGTGTTTTCAGACTTTATCTATTCTATAATGCATCTGTGTTTCAAATTGAAATTATTTGCTACTGAGGTAACTTTCTAATAATATTCTTTTGCATGGAGGAGAGAAAGATGAAACCAAAGTTTTGATTTGGGTTGAACTTTTCCTTAGCTTTCTGAGCTTGAAAGAACACCTTTTCTGTCTATATTTCATGTCTAGTTTTACGTTTTCTGAGAAAGGTGTTTCCTTACCTAAGCTGTATTAAAAAGCAGAGATCATCACTATAAAGACAAGGGAATGAATCTTCAGAAGTAGCAGATATAGGACTTTTGATCTGAAGGTGTTTTCCTTCGCAAGGCTGGAGGAGAGATGAGAGTGTGAGATGGTGACTGTAATTCAGAGCCCCACTGAATGTTGTTCTGCTTTTGGACTCCTTTTCTTTGCTACTACAAAATACAATGTGTAGGTGAATAATTAAGACACTACCTCCATTTAAAGCATTAGTTGCTGTGGTTTTGAAGGCATAGCTACAAGAATATATTATTAGAAATTATGTTTTTATTTGAATTTTTTATTTTGAATTTTTTTTTTTTTTTTGCTCTGTCATTTATAGGAAAGGATGTGATGAGGACATAAGTGTGAATACCAAGCATCTGAATTTTGGGCCCTTTTTTGCAGCCCACATTTTAGAGCTGGAGCCCTGCTCCCTGAAAGGTTGACTGTGAACAACCAGGCAGTCTGCTGCTGTTCTGGGAGTGGGTTTCACCTTCTGTGCCATTGCTTTATGATGTCTTTCACTACCTAGATGAAATAAAAGCTTAGCTGTACTTCTGGTGATTGCAAAGGTGTATGGTTGAAAGAGCAAACCTGGTGCTTACTGCACGGTCAGAGGTAGCAGAGCAGAGCCTGTTTGCTGGGTTTTTCACAAGGGCTGCAACATGCCGCTACTGACTTGTGAAAGACGTGTTCAGAGATACATTACAGAATCAATGATATTGCCTCCAGAGCCTGTCATTAATTGTGACACATAGTGGATCTGGAATGCTTTGTCCCCTTAGTTTTCTGAATTATTATTATTACCATCCTTTTTTAATGCTTTTCCAGTGTTTCTGCAGAATGGTTCAACACTTATAGCACAGGTAGTTTTATGGAAAGGTGTGAAATCTATGTCAGCAATAACTCATACAGAAACAGTGCAGACTTTAGGACCCTGAAACATATACCCCAAAATAAATGGTCCAACCACCTAATTGAAAGCTGTTTTAAATTGTCAAATTGATACTAGTGTTCTTCCTCTCAGAAGAAAATGTGATGTTATTTATGCTTGGTAGAAGAATTCTTAGTGCTGAAGAAAAAGAGGAAGCTGTTTCATATGGGAGGAAAGGTGACTGTTCCAGTTTATACTGCTGAGTGCTGGACAGCCTGTACATTGCTCCCTACGGGGGGCAGAGCTGTGCTAATGAAGGGTAGAAGGTAACCATATGGTACCAAAAATTTCCTATGTTCTGGCATCTCCATGAGCCATTACTGTATGTCCCTTCCCTGCCTCTTATAATTCTTTTTTTTTAACCCTCTCTAATTTCTCCAGCACAGAGTCTGGGAGGTGCCAGCTTTGAACTGGTGGAAGGGCTGTTGGGATGTTGATGAGAGGCATAGAAACAGTTAGCAACTTCTTTATGCAACTCTGCTTACAGAGATGGATAGATGCTACGCAGTGCAACAGACAGCAGTGCTTTTATTAGTATTGTGGCAGAGATCCTATCAGCGTGAGAACAATATTATTTACATAGGTGACACATCTGAAAAGACACCCTCTGAATGTATTATTGTTACTTGAAATTTTATATAATTAAAGGTTCATTAAAAATGCACAGCAAAAATAAATAGGGCTCTGCAGTAACATCTCTGAAATTAAAGCATTTATAGTGCTGAGGCTATGAATAAAGCAAATTGAGTACCTTAAAATCTCTGTGCATCTTTAAATATCTTCCTTTACATCTTATATAGATATCTTATAAAAACTGAAGGTAGCTGAAAGCTCAGAAAATTGTTCAAACAGTGAAGCAAAGTACTTTCTCAATTACGCTTTCTCCAATACCTGATGTGGTAATTATGCTTATATGATGCTTGTGGGGTTTCTTTTGTCCCCTCTGGTACTATCATAGGGATGATAGTACCATGATAGGTGATCACCTGCGAGGAAATACTTTCTTATATTCCGTAAATGTGAGCATTCCCAAGTGCATTTCTTGTGGCTCAACACTGAGTGCCATTTGGATAATGCCAGGGGGCAAATGTTGAAAAGGCTTAAGAAGCACCAAGAGGGAGAAGAAAACTTTAGAAAATGCTGTTGTGACAGATGGTGAGATTGTAAGCAGTTTTCAGATGGAGGCAAGTTGAAGAGCTTTACTTCTCCAGGCTGGACATCTCCTCGAGAAAAGCTATGAGCTTTTTTTTAACTAGGAAACTGCAGAGCAGCTTTCATTGGTGAACTACTGGCAGGACAGAATTAGCCAGCAGCTCTACAGCTAGCTGTATTAAAGCCAAGCGCGTTCTAACAGTTCTCACTGTCCACGAAGATTTGCCAGGAGCCCTGACTGGAATTTATTGGGCCTTGGCTGAGAAATATTAGAGCTGGCCACAAAACATGAGAGAGCAGTGATGGCTTTCCTAGCAAACCAGTAGCACTGGTGGAGACAAACAAGCACCTACCTGGAGCTTTTCTTTGAGCAGTCATTTACTAATCTTGCAGTAGTCGAGCATCCAGCTGTTCCCCTCTTAGCTACTGGGCCAGTGGGATGTGTACATCCAGGTCTGGTGCAACTCTGGCAGCTAGATCTGAGGACTGAGGTATTTATGTGGAATAGATCTCTGCTAGGTTTTACTCAGGTTTTTTTTAACTAAGATGACTGTTACAATCTCAAGAAAGGCATATAGTTCTGCAGCTGGGATGCACATACAGCTATGCAGCAGCATTTAAAGTGGAAATGGCACCTGCTCAACCCATAGAAATAGTGAGCTCCCAGGAAAATTGAGAGTTCAGTGAAGGAAAGCCGCAGGGGAGCTAATTCAAAAGACAGATAGATTCAATTTCTTGCTTTTTCATCTGTCTGAAGTTGTAATGATAATCCACTTTAAAGCAAGTGTTTGATTTCACCAAAGGTATACACTAATTATTTAGACACATTAAATGTATTAAATGGAGGGAATAAACCTAAGCATCTTTTACTTCCTCCACTCCGTTCTGTCCATCCCTTCTTCTATCTTGCAGTCACATATGAGTCTCAGTACCCACATTATAGACCTTTCCTTCCCCACACATTCAGAGATTATTGCGTACTTGTAGCTCCCAGAGTACTGAGTGGGTTTGATGTACCATCAGGCTGGAACATGTTAGGAGCTAATTCTGGGATGTGTGAGTGCAGGAATTGTCATGGGAACATAGCTGATAATCAAGAAAGATAAAAGTTCCAGTAGGAAAACAGGCAGAGCGAGGTTTCTGTGATGTTGCTCTAAACAACATTAAAGAAATAGTGATTTTGAAATTATTTCAAAGGAGAAACCATACAGTGGAAATCCCTGACCAAGCAAATCAGCAGTAATAAGATGTAGGTTTTAAGATGACACTTTAAAAATTCTTTTTTTTTTTTTCTTCTGGTTTCCTGTAACTAAAGTGGGGTTAATTAACTTTGCTTAAAAAAAAAATATATAATAATTATATTGGTGACAGAAAAGGAAGGGTTGAATGAGCCTGCCACATAACCAGCCCCCAGTCCTTTAATTCGGTTTCTTAGGGAAATTGTGTTGACAAGATTGTGCTGTCTGTCAGGCCCCATGAGCTCTTCTTGAACTCACTGCCCATTTTAACTGCATTGCAGGGAGATGAAGAGTTCTTACATGCTTCATGAAAACAAACAGACACAAGACAAACCCCCTGGTAATGGGAAAGCCGCAGCATGAGTTCTACCTACTATTAGACATCAGAAAATCTGTATGAGAGAGCAGAAGGACTGAAAACAGTTGTAGAAGCAAGAGCTACAGGAAAGCAAGCTTCAAAAGTTTACAGTTTACTGCTTACAGAACTTGCTGGGAGCTGCTATACTAAGCTCTGTATGCTCTCTTCTAACCTGTGCAGGGCCTCCTGATAATTAAACTGTCAACATTTCCATGATGAAAAGCTGCATGGAAAATCAATGTTCAGTTGATATTGATGCACACAGTGAAGACAGAAGCCTTGGATAGGTCTACAGAACCAAGCAGTGAATGCCTTGTACCATCTTGCTGGGAAAAGTGCTGCAAGACTGAACCACCGTCCTTCAGTTCTCATCCTTTAATCTTATGCCTGGCTACAGGTAAGATCAAGGATGTATCTCTAAAACTGCATGCCTTGTCTAAAACTTACTTATTTTGCGTATTCTCATACCAAGATCACAGACTGAGTAAAACTGAGTGAGAAGCCACAGGGAAGCTCATCACAGAAAAAATCTGTCAGTCTGAGCAGTGTGCACATGGCCCCTTGTGTCAGAGTTCAGGTACCTCTTACTTTCCTATGTATTTTTCTTCCCAGTGCTTTCTTAAGCATAGAGTACTCCTCACCTTGCCTTACTGATGAGGAAAGTGAGATGCAGGGAGAATAAATTATGATATATGCTTTGGCAGAGGATGAAATGAAATAGGAATTTGCTGTACCAGACTAGCAGTAGCACTGAATGCTGTGCTGTGGGAGGGGGCAGCCTTGGGCTCTCCTGGAGTGTAAAGGTCCTTCTCCTGGTCTCTACTCTTCCTTCCTCCTCATATCAGCTCCCTTTACACTATTTGATTGCACTTCACTGTATCCTATGCCTCACATCTGAACATTATCATGGTGGGACTTAGGAACAGGTTCTGCACCAGATGGCGGTAGGCATGGCACAGCCCCAAGTGCTGGAGTTCAAGAGGTGTTTGAACACTGCTCTCAGACATAGGGTTTAGATTTTGGGTGGTCACAGGTGGAGGCTGGAGATGGACTTAATGGTCCTTGTGAGTCCCTTCCAACCCAGGAAGACACTTGCATTACAAACCTGGCTACAGAAGTTGCTATCTTCCCTTTCAGTATTCATAAGCCACATCCAGAAATGCTCTGAAGTGGTTGTTAGCAGCCTTGGTTGTTGTTTTGATTGCACAGAAGATAGACTATTTCAAATTATGACAAGTAACTACTGTGGTAATTTGTTTATTGTTATAATATTTGCAAGTTTTTTATCCAAGGTACCTTTTTCCCACAGGGAACTCTGGTAAGCCTGAACTGACAGTACATAGTGTGGTTCACAAAGGTCTGGTGATAGAGTTAGGAAGAAAAAAATAGATAGATGACACAACAGAAATTCCACTTCAGTATCTTACCTGTAATTTTTTCATTTCCTTTTCACCACCTGTGTTTTTCATATTGAACAATCAGAGTAGAATAGACTATTCTGATTTAACAACTTCTTTAAAATCTTGTTCAACAGCATACTTACATTTTTGAATGCCACTCTTGTCAGAATGCCTAGTGGAAACCTGCTGAACTTCTGCAACCCATCAGCACTTCCACTAAACCAAAAATGACTTTTCTGTTTCCCAGCCCCGGACAAACAACCTCCAGGTTGCCCCACAATACAGCCCAGTTCCTGCCACAGATGGTAGTATGGAGCATATTCCTTAGATCAAGGAGACTGTGCAACATCAAGCATAACCAGGCAGGGCAGGAAACTTCAGAACCATCAGATCACTCCCAGCCCACAGCTGCTCATGCTATTTTCTTACAGAAGGCAGAAGCAGCTTTTGTACCTCTGATAGCTTGACTTCCTCAGCATGAAGCAATAGGTGGCAGTTTCTCAGGCAGCGTGATGCAAAACCTTGTTGTCTTAGACAAGTCTCGTGCCTTCAGATCTTCCTTGTAAGCAGTGCTACGGCCAGCACTGAACACAAAATACTAGTGGTGGTTGTATGCAAGTACCTGGAGATTTGCAGGTACGTGCAAATTGTTCAGTTGTTCAAATAGGGATTTGCTTTAACCATCGCTTCCCACAAACAGCCCAGTGACACAGTCAGCAAGTACAGCCTCCTTGGTACTACACTGGAGAACTCAAAAAGCAGAGATTACATTGGAAATATTTTTATTTTTTCAACTTGTTTGTATATTCACCTGGTTCTAATATGGACCCTTCTTCTACCTCCTAGCGATTCCTCTTCTCACATACAGGAAACAGGGCTTAAAAACAAACCAACCAAACAAAAAGTAGAAGAGTAACTAGCTGGTTAATCATTCAAAAAGCATAAACACCTTCTGAGTTACCTCTTTAGTTCTTTGCTGTAGCACGTTATCATCACTTGATCTGAACTGAACTGAACGTAAGCCAATTTAGCACAGCAAATGAGCAGATCTACAGATGCTGGAGGAAAGGTGCTTGGTGTAAGTCTGCTTGCTCTTGGAGGCACTAAATGAATAAAAGAAGTGAGGACAGATTGCGTAAGTTTCCTCTGCTGCAGAGAAAAACTGATTCTCACTTTCAGGATAGGTTTTAGAAGGATGTGAAAATACGAAGGAAGGTGTTTTTCTCCCCTTCCTTCCCCCTCTCCACCCTCAAGCTAAAGGACTTCTTTTTCTCTCCTGGTGGGGACAGAGCTGTGCTCTGAGAAAAGTTCTGCCCACAAGGTCCCCACTCCTCCAGGGTGTTTCTTCATTGCAGCACAGCTATTTCAGAGTTGATGACTATTGTAGGCAGGAAAAGGGAAGTCTTAAGGAGTCAGGGGTATCAGCATTTTTCTTACTGAAAGCAAGAGTACTTCCTGATTCTTACACTCATGGATTCTCACAACTTTTTAAAGCCAATAAATCAAGTGAGAGCATTTGCTTGAAAGGTGTAGATTCAGATTTGTAACAGGGAACATGAGGAGTGTGCTTTGTTCTCATTAGCAAAGAAGGGCTTTCTGTTTCAGTTAGGACAAACAAGTCTGTATTTCCTGTATTCTTTAATTACTTCAATTTATTAAAACATTTGTTTTTATATTCTTAATATCCCTGCAGTGCTTTGACTTCTCAGGTCAGTGAGTCATATCTAAAGCCATACAAGAGTAAACTTTTTATATAAATGCCTTACTTCTCAAGCTGACCATATAGTTTCATCATTCATCAAATGACCTATAAATCTCTAGATTAAATTAATGAATTTTCAGAAGGCAAATGTGTTTAAGGCTCAACAGACAAATCTTTATGTCATGGTACTGCCAAAGAAGTCTATGCAGTAGTGTCCTAATAAAAATGAGAAAGTAAAAATCAGTTAATCACAGAGGTACTACATATCAGATCAGCAGAAAAGGCATTGTGAACTGTCATACAAGTAGTTCACTCAGCTAAGGATAGAAAAATTTTGGTCGCACCTAGACGATGTATTGCTTTTATGAAAGGAATTGGAGAAGGTCAGAAATCCATTTATAAATACAGTCATTGCTGATGAAATAAGTGCTGTAAAGTTCTGACGCTTACAGTGTTCCTTCCTGTGTGGCTCATGTGCCTCATCCTACGTGTATTTTAAAAACACCTCTCAGTCTGCCTTTAAATTTGAAATTCAACACAACAGTATGGAACTATTTAGATTCTTGTGCCAGCAAGGTGCTTCACAGATTTATTAAAGAGAAAAATATAAGTGTACTTTTCACCTTGTTCTCTTTCTTTGTTGTGTACTTCTTTTATGCATGCTAGAAACTGGATTTCAGCAGACAGATACATCCAGATCAGAAAATTTAATTTCTCATCTTTCTGCATCTTGATATATTTTTTTCCCCTACAGATAAACTTCAGCCAAAATTTCCTCCCCCTCTCCCCCCCATAAAACTTGTTCTCATGAATTTTCTGACTGAGACAAACAATCTCCTGTAGACCAAGTAGACCAAGTTACCTTTGGCTGTTACAAATTGACATTAACATTGCAATGGACCTGGTAGCTGTTTGTGTAAAAGGTCACCAGCTTAGCATCACCGAATACCCAAGAAGTCAATACCATTGCCATATTATTTGGGAAGATGAGAGTTAAGGACTCTGATCTACTATATCACCCTTGGCTTTCTCCATAGGTCTATCACCCTCTGAAGGAGTAGGATGAACTAACTGTACAAGACACTTTTCCATCTTACAAACTGTGGTGACACAACCAGTGGAAGCGAGATGCCATTAGGATTCCTTTAAAGAAGATCAGCATCACCATGTAAGTTCATAACTGAAGTCATTTTCCAAAGAGAACTGGGACTCATTCCTCTCTTTCTTCACCCTTGTCTCAGAAAACATCTAAATACAGCAGATACCAGTATTTCTTGCAAGAGATTTACGTGGGTGTAATCCAGATGCCGCACTTTTGGCATGTTGTTTTCCCCGCGGTCTTCATGTGTTCCTTCATAGAAGAAGATAAGATTAAAGGAATTTTCCAATAATGATTATTAAGGGGCCCGCGGGGCAACAACTCTGCCAAAAATATATTTCTTTTTTCGTTTAGATGTAAATCCAAGAATGTTGGACATTGCTTTTCTTAATTTTCTTTTTAATCACTCTTACCCCAGCTGGTGCTGGGGAAGGGTAATGCAGCTCTAACGTGCACACTTGCCAACACCAAGACCTGGTTTCTTCCAGCTTCTATCCCAAGCCCATTTCAATCATACTTAAACAGGGAAAAAATGGGTTTGAACCAGATTATCCATACCTTAAAGAGTGCCCTAACAAGCTGCTTCAAGAGCTATTGGATGGCTCCAAGCCTGAGAATAGCAAGAGCAAGAGAACCTAAGTGCTAGCTCCTTCTCTGCTGTGTGTGAAGACAGAGCCTTCTGCTGGAGCCTGAAAGAAGGGAGTGTCCCAAAGAGCAGGAAGCTGGGCCTGGAACACACTTCCTTGCTGCTAAATTCTTTTGTGACTATCTTTATGTGCTGCATCAGAACTATTCAATACATTAAAGTCTCTGTGCTCAAAAATGTTTTGTCAAAGATTTTTCTGGCAAAACTCTTTGGACTTATTCATAGAAAGTTTACTACTCTAAATTGCAGTGCTTCAATGAATATATGGTTCACCATAAATATCATTTCCCTGTCTTCATCACTTACAGCTGGCACTCAATGACAGCTCTTCAGAACATGAATTCAGATACCTCTGGGTAAACATCTTTTTTTTCCGTGCTCATAGAATAATATAAAGATCATTAAGCAGCTGAAAAGGTCATGGGAAACAGGCACACCCTCCCTCTATGTATCATATATGATGGACTTCCTTATGCTGCAAGTTTACATATTATTTAGACTATTCAGCAGAGAATATGAATCTTAACACTGGAGTAGGAAGACACCAGGAGGTTTCTGATACATCCATGACAGGCACAGGGGAATCCAGACCAGCCTTTCCTCTGCCAAAAAAAATGAACTCTGAAAAAATCCACTGTAGTACAATACACCTTTGAGCATCAGTGATAAACGCAGAACTGCCATGAAGAAAATATAGTAGATTGGTGGAGAGGGGTTATGCTTGCTGAATGAATCTTGACTTCATTGCAAGTTTGCAGCCGCTCTTCAAAAGGAGAAAAAGGCAATGAATTCCCTCCACACACAGCATAGCTTCCCTCCTATTCTTACTTAACTATGTTTTATGTATTTTATCTAGTTCTCTAACAATCTGTGTCAAAGCATTTAACAGGCAAATCTTCCACAGAACTACTGCCCTGATATTCAGAATATATGAATTTGATCTATTTTGCTCCAATGTTATTAGCAGAAGAAACATTTGTATTCTGTAGTCTAATGTAAAGCAGTTCAAAGTCTTACTTAAAAAAAAAAAAAAAAAAAAAATGGGGGTTTGTTTTTTTTTTTTTTTTTTTTAAATGTTTGCTTAATTTGGCCGAACTTCTCATTTTCTCCTAATATCAATCTTTCTTTAAAATTAAAACATATAAGTGAATTAATCTGGGGATTCTTAAGTATCTTAGGTTCATTTCAGCATGTAAGAATCAATCAAAGTCACAAGGCATGATTTACCTCATGGTGCCACGACTTCACCAAGTTCTGTGCTTTGAGTATCAACCTTAATCTTTATATGGAAGAATATGTAATGGTCCAGGAACCGGGAAGGCCTCACACAGCAAGAGTAACAGAGGGATGCACAGAGAAGGTAATGCAAAAGAGTAAATGCAAATGCGTTGACTTTCAGTAAAAAATATATATATTTTAAACACTAAAAAAAAAAAAAAAAAAAAAAAATTAAATACCTTCATTGAAGCATTCAGTGTAACGCATTGTTTAATAGAATTAATTTGGTCCAGGTAAAAGACATCTTGTGTCTGACAACTGACTTACACGTGCTTAGGCTTAGTTATTTTCTTCACGATAGAATGGACTCCCAGTCCTGTGGTATGTACATAAAAACCTAGAGAGGCTGCTTGGGTGAGACTCATTCTTCCCTTGGGAGACTCAGCAGAGACTACACAATTTATTTTTGAAGAATGGAAGTCAGCTTTTTTTTTTTTTTTGAAAACCAATTGTCAGGCTTGAGGTAAGATGATTAAATCAAAAGCTGAGTGCTCTCTGTAGCCCCAGATGTACCTTGTCAAAACTGTAGTACAAAATGGCCCAGCTATTTTATCGAAGAAGAAAAAGTAAACCCTGTTTTCTCCTGAAGCTTAAGAGCTTCATTTAGAGAGTAGTACTGCCACATAGCTATCTGCTATTACTATGCTTTGTGCAATCACCTTATTATTTGTGCTGAAGAAATGGGAGAAACTGAAAGAAATTCACCCAGCCAGGTGAAGTCTTCTTAGCAAAGAAGGGAGAAATGAATTCAACTGCCAGAAAGATGACAACCTAGGCTGTTCCTGCTGTGGAAACAGTTCAGACAGAGAAGATGATTCAGGCAGAGCCATAATGTTTTGGGTTGGCAGTTTCTGGAGGCCTCTTCTATTTGCAGCAGCTGTTCACCTGGACTGTGTGTGCTCTGGCTCATTTGCAGCAATTCTGATTTAACAGAGCCACACAATAAGCGTAATCCCACTGCCTCCTTTGCTTATTTCCTCGTCCATTGCTGTCTGCTACCATAACATCTTCCAGCCCTGTCTGTGATTAAAGCCAGTGACCAATCCAGGCAGCATCAGTGATGTTTTTGTGTCTTCTGCACTTGATGTGACCTCTCTAAGTCTCCCTCACAAAAGACACAGAGCTAATGACCACAAGCCTGGTCTTCAAATATTTAGCAGAACACAAGTTTGAAAACAAAGTTGTACATAAATATCTATGGTTTTAGAAGCTCAGTTAGTGCCCCTAGGTCAACATTCTGCCCTACAGCTGCTTATGCTACAGTATAATAGCATAAGCAACAAATATACAGAGTGGTTAGATTGGTGTCTGCAGATTGTATAGCTAGAAAGATTATCAGAGTGAAAAAGGATAACTGGAAATAAATGAAAAAAAAAAAAAAAGCTCACCTGTGTCCTGTGTTCACAGGAAAACTCCAAAGGGAGCCATCTCCAGGAAGAGATCCTTCCTCAGTGGCAGTCAGCCCTTAAATGGGGTCTAAGAGAGGTGCAGCCAGGCTCCACCCCTTCTGATCACGCAGCTGAATTGCCTTCACCTGTGCTCCTGCTGCTGACTCAGTGCTAGCCTCAGGTGATCAATCAGAGGATCAGGTTATGATCCTGAACAAAAGTTCCCATACACTTCCCCATTGTCAATGGGCTTAGACATGCTTTAGTTTAACAGTAGAGATTGTAAAACCCTCTTGAAATGCTTGTATGAGTATCTCTACATCAGTTTCTACTTATCAAGTCTGTCAGAGACAGGAGTGATCTTTGCCTCTGGCTGGATGCATGAACACTGCTACCAACTACCAAGAAAAAGAATGGACAAAATTCGCTATCAGATAATAAATGTTTTAATGTGGAAGGGGGGTAGCAGAATACGTTTCCGAAACAACACAGTTCTGCTCTTCGGTTTAGCATCCCTTAAGTTAAGATTTTTATTTTTCAATTTTAATTGCAGATCTTGTTTTTCATACCTCAGCAAAATTCTCCTACCTAGTTAATTGAGTTTGAGGGCTGCTTGTATGAGTGACATCTCCTCCCACTCTTTCTTACTCTTTGACTTCGTAACCTAACCTTTTCCTTCTGCTTTCTCCCCCTTCCCCACCAGTACCCAATGAAGAAATTGTGTTTAAAGACTCAGAAGTACTGCTCACAGCAGGATGCTGTGCTATGTTGCATTGAAAATGTGCAAGATGTATTTTCCTATTCTGTCTTTAAAGAATGAGTTATTGTTATAATCAGAATTTTACCTACTTGTCAGTAATGTGATTGATATGTTTTTTTTCCTAACTTTTTTCCCCCTTAGTTGAAATTAGAAGTTAATGACTGTTTTTCTGAAATTAAACATTATGCTATACACAGAAGTCTCTTAAGTAACTAGTTATATGCATCATTGAGACAGCAACTGATTTGGAAGGATGATGTCTTAAAAAAAAAAACAAAAAACAAAACAACAACCAAACCAACACTGACTGTTACTGTCTAATACCTGGTTTTCCTCATTCATATTTTTTCTGGTACTTTTACATTAAAACCAGATGAAGTTTCAGTCTTTCTCAGTTTTTGTTTTTGTTGTTGTTCTATTGTAGTGATTCTGTGCTTTGAAGTGACTAAAATGACTTAACATGATCATGGAATCATAGGATCACAGGATGGTTTGGATTGGAAGGGTCCTCAAAGCGCACAAAGCCTGCCATGGGCAGGACTGCCTCCCACCAGCTCAGGCTGCTCAGGACCCATCCAACCTGGACTTGAGCACTTCCAGGTATGGGACAGCACAGCTTCTCTGGGCAGCTGTGCCAGTGCCTCATTGCTCTCTGAGTGAACGTCCTCTTAACGTCTAATCTAAATCTCCTCTCTTTTAGTTTAAAGACATTCTCTCTTGCCCTATCACTTTCAGACCATTAAAATGTTGCTCTCCCTCCTTTTTATAAACTCCTTTCATGTACTGGAAGGCCACAATGAGCTCTTCCTGGAACACTCTCTTCTTTAAAATCTGATCTGTTTATTTCTTAGATAAAGCTATAAATAACAAAAGATGTGTACCATTAGCCAATCAATACAAAGAATTCCAAAGAGTGTCTGGTTATTTCTTAGCATAAGTGATTTTCATGGCATGAGATGGAGTTATCTTGAATCCTTGGATTCAAGAAGCTGCCAGTAGAGCCAGTAAATAGTTTCAGTACAAGATCAATGATGAAGCTAAAGAGCAGGAAACCTTACTTGCTAGATGAGAGTAGAGAAATGAAACAGAAGTGCACTTAAAAGAGATCATTAAGGAGTGCCATCATGGTCAACACACATTCTGTGCGAGTTTGTGTTTGCCAAGTAGCAGCCTTCAGAAATGTTAACTAGCAAGTAAAGCTGGTTTCCATTTTAGCAATTGTTTCTCCTGATGGCGTTATCTGCTATCGGTCAAACAGCAAGTATGGATGACAGCTTAATAGGTCATCTTAAACAAAATATACATGCAGAGCCACTGATTAAAGATTACATAAGTAAGCAAAGATGAGACATTTAATTTTTAGGTGGCTACAAGGGATTGAGAATTCCACAATGAATATCAAATCCTGACACAATATCATGTACACAGGCTGCTGTTCTCTAGGGACTTTGCAACTGCTTTACTGAAGAGCAGTTCATTTTCCAGAAAAAGTGTCCACTTTAGGGAAGCTCCCATTCTTTGCTTTTACTTAGGAATCTGGAGAGCCCTCCACATAACAGCATCTGCTGCCATCAACAGACTACTCTTAAGCCTTCTTTACTTGTCTTTCCTTCATAACTATAGCTGAAAATAGTTGGTTTTTTTTTTAGGTCAAATCTGCCTTTAGAGATGGTTCAAAATACCACTGACTTTTGTGCCAAAATCTAATGGAGGCACTTGAATCTTGCTTCTTCATTTCGTCATCGATCTAGCATTAACAGGCTTGCCCTAGTGAAAAGAGCCTTGTCTACTTTCCTCAGGAGAAAGCTTAACATCTCTACACCAGTGTAGAAATTTGAAATGTGAACAGAAAATTTAAGCCTGAAACAAGCATATCTAAACAAAAAAAAGATGTCTATATTGCTGAGAGATCCCTGCTCCCAAGCCCAAGAGGCAGTGTGGCCTGTGTCCACACATTAATCTCCATTTAGAGCAGTGGAGGCAACTGTGCCCACACTATATCACACCTAAAACAGGTACAGTGTTATTGCTATTTCAGAGGTTTAATAGTTCAAAATAGCTGAATTTGTGTGAGAAATGACCCAGAAAAATGGCAGATATAATAACATAATTCCAAGGGGGAGATAGGTTGCATTTTCATGGATATGGCATGGGGTTTGTGAGTCATAAGGAACAGAAGGGAGTACAGCAGATAAAACAATGTAGGGCAGAAAGATACGGGTATGGTCTCAACTACTGTGCTTATTTGGTATGGTCTCCTCATCTATAATAATTTCTGGATCCACATCAGACTATTGCCTTGTACGACACTTGGTTTTGCTCCAAAGCAAGGTGCAGGAACAAAACAGCATTGATGCAGTTTGGATGATCACGAGATCATCTTGAGAACAAATAAAGGAAGTGAGTGTAAGCACATCCCTAGAACCTACCTTATAACGGAAAATTGTACCTTATTCTAAATATAAACATCAACTAAAAAAGCACCCCCAAAAACAAAAAAACCCACAATGTTAATAGAAAGAAACCAAACACATACACACAACCACCCTGGTGGAGATGAAAGAAAACACACATTTCATCATTTCTCACACATCAGGGCCCTTTTTTTGCCATCAGCAACTGTCAGTCTTCAGGTAATTGCATAATATGTCAGTCCATGAGGACTGTCTCAAATACAGTCCTTGAGAGGAGTGAGAGTTGACTGAAAGAAAAAAAAATTAAAAGCCTTCAGTGAAAGGCAGAGTGAGAAAGAGCTTAATTTATAGCCTTAATGTAAAAATTCTTTGTGCAGAGGAGATAGTAATGATGCCATTATGTTGGGCAGGCCCAATACAGAATATTATTTATGTAGATGCAAGTGTTAGTGAGGACAGAATGTAAGTCATTTCCCTAGGAAAGAAATAAGCAGACTTAAAATGCAGCTTTTAAGAAGACTAAAATGATATTAGACTTCCAAAGACTGAATTTCCTGTTTTCTTGAGTGGATAATTATATTATTTGCTTGTTTTATCTGGTATGTTTGGATTTTTTCAATGTCATTGAAAAACATCAGTGTTGCCATCTGCTCCTGCCTATCCTTCCTAGGTGGCCCTGGTTCATCCCCTCACCATGCCTGGGCTGTCAGTGGGTCCCATCTCCTGGGCGTGGCTCTGTCTGCCCTGCTCAGGACCCACAAGCTGTGCCTGTCCATGAAGCAGAGCTCATGCTGGGATCACTTTGTCTCCCCACATACCCTGCCTGGCAGAGAAGCCTCCTGCTTTTTCTCACATGTCCAGATGCAGGATGTGAATGGCCGTCTAGCAGTCCTCCAAAAGAAATCTGCTGGTTACATCATCTGGACACGAATCAATTTTGAGATATAGTTGATGTGTTGGCATGTACATCTCTAACTGGTCAGTCCTTCCTAATCTGTTTGCACGCTTGGTTGTTCATGCTCAAGAGCATCCCTGATACTTATTCTATTGAGCTACATTTCTTAAAACAACTTTGAAGTCTAATTGAATCGTTCAACTTATTTGCATCCCCATCAAGATGGTAACACCTGCACACTTACAAAGTGTACAATATATTCTCTTTGCTAGACTGGTAAGGAAGAATACTAATTATTGCTGGAGTATTAATTAAACATTAAATGACAGCCAGGAGAGTCTCCTCCACAGCCTGTCTTGATGGTAGTTGTAATAATGACATAAGACATGTTTTCTAAGTAAAGTTTTCCAGCCTATGGTACACATTCCTTCTAATATTTTCACCCAAGCCACGTTTATGGCTTTGCATCTGTGGCAATGTGAGAAGCTTGTCCTGTAGCTACAATTTAATATAGGATTTAATATAAGGATTTAATATAGCGCCACCTGGAGGGAAATACTATAACTGACCAAGATGCATCTGTACAGTGCTGCACGTGGTCAAATATGCTTATGTTCTTTAGTGCTCGAGACAGACCACAGCCTGAAATCTTTCCCAAAGATCGTATTTTGATAGTAAGCCTCTCTGTTTGTTACTAGACCTCTCCATTTCAATTTTATCTCTTTAGTTTTCAAGAGACCCTTCTATTCCACAGCTCAGTGAATCATAGGCATCATAGTGAGGCACCATAGTGAGCTAGGAAATTTGTACTCTGTGGGGTCTCCACCACCACCTAGTAGCGTGGCTTGGCTAAGCCATGCTCATCCCTTAGCATCTAACACAAATCCAAGGATAAGATAATAAGTGCAGATAGTTAATTTTTTTTCCGCAAGGAACTTCATAGATAATCTTATGCTTAGTATGAATGAACTAAAGAGACTTAATGTATTAAAACAACAGTATTTTTTTTGCAAGATGAAGAGATAGGAATACTTTCCTTTTCTTCCATTGGAAGGATCAACTCTTCTCCAGCAAAGGATTTAGTTATGGCCCAATTCCATGTATCTACAGACTAATGAATATAGTTATGATGCAAAGAAATCATCTATGTGTACAGATGGCTGTGGTAATTACTGAAGCCCAAACATAGAAAGTTTTTCAGTCAAGACAGTGTCAGAGTATCTCACTGTGAGTACAGTCAGTAGCAATCCATGAATTCAGAAGACCAGGAAACTCAGACAGCTGAGGACAAGGAGAACATGGTCTGCCTGAAATCTAGCTGCTGTCAGATAGAGGAAGATGGTGAGATTGGAAGGAAGAGAGAAAATGCAATGTGATGTTGAAGTCACGCTACTCTGTTGACCGAATGATACACTGAGCACTGTTGTCCTCCATAAGAGGTGGGAAGTAATAAGCAAAGAACTTTTTGTCCATGAAAAGGTCCAAGTCAACTCTTCTGCTCTCATCATTACGCTGCTATAGCAGCTAACTACAGACAGCAATACAAAAGTCACTGTTACCATGGGCAAAAGGAGTGAAATTTAATTAAAATAAACATTTATTCCCAGAGAAGAGGCTTCTAATTCTTATCTGTTTGCCTAGAATTGTTATTGCAGACTTGATTATGTAGTTACAAGTACAGTACTTAAAGCTCATATATTCTATTTTGAAGGTCAAAATTCTCTGAAATTTATTATAGCCGTGCTTGTGATTTATAGCTGCAGAGATGGGAAGTTTTCATCAACCCAGGGGAAACTGTTAAATGCAACCACACTTCAATAGGCACAAAATACTCTTTGGAGGAATTCCTGGTTTTGATTTCTCATAAAACATCCATCAAATTGTAATCACTTCTTATTGCTGCACAAGCAGTAGCTTTTTTGAGTTAGGTAAGCCAGTTCAGTCCTTCTCATTTAATATGTCCTAAATTTACACAATGGATTTGACCTTTCTATGACTCTCTTAGTTCTTGTTTCTGCTCTCTTTTCCTCTTTCTCCAGCAGGTCAGAGCCCTAAAGTTCCTTCATTACTGTAAAGTTTTGCCCCTTCATATGCCTTAGCTGTTGGCCTCCATGAAGTTGGTACATGTGCTTGTATTGATATGCATATATTTAACATATGTTACATATATATGTGTACAAACATTTTGTCCCTGTCTACACTTCATAGTGACAATCTTGAGAGAATAAGCTATATACACAATGCAATATTCCCTGTGGTGAACAATGACTTTTTAATTGTTTAGCATCTAAAAATTGCTGTGACTGCTATTGGGCCAGATGACTTGCTACTTCATGTCTGAATGTTTTGCCATCAAATCTTTGTATTTCTGTCTGAAAAGCAGTTCAAAACCTGAAATGGTCTCACTGTCAGTGAATTCAGCGGAATAATAGTTTCTTACAGAACACAGTGAATTGGGCTCAGAATGGCAACAAACCATTTCCAGGGAATAATAATCAAAATTCTAATTAAGTTGTCCTCTTCTTCACTGTGGTAAACCACATATTCAACTTTGGACTGCTTGCCCCTTAAAGCAAAATTTTCAAAGTTCAGCTTGCATTCTGTCTAAAAAACGGTGATTAGACTTATTCAACACGGCTACTTACTGGCATGCTAATGAGGTTTTCCTAAAGACAAAGCCACAGCTAGTGGTTAACAGAAATCTTTCCACCTATCAATGAAGCCAGTGCATGGGAGACTTTAGGTTGGGTCTTTCACAGTGCTGTGCTGCTGATACATCATGATAGACCAAACCATACTTGCTACATAAAAGCTGGCTATCCAGTGTTCAGGCTCCATATCTCTATCCCAGTATTAAGAATGCATTTGCAGTTTTTTGAGATGCACAGATGTAAGAATCAAACCCAGTTTTATAAATTCCACATCTGAGTAGTCCTCCCAAATTACAACAGCATACATTCCCACTATAGGCAAGGGGAACTCAAAAATAATTTCTCATTCTTACGAAGTATCTGCCTGTGTAGTTTGCATATTCCCATGTGCATTTTCTTCCTCCAGGAACTGAAGGAAAACAGAACCAGGAGAAGGAGATGACCACCAATTTTCTTCCATTGCTAAATTACTAATTTATAAGAAGAAGCATTATGAAAATTAAGTATATATCACACACATTCCTAAACTTTTTTGAAACAAGCTTATTAAAATGAAAGATGTATGTACTGGGGGACTTGCCCATGTGCCAGGAGTAGCTGCCTGGGAAACAAGGCCTTTTCCCACTGCAGACATCCAACGTCAACTGGAAAAAATACTTTGTTTTGTTCTTGTATTGAAATTCTGACAATTGGAGACTTTATGGCAATTGGAAACATAACATAGTAGCAGAGAGCAACGTTGTGCCTTGTATGCATAATCAGTTTGTGAAAACTGAAAAAAAAAAATTAATAGAACCAGCAGACATTTTTTGTAGTATCACTTCATACAATAGTTACACAACAATGTATCACATTGACTGATCCACCTTGCTAAACACCATGACAAAGTAAATGAGCATTTGTACAAAAATGCCAAAAGAGTTTAAGCTTAAATTAGAGAGTCTGTAGCCTTTGTTTGTGACCATAAATTATGGAAAAATCCTGCAGGGAAAAATGTAACATTAAAAAATTCTTTAAAAGCCAACAGATATGACCCATCAAATACTAAAAATGTATTGAACTATACTATATACCTAACATTACTCACTTAGGATGCTATAACATTCCAACAGTTTCTACAGTTATCTCACAGGTTAAATGAGCTCCCACAGACGGACACAGGTCAAATGACACACGGACTGTCATTTGAAAGACTAAGGTATAAAAATGTTTTCAATTAATAAAATCAGTGTCCCTTTCATCCTGAAGCTACAAAGATTTCCTCTCTGTTTCTGGGTGAAGGGCTAATACACGAGACAAGCCACAGAATCTGTCAGGACATATGGCTTCTTTCCCATGAATAACTTAAAGAAAATTAGGGAAGAAAAGAAAAAGTCCTACTCTTTCAGATCCAATAACCTCAGTTGTAACTTCTAACAGCTATGTATCAGTAGGTTATAAGAGGGCTAAGTTTTAATCACTGATGTCTTCTTAAACACAAAAATGGTGGTCTATCACCCTCAGATGTGCAATTGGCATAAAAATCTGTGAGCATTTAAGAGACGTTGTATGCAGTATAAGCCCTTTCTGACTGTAATGCAGCTCAAGAGGAATCTCAGTACTGAAAAGTCCCTCTGCAAGCAGTGAGTGCCTCCTGCCTGAGTTTATTCTGTTAGCCCTTTCTTTTGCTGTCTGGATGAAAACAACAACAACAACAAAAAACCAAAAAACAAAACAAAGCAAAAAAAAAACCCAAACAAGTAATTGGGAGCCTACAGAGGGGAAGAAAGGATGGAAGGAGGAAATCTGGTCGTGTATATTTGCAGGTTTCTCTGAAGAGCTGTAGAAGAAAAAACTTGTGGGAAAAAAATTGAAGCGATAGAAGCCCAACTATTTTTTCCTTAAGAAAGCAGAATTTCTGACTTACCTAATTTTTGTTATTGTATTGTATTAAAATTTGCCAATAACCTAGAGTTGGTTGCCATTTTTTCCCCATTTTTTGCTCTACAAGCAACTTCCACAATTAAACTGAAGAAACTTCCAAAAATTTATGATCAAGTGATTCTACCAGATCTGCCAAATCATGTAAAAGAAAGAAGACACAATCCTGCCTGTGAACCGTGTCAGTAAAGAGGCAGAGGTTAGGGTACCAAGAGCAATATGCTTACAGCACCTTAAAACAAGCAATGCTGTACCATTTGCTGTGTTCAGACAGTACCATTCCCAGGAGTCACTAATGCTTTGAGCAGCATTGTTGATTACTCGCTTCAGTGTTCTTCTCTTATCCGCAGGAGCTCCCTGCTTGCTAACTCCCTTTCAGCTCAATACTGTAGAAAAGTGAGTGTCTAGCATCAGCAGATAGCAGCACATATGTTTGTGAAAAAAATATAAACCTTGCAAAATGTTTTCCTCTTGAGTCAGTTGATCTTAACATTTAGCAGTTTATAAATCAACAATTAATTGACATTCTGCCCTGTTCTCAACAACAGGGAGAGAAGTGATGGATGGACATAAGTTTTTGGAAGATGAATTCAATCAGAGTTGTAAACACAGCACCAGTTTGGAGCAGAAGCCAGTACTAGACACATTGAAGGGCATGTGGAACCCTCTTTCTCTTCTTTGACTACTGCAACTGATCTTCAAGCTAAGGTCCCTAAAATGCATGCCCAAACTCAGTGTTGTAAGTCTCTCTTGTCTTTCCTCACCACTGTCAGCAAATCTCTGTGGTTTGAAAACTGGAATCATAAGTCCCGTGCTTGGCTTCTCTCAGGTTGGTATGTGTGCTCATGCACACATCATGTATACACATGTATGGACAAGTATGCAGATCGGTATGACTTAACTTTTCAGAAGGGAAAGAAGAGAATCAGTGAAGAGCTACAGGAGTCTACACTGATATATGCTTTTTCTTCTGAGTAAAACTTGGAAGTTTATTTCACACTGTGGTTTCAAGTTCAGGTCAGTCATATTTAGCAGCCATGCAACTGATACTCCCATTCATATTTTCCCTTATTTTATGAGAATAAGGAAGCATTTTCTCCATGTATATACATGCTATTTTTTTTTTTTTTTTTTAAAAAAAAAAATAACTGACTCCTCATTTTTATTTTCCCCATGTAAACATCTGCTATTCCAGGTTGCTATTCCAAGAACAAAATAGCTAATAGTAGAAAGCATAAATGTATGTAAAATTACACTGTCTAACAGTGCAAAGAGATACAATCTCCTAAAGTTGATTTTCATAATGTGCAGAAATCCAGTGGTTGTCAGGTGCCATCAAGCATCCAACTGTTACAGTGACTGTATAAAATTAATAATCTCTCAAAAAAGGCTGCCAGATTAAGCTACGCAAACTGCACCAATTGTGCAGGTTTCTATTGCTTAAGTAATTGCAGGGTTGAGAAATATCATTTGTGTAGTTTGGGGTGACCTTGTTTCGTCAGAATCCACAAGTGGAACTAAGGTGAAAACAGATGAGTGTTCACTTGTTAACATTATAAACTGAAAGGATTCAAAGCCTGCCTGGATTTTCAGATGTGAGTGCCAGCATCCACAGTCAGTCAGCATACCAGATTGCATGTGCACAGCATACACATATCTATGCTGTATACATAGCACCAGCAAAAATTAAGCAAAGGAAAAGCAAACTCAAAGAGATGCCGCCACACGAAATCTCACCTACAATCAGGTTAACAAAACAAGTAAACACGTTTGCAAGGCTAGTATGATCTAGGAAGATTTTCATTCCTCAGTCCAACTTTAGGATAAAGCAGAAGCGGAGTCCTGCTCTGTCTGAAGCCCCAGTATTTCAAGTTCTCAGCACCAGAGAAGCTAATTAACAAAAACCAAAGGATGATGGAAAGAAGCCAGATAAGCCATAAACCTCTCCAGATATAAGCGCACAGCGAGCAAGATAATAAAAAGTTAGCAGGATTTACCGTTTTAATTATCCAAGTGGGCGTTTTGTTTGGGTTGGAGTTTTTGTGGAAGCGCCGGGAGCTGTTTCCCCGAGGACAGGTCCGTACGCATCCACACCGCGGCACACCGCGGAGCGCAAAGCAGTAGCCACGGCTCCCCCTCCAAAAAAAAAAAAAAAAAAAAAAAAAAAAAAAAAAAAAAAAAAAAAAAAGGCGAAGAGGAAAAAAATAAAACCGCAGGGAGAGGAAGGAAGAGGAGGCACCCCGCCGGCCGGGCAAACTCCGCCGGTTTTGCTCCCGCAAGGCTGATAGAGGCGGCTGCTCGGCGCAACTTGCGCACCGGGCGGATGGAGAGGCGGGCACCAGGAGGCGGCGCGGTGCGGCTTCACCGCGGCCCCCGGGGGCTGCCCAAGGGCTGAGCCGGACACGGCGAGCGTCCCCCCGTGGATCCCGGGTATCCAGCACTGGGTGGAAGGGATGCTGCGCGTTCGCCGCCTTTTCAGTCTCCGCCTTGTGCCAAAGCAGTGGGTGGGAGGGGAAGTCTGTATCAGTCTCTCATCTGCCGCGGGTTTTTGGATCCTCCGAAGTGCTGCTGTCTTCCTCCCAAATATTATGAGCCGGCTGTATGTGATGCGGTGCTGAGATGGAATATGTGCTCAGCTCTCTGCAACGGTTGCATACCATCTGGCAAAGCTGTGTGTTTAGACCAGGAGATTTGGAAATGGCCAATAGTTTGCCACTCCTAAGCCATGACTGAAGATACTCAACTGCTATCCTTGAGGTGAGCCCCGTGCTCTGCAGCACCCACCATCAGTTGAGCATCTATTTAGTGCCTTCCCTCTGCCTCCCTGGCACTCAGTGCTGGGTCTGCGTGTGCAGCACATTCCTGCAGTTGCTTCTAGCATGGCATCCCAGGAGACTGAGCACAACGTGGGTAACCTATCTGCAAGCACAGCTTTCTGCTTCTCTTACACTTCATGAAATTGACTTTCCTCGTGGACATTTTACATTGGTACTAATTGAACTCTATTCCCCCTTTCATCATTTCATGATGTTTGCGGTTTGCTTGGATCTCTGCTTACGTAAGCATTTGCTTTTGAAACAAAAAAAGAAATGTACTGGGGGGAAATCAACCCCTATATGCCAGAGCACCTGTCTAGATAACAACCCTAACACTTTCTCTCATCCTATGGCAGCACTGTAGTTCCATCAGTTTCCTCAGAGGCAGTCTCCCTTGGTCATTTGGCAACTGACAGCACCTGTGGTGGCTGCTTAGGGCTTGTCTTTCTGCAGGCCTTTAAGGTTCCAGCTCTATATGAGCTGAATGCAAGTTAAGGCTCTACTGAATAAAGTCTTCTTCCTCAGCCACCAATTGAGTGCATCTCCTGCTGAGTTTTGATTAAAAGAATAAAGTTTTAATCATACAAGTGACCTTAGCAATAAAGGAGGTTAAACAGAACAGCCTTGCTCTGTCCGTTGCTCCTGGTGAGTAGGAGATGACTGTTTATTATTAACCTGCATTCACACTGTAGCATGCTTTTGGGCTTCAATTGATGCCATTACAGTGAAACTAACGGAGGATGTGGAAGTGCCTCTCTAGAACAGACAATTTAGTATGTTATTTTTCTGTTTCTGTGAACATAGAAAAAGATTTTGTCCTAGGGAAAAAGGCTTGAGTGACATTGATACTGACAGAAATTCTCCAATAATTCCCAAAACAGCGTGCTGGAGCATTGGTTGTCACAGTGTGAGCAACTAATCTTTCCAGTTCCTTCTTCAAATACCTCCTTGGGGCCTCTTGCTTCCTGCGGTGTGATGCTCACAACACACTCGGGAACTGCTCCTTGGTACTCTGTGCTTTGTGTTCTTTTGGTTTTAAAACATTTTTTGGTTTTAAAACATTGCCCAGCTTCAGATTGCACTTTTTTGAACAAAGCTATCCCTGCCCAGCACAGGGGCATCTTGGCCAGCTGCTGTCTCTCACAGCAGTAGTTTTGATGATAGCAAGAAAGGGCTTTGATTATAACAAGTAGCAATTTAAGGCTTATTTCCAAGAGTAATTTTTCTGTTTTGCTGTTTTACATAGGAGCAGTTACACTGGGTCAGAGAAGAAGTTGTTCAAAGTCCATTATCTCCTCTCAGAAGAAAGCTGGTAGTGAGTTGGAGAAAAGTACATGACCTGAGAAGCCTTGTCCTGTATACTCTTGTCTTCCTGAAGCATAGGCACTACTCCCTTTGTGAACATTTTTATTATTTTGGTATCCACAGTGCCTCTTCAGCAAGCTGTTTGGTTTAAACTTTGTGGTTTTCTGTTTTGTTTTCTCTTCTTGTGTGTTAAACTGAATGTCACACAGCTGTGACAATTTTCTTAACTGATATTTTCATTAGATGAGATACACCTATTGAAACCCCTGTACTTGAAAAATTCGCAGGCCAGTGAACAGGTAATAGTTGCATCCAGGGCTATTGCAGTTACTAGGGGGAGAAAGGCCTATGCTTACATACTTTGATCTCAATTCTTTGGAGCCAGTTTTTTGTTTTGAGTTCCATGGAACCTGTCTTGTTAAAATCACGATCCTGAACTCAGGCACTATGACACTACAAATAGTAATAATAATAGATTATCTGAATATTTTAAAATAAACAATACGTTGGCATGGTGTCTTGGCAGTGGTTGCAGAATACTGATGTGTTTTGTGCCATCACTGCATGCATTTTAGTTCCTTTCTGAGTAACTTTATGCAATGTAACTTTTTTTTTTTTTTTTTAGATGAAAAATAAAATAATATGATTAAATGAAATCAAGATCGCAGTCCTGCTTGATTCTCAACAGCATTCACCACAGTGATGAGAGACCAATTTCTTAGATTCACAGAATCATAGATTCATCATGGTTGGAAAAGATTTCCAAGATCATTCAGTCCAATTTGCCTCCTGCAACCAATATTCCCCACTAAACCATGTCCCTCAGTACAACATCTAAATCCTTCTTGAACATCTCCAGGGACAGTGACTCTACCACCTCCCTGGGCAGCCTGTTCCAGTGCCTGACTACTGTTTCAAAGATGATTTTCCTAATGTCCAATCTGAACCTTCCCTGATGCAATTTGTGGCAGTTTCCTCTCATCTTACCACTAGTTACACGTAAACAGTCCAATTTCCACCTCACTACAACCAACCTCCTCTCAGGTAATTGAAAAGAGCAATAACGTCACCCTTGATCCTCCTCCAGACTAAAGAATGCCAGTTGCCTCAGCTGGTTCCCATAAGACTTGTTCTCCAGAACCATTACCAGCTTCGTTGCCCTTCTCTGAACATTCTCCATGGCGCCCATGTCTTTCTTGTAGTGAGGGGCACAAAACTGAACACAGTACTCAAGATGCAGCCTTGCCAGGGCTGAGTACAGAGAGCTGATCGCTTCCTTGCTTCTTCTGGCAGCTCTACTTCTGATATAAGCCAGAATGCCATTTGCTTTCTTGGCCACCTGGGCAAACTGCTTGCTCCTGTTCGGCTGAGTGTTGACCAAAACCCTCAGATCCTTTTCCTCTTTGCAGTTTTCCAGCCACTCTGCCCCAAGCCCATAGTCATACATGGAATTGTTGTGGCCAAAGTGCAGGACCCAGCACCTGGTCTTGTTGAACTCCATCCCATTGGCCTCAGCCCAGTGATCCAGCCTGCCCAGATCCTGGGGGTGGGGCCTTCCTACCCCCAGGCAGATTGGCACTTCCTCCCAACTCAGTGTCATCTGCAAACTTAGTGAGGGTGCACTCGATGCCCTCATCCAGGTCATCAATAAAGATATTGAACAGGACAGGCCCCTATACCAGCCCCTGGGGAACCAGCATCTTCCTTGACCTGACAGGGCCACCAGCACCTCAGTCATTTGTTCTGAGACAGTTCTTCAGGTATGCCTATGGCTAAAGAAATTCCATGGGGTACTTGTCCATTTTACCATCTGATTGTCTCCACAAAGTACTTCAAATTGGAAAATCTGAATCTGACGATATCAGTAAGGGTACAGTTACCTACTACTTCAAAAGACAGCCTTTCTTGGTGTCCGTCTGCAGGACTGTCCTGCAGTGCATGCATGACTTGAGAAGATAGAACTGTGTTGGGTGATAGTGTGCTGTGAAGCGAGTGCAGGGGGAAGTTGTCACAGCGAATCTCCTGTTCAAGTCAATGTTTGAAGTTCCAGTAACCAGCTGGGTTGCTTTTCTCTTTCTCTCTGCAAATTCAGTTTGGTGTGTGGAAAAGAATCTGAGCTCATTTGTAAACCTATGTCCTTTGTAAATCCCCCTTACAGTTAATCAGATTGACAATTTGATTCTCCTGTGAGGGATTCCCTTGACTGCAATCCCTATTTCTTTCTGGGATGCTCTTTTTTTCTGGATATTGAAAAGCCTTAGCTGTTCTTTTCTTCTTCACTCTTTCCTGTTCATTGAAAGAAATCTGGTGGCTAGAGTTTGCTGCCTGCCTGCCTTTCTGCATAGGCTTCCTTTCTGCATAGTCTGTACCGCACTGTGGAAACTGATAGCATGTTTTAATGAGATGTTATGTACTTTAGCTGGGTATTTGCTGCTTTTGTTGTCACCTTACTTGTGCTGTACCAGTATTGGCTGTTGATCTTAAGGCAATATGACACAGAGGAGAGCCACTAAGCGCTCTCTGAGAATAGTAGACAGGTCCTGACCTTGATTACTCAGATGTAACCACCAAAGGCATTAAGCACAAAACAACACAACCTGATATGAGAAAATACATAATCAATGAATATACAGATGCTATAATTAAGAAATATGCAGGAAAACTTGGCTAAACAGGTTATCATGCTAAAGAAGAACGGATGGAAATCTTACCTTTGCCTTGAGATTTCTGAGAAGACTCCAAAAATAGTGATCTCAAAAGAGATCCTTCCCCAGTGGTAGTCAGCTCTAAAATGAGGTCTAGGAGAAGTGGAGCCAGGCTCCACCCCTTCTGGTAGCACAGGAGAATTGTCTTCACCTGCGTTCCCAGGGCTGACTCATTGCTCACCTCAGGTGGTCAATCAGAGGTTCAAGCTGTGATTCAGCAGTTCCCTCATAGATGAATACAGCAGGTAGGGTTGCCAGAAGAGGTTTCTTCCCCCTATATTTATGATAGGCAAGTAGAAAAGCTACTGCTCAGTCTCTGGGGCTACACTGTCTTAGTGAAGAACCTCTCTGGCCAAGGCAGCCAGTATCAAGAGGATATGAGTGCCTTTTTGATTGGTGCTGCTCTGCTCCTAGAAGAGCTCTAGCAGACCACATACATCCTGATTTACTTGGTGTAAACAAAGCAAATGCTGGTTTGGACACCGAACCAGCATAATGTGGAGATCCAGATCAGGCTCAGCTGGAGAACAGATCCTTCAGAGCAGTGCTCAGAGGCTCAGCATGTGGCTGGGTGGAAAAGAGAAGCAAGAAGATCCATACTAAACTTGTAGTGCAGCTGCTGGCAATTGGCATTAGTCATCTTTGGGAGCTGTAGCCAAGTGCCAGGGTGACCATGCGACTGATGGCTCACAGTCCTTGCCCTTTCTGCTTCACTATAAATACCCGCACATTTGGGATAAAATGTGATGTGAGGATGTCTGGCTAATTTCAGATGACAGTAGTTATGGTGTTATTATTTATATTACCGTGTCTCAAGAGCAAATAATTTAGCCTCTGACTCTGCCTTGCATAGCTGCTGCCATGCTATGCTCTGCCCCTAATGAGGGTCGGTTGGGCAGGTCAGCAAGAATGGTGACAGATTGTTTGTGGTTCGCAGTACCAGGTACTCAGCCTCTCTCAAAATCAGGCCATTTGCTTGCAACCTTTAATTAAAGCACTCTCACCTCTTTTAAGTCTGACTATTAAGTGAGAATGAAGATTGCTACTTAGGAAAACATCTGATTATCTTTGCTCAATGAAATGCGTATATCTCATTGCTGTGTATCCAGGCAGGGGAAAATGTGAAAATGTTTACCCCCTGCAAACAGTACTTATACTTGATCACAGAATCACCAAGGTTGGAAAAGACCTACGAGATCATCCAGTCCAGCCATACACATATCACCAATAGTTCTCACTAAACCATGTCCCTCAACACAAAATCCAAATGTTCCTTGAACACCTCCAGGATGGGTGACTCCACCACCTTCCTGGGCAGCCCATTCCAGTGCCTGAAATCAATGTATTCATACCTCTCTCATCACATTCTGCCATTGGATAAAACTCAAACATGCCCCAAAGCAGCTTTAGTTGGTGTATGAGACAGGTCTTTTTGGGTTACTAGACTCCAAAGAAAACAGAAAGGCCAAGACTCCCTCTTGAAAAAGGGAGAAGGTGAAACTTCTATAAACAGAGGGAGAAAAAGAAAATGCTCGGGCATTGTCACGTGCTGCTCAGGATGGTGGTGGAGTCACTGTCCTTGGAGGTGTTCAGGAACTGTGTGGATATGGCACTGAGGGTTAGTGGACATAGTTAGTGGACACGGTGGGGGTGGGTTGATGAGTGGACTGGGTGATCTTATGTTTTTTTCTAACCTTAACTATTCTATATATAGCAGTGTGTAACTGAGGAATGAGAAATGGACTGCGACTTTAAAAAGAATGAGTGTTGACTCGTGACGTATGGTAAAAAAGGAACCAAGTGACAAGTTACACAGAAAGAAAACATGAAACATAGTGTTAGCAAAACATGTTTCCTGAGTGTGAAAACTGAACCTGACATTCAGCTGAGAGGGAAACCAAAGGTCCCTGGATGCTGATGCCCTGATTTACAACTAGATTATATCAGAATGAAGTTTAATCTCTCTTAGATTTAGTAGCTTCCATTCCAGTTGTCCACTGTTTTTTAGAGGAATACTTCAAGCCAACGTATATCAATGTGTATGTTCGTGTAGTAAGCACTACAGAAGCCAGAAAAATCCATATGCTTTCCTTCTTCCTTTAAAAGTGAGGATGTCCTCCACATTTCACTTTTTTTTTTTTTTTTTCTGAAGCGTAGAGACTACATAATACATTTCTTTATCTGGACTGATAACTGCCTAAGAGATTAGGTAGATCTGTCATTTCTAAGTAAGTACTGAATCTATTCTTACTTATAACAAAGAACAGAAGGGTCTGAGGGAATCTTTAGGTGAGAGTCACAAGAGAAATCTTGATCATTTTCCCTGCTGAATTACTAGGTACCTACGTTTATCAGACTGGGCAGATTGTTGCTTCTAGGAATGCATGTTCTTATCTTCTGGAAATTGTATTTTCTCCTTGGCTGGGTGCTGCTTTTCTGTCAGCTGCTGTGATCATGCTTGCACATACTCATAGACAAGTATCAGAGAAGTATGAAACTGGAAATCTACAAGTTTCATAAGCCAAAGGAAAAAATGCTAATTAGAGGGTGAAGTGGTACACAGTATGCTTACAGCTACATAGGCAATAGTGTCATTGTTCAAAACATGATTAAAATATATCTGATACATCAAGATAAAAAGCTTTCTGTAGGGTATAAAACAGTAATATAAATAGCAACTTCAGTACTCAGTTCAGTAATGACAAAAAAGGAGTATCTCCTTTTCCTCCAAAGAGAAATGTCCTGCACAAATGCTGATCATGAGAACTACTGCTGTCAGTAGTACTTGTAGAGATGTGTCAGTGTTGATTAAAAAAAAACAACTCAGTGGCATTGGGATAACTTCTGAAAATGGCAAAATGGCAAAAGAAAAGCATAGTCTCTACTTAAGTATGCGCCAAAATGCCAGTAACAGAGGGAAGAGGGATTGCTAGCACTGCTTTGAGGAAAAATATATTTAATTCCACTTCAACACAACCTAAAGCAACTTTAGTTGAAGAAGGGAATGTGGACTAGACCCTACAGTGTTCCACTTTACTCTTCTTTCTCCTGATTTCTCCAGACATTGCCTTTTCTATAATCTGTTTCTCTTCTGTGTGTTTATAGGATTGATTTTATTTTCCTGCCATGTTATGTCATTTCTCTGTTTCTTTTATTCTTGTCATTTAATGCACCACCTTTTCTTCTTTCTATTTACTTTCTGTCTTCCTGTTTGTTTTTTGTTGTTGTTGTTGGTTTTTGTTTTGTTTTGTTTTGGTTGAAATTATTTCTTTTAAAGTTTCTCTTGGAAGCTTTGACCAAAGAGAAAGGATCTACCGGACAAGGGCTGCAGATACTGTTGGTAAGTGACAATCACTTCTTCCAGTCTGGGCCTTTCTCACCTCTTGATGCTCAGCCATTTTTAGCTAAACAGGTTGGCTACTTTTTTAATAAAATGAATGTTAAAAACACAGTAATAATAATAGTGTTTAATGATATACAGTGTATCAGATGGGAATAAGAGAGCTATGTAGAACAGAGAAAAGGAAATTTCCAGCTACGTGAGATGAGGAAGAACTTACCTTCTATTTTATCAATTCTAGGAAGCTGTGCCTTCACTCAGTCAAGTTCACACACAGCGTTTCAAAATCCTTGGGAAGGAGCACATGCAAGGAATACTATCTGCAAGAGGTAAACTCTGTACTAAAACACCTTCTGATGTTACAACAGTCTTTCCCCTTGGATTTCCTAAGAGCATTTTATTCAGTTAGATTCCCATCCAGAAATCTGTATCTTTGTTCCCTACCAACAAGCCTCCAGAATTATTTTGATAACAAACAGCTTTGATCTCTGCCCATGGCAGTTGCCTCAATAAGCACGTTGATTATGCTCTGATTCAGCTGTATTGAAAAATCTTCTACTGAAACCTGTGGGGCATGGTAATTTTCATTGACAAGTAGAGCCTTTGTCATCTTGGAGATATTTTCAAGACTAATGAGAGCTTGCCAAAGTGAATAACTCCATTCTCCCTGTTGTAGAGTAGATCTAATAACCCAAATCTTACGAATAGTCAAGTCTGTAATCTGTAGGAAGGAAAAGGTAACCTTATCCGTCATGACGAAAGGCTGAGGAGGTGAATGTGTAATCTTACAAAAAATACAATTAAGATCCACACTGGAGGAAGGGCAGAAAAAGAAAACCGAAGAGCAGCATAGCAGTAACTAATAGTTAAGTGACCTATACATTTGTCCCAGTTACATCTAATTAGTGTGTAAAGTCCAGCATCTCTTGCTTGAAGGCCTTTTATACTCTGTGGTGGACATTTGTGCTGATTTGGCTGAATAAGACCAAGAAGGCCTTGCTCATGGATAAATCAAAGGTTGTCACTGCTCCTGTCACCAAGTGCTGACTTCCATTAAGAGTGCAGGAGTTGAAAAAAAATCTCCTCCCCTATTCTTATCCTTCTTATTCCAGGAAGATATTCAGAGATTTCCAGTACAGCCTAAGGTTCTCTTTAGGAAATCTTTGAGGGTGGTTTTGGTTGAAAAGTAAACAGACTGCATCATATAAATAAGGTTTGAGATTAAGTATCAGGGTTTGCTCAGATTTCTCTGAGCCTTTCTGTATTCTTGTGCTTGTCTGCATATTTAGAAAATTCCATGGGAAAATGAAAAGCCCAGAGAAACATTTTTTGCAAAGATTTTGAGTCTTCCATTATTGAAAACTTCACTGACTGCATAGTTCTTAAATGGATTGAGCTCAGGTGAGACTATGAAAGAATAGATGAGACAAAGTTTCTAAATAGATGCATCTTTCCACAATGTTTGCTTTTAAAGATCCAATTGCTGAAATTGCTTCTTACACTGTTAATGTGTATTTTATACTGGCTGATTGTTCAACTTGTTTTGAGTGAGATCTTGTAGGATTTGTGTGCATATGGACTGTGGAATGAAATCACTTGATATTTTAGAAGTCCCTGTTTTCTGAAAAACATCTTTGTTACCAAGGCTCATTCCTGGAAATGTGTAGATTATCAGTTTCTTGACTTCTAAAAACGTAAATCATATTTTAGGACCATCACCAATTTGTATGTTTGTGTGCGTGGATAAGCATATTCTTTCAAAACTCAGATAAACTGGAGTCTATAAGAAGCTCTTCTGAAAGGGTATAAGGAGTAGTACTTTTGTGTTATTTTGATTATGTCTTTGTTTTTCAATAAACATTTCAATGTAACTTTGTAAGTGATGGTTCAATTATAATTCAGAAGTATTTCTTATTAGCCCATTTTCTAAGAATAAAAGTTAAAATCAAACACAGATTGGTGTTGATCAGCCAACTATTTCATGAGATCCCCCAGATCTAAAACTGGTAAAATTCATGGCAGTTCATTGCAGTCATCTTTTCAGCTATTCACAAGGGAGAAAAACATTTTTGACAGTTGTCTTTCTCTAAAAACAAAAAGATTGCGGAAGTTATTGACAGTTCTGCTTTTATTTCACCGTGTATCTGTGCATTTCCCGCTAGCTAACTCTCTCTCTTAAGTTTTCTGTCTTGTATTACTTAGACTTCCCTTTTTCTCAAGAGGTGATTGGCTTTCTCTGTCACCCTGGAGGTCTGAATGTTTTCCTTGATTTCCCAGAATTGTTTACTTTTCTACATATTTGTTTCCTCTCCCTCCATTTTGCATCTGTATCTTTGTGTTTCTTCTAAATTGTGAACTCTTGCATGCATCCATTAGCCATTAGATCCTCACCTGCTCCGTCACAGAGAAAGAAGCCCTTTGAGACACACTCTTCTCTATCATTCCTATGAAGTCAGTGCTTTTTACTTTCCAACTCTAATAAAGCCTTTGATCTTAACACTTAGTATAGACAATCTTTCAAAATCATTTCCATACACTTGAGAGTGGCTCTTGCTTTCTACTCTTGTTATGTCATAGAATATTTACAATTAATAGTAAAACATGATTAGATATTCTGTCACATCTGTGATCCTAAGATTTATCTGGCGTAGGAGAGATCTGTGGATCATTAATTCATATTTAGCCTTTTCTGTGTGAAGTTCAGTTACAACTTTTTTTGAACTTTAACCATTGTCTGATTGCTTTTACTTTTATGAAACTATCTTTACAAAGGAAAAAGAAAGTCTGGTGTGAGTACAAAGATGCCTCTTAAGTGCATTTCGCTGTTTGCCAAAAAGACTCGCAGGTTGGTTTCCTGAACTTTTGTATGCACACACAAACACAGAAAATTCCTTCGCCAATATGTTGGAAAGTTTCTATTAGGGAATGTATTTGCAGTTAAAAATTAAATACTCTTACACTTAAAATTACATTATTTTGAATTTATAGATGTAAAACTTTATATTCTTTTCGGTCTAGGAGGGTCTTGAGGCTGGGGAGCCATCTAGCTTTTATTGATATCAGATTAAACTGGGACATTGCCAGGTGATTTCTACAGAGCGACAGAAACAAGGGAGATGAGTTTGTTTGGTAGGAAGTGGAGGGCTGAAATGATTGCAGCTTGTTTTGGTTAGGTGAGTTGTTGGTTTCTTTCCTTTAGTAAAGCAGGTTGTTCTGATAAAAAATGACAACAAACCTCAGCTATAAACCTAGTCTTTCTGGGCAAGCTGTTGTTTTGTTCTGTGCCGTGACTGAAGATTTAGCCCTTAAGACAGAATAAGACCTCCAGCAGGAATTTTAGTGTTCATGCATAAAATAGTACTGTTTAGGCATGATGGATGCTTAGAGAAAGGTAAACACAGCTGAGTTCACAGCATCTCTCTCAAATGTTGAAGTAAAGTCAAGGTAAGATGGTCTACAGCTTATATGCTCATATCTTTTTGAAGGTTTGTGCAGATGAGGTTGCTATCTCTAGGAGCCGTCTTGCAGGACTACCATGGGGGTATCTTGGGTGAGCTCCAGGTGCTCTGGTGGCTTGGTTTTGTTGGCTTTGGCAATTCAGACAGTGTTGACTCACTGACTCTCAAAAGTCAAAGTAATTATTCTTTTTATGCATATCATAAATATTGTCCCTCATGACATCTGATGTGGCTATGATACTGTTACGAGTGGGTAATGTGACCTTGAATGTTAATAATGGTAACATGGGAGGGATAAGTCCTACTGTTCTGCAGAGTTGAAGCTTTATTTGAGAATGGTTTTGAGTATATGAAATTATATTTTACTGTAAGCCTTAAGATAAATGGAATGAAGGTAATCAAATACTTTGATGTTCTGAAATGACTTATCCCTATGTTAACATTTGGTAAATACATTCTTCTGTCACTTGGTTCCTTTTCTGTATAACCACTTCATGAAAGCTTATAGAAAGTCTTGGCATCATTTTGCTGAAGAGGCAAAATTCTCAGCACTCACCTGTTTCCACATATTCTTTTCCTAAACAAAGCTGTTCTGTTATAACTCCAACATATGATTCAAAAAAACTTATGAGGCTCCTCAGAATATCACCTGCATGAGAGATTTGTACCTAAGATACTTCTCGATGATAAAAGAATCTTTTTAGTACCCATTTGATTTTTCCTACTCTCCTTTTATTTCAAGCTAACTTTTGTTTAGGCTTTGTTGTAGAACTGGAGTATGCTTATCTTTAAGATGGGCTGTTTATGTTATATAGAAAACAATCCATTGTATATTCTTTTAAAGAAGAACTTTACGCTGAACATAAAAGCTAAAAATGCTGTAACTTCTTAAAGAAAGGAAAACAGGAAACATTATGTGTTATGATTTAGTATGAAGTTCATTAAGTAGAAAATTGCTGTTGGACTCCTTTCTTTGGAAAGTTGTATATGGGTATACTCTGGACATTGAAAGTTTCTAGTTGGTGAAAGTGTATGTGGGGATATATGTGGGATATAACTGTGGGATTTGTTCCTTTGGCTTTACACATTAATATTAAGTACCTATTTTATAATTAGTGCTTGCAATGTGGATCAAAATACTGTGCCCTAAAATACAATTAGAAATAAATATTATTGGGATAAATCAGCTGTTTCTTAATGGAAAGGTCATAACAAAATGTCCATAGATGACTGTAAATACACTTGTTTGCAAGTTTATTGCCATCATGTTATTCTTTACTAAACACTTTGAGAGAAGAAAAGCAAGGCAGTGAGAACAAAGTCTTTGAGTAAGTTAATATCTTTATAGCAATTATACAATTACTTAATATTTGTTATTATTTTTATTTATTCATTTTGGAGGAACTAAACATTCTAGAATGGTGGCTAAAATTCTAATACTCAAGTATAACTTAATTTCAAAAGAGCTGCAGATAAATGGATTTCTTCATGAAACTAATGTTGTTATGTTTCGATACCTATTTCTGATGTGCTGGAGAGTGTTGGTGTCATGTCCCTCCCTCTTTTTCTGAATCTGAAAACAGCAGACCAGCTTCTTCAGTACAACATGATGCTGAACAAATGAACTTTACTGCTATAAAACTGCCTTATTTTTGTAACTTAATAAAACAGAATGCATTTTCCCTTAATTTATTCTGTTTGTATTGCTGGAAATGACTCTCATTCTTTCCCCTTGAAAGAGTAAAAAATGATTCCTTGTAAATGCTTGTTACTGAACAGATTATTAGAATTAAGTAATAACACTTGCTTTAAGCACTTATCCAAGACTGTGAACTGCTAGTAGCCTTTTTCTAACAAAATAAGTGTTAACAGGGAAATTTGGTGTTGCTGTGGCCTCAGAAACTGAGGTGAGAATCATAGAATCATCTGAGTTGGAAGGAAGAATTGAGAAGACTAATAGCTGCAGTGCATGGCTCTTCCCTGGGGGTGCCTCTCTGTGTGCCTGACCCCTCTGCAACACAGCCTCTGTCAAGACTTTGGCTGCACATAGAGACTACTTGCAGAGGTTTCTTATACAAGTCTCTGCTAGCTGACAGGGGGTGATGAGTATTTAGGAAACTGTTTTTTCCTTCTCTCCGTGAAGTGTGCTACAGCCAGGAGCCCTGATCCTGAGCAGTTAATGGAATTGGTGCGTTATGACATGCGCCTGCTTCCCCACCCGTGAGTCAGTCCATCTCTTCAGAGCAGCATTTTTGCCTCTTACAGGAAGAATACTGCAATAGCCAGAGACTGCTCACTGAATATTAATGCTTAGATGAGAATTAACAAACTGCCCTGTTTTTTTTTTTTTTTTAAATTATTATTTTTTAAATCCTTAGCAAAATCATTGGCAAGAACTTGATTTCTGGAGAGGTGCCCTACAACCCCTACTCACTGTTCAAGAAGAGGAATTTGACATAATATAACTGTGTAGCCTAGGGTAAATGTATAATGATCTGATTTGGAATGTTTTTTTAATTATTATTATTTTTAACTTCAGGAAGCTTTATAGCTCTGCAGGTGCTGATGGTTTTGGTAGAGATGGCACTTACGATTTGTACAGTTGATCTTTACAACAGTGTTCCCCTGTTCTTGTCCAAAGTAATAAGTAGAAATTAAATACTGCCTTTATTTTCCTCCAGGACATATGTAAATTTTCCTCTAGCTCAATGGCCTTGTTGCATCTGAAGCTACTTACAGACAACTTTAAGAAAAGGTAGTTATAGCACAACTAGTGCAATTTGAACAAATGTTACAAAAGTTTTAAAGAACTACAGAAAATTTTTGACATTGCAAACTGTTTTTTTTACTTACAGTGCTAATACATTTTTCTGTATAGTTGCCATCTTAGTGAGTGTTTGAGCTGCACAGTAGCTAATATTACCTAAACCAAACCTAATATCTAGGTTTTTTTTTAGAAATAATAAGGAAATGCAACTGAAACCAAGTTGGAGCTTATGATTGAAGACGTATTTTTCTTTCATATAACTATTTTCATTTGTGTTGCCTACTATGCTTTCATCTCACCATCCTCTGTGATATGGTCTGTGCCTTAAAATGGTCACAGTTGCAATATTGTCTTTAAGATAACTGTTATAATGGCTGTTCTATAACTGGAGATTGAGTAGCAGTAATTGTGAGATCCAGATTTTTTTCCCCTTAGATATTGCCTTGGGAATTAATTCTTGACTTCTGATTTTATACTTGAGTTTTCAAACAACAAAACTTGTAAACCATGTTGGTAACTGCTCCATGTACTACTGTCAATAGCAAAGGGAAATGTTAAAAGTGAAAGTTATTGATTATTTTATTCCTGCATGAATAAGACATTAACAAGTAAGGAATATTCTTCTTGTTTTGTAGATGGAATATATTGAAGAACCATAAAAAAACAAAACCATGTAAGACTGAAATAGAAGGAACTGTCTTCCCAGATCATAATTTCCAAATGAGCATAAAAGAGGCAAACAAATTGTCTTCAAAAGATGACAAATGACAGAGAGATATCCTTCAGAAGAAAATTCATGGTTAAAATTCCTTGTTAATTCCTGAGCAGCAAATTGGTTTAGATATCTGACTGTCATTCTAGCCTCTTCATATTCTTCTATACTGGAAAAACAGTTGTTCTGGAGACTGCAGTGCCAGTGCTTACCTAGAAGTCGGGGCAACAACAGGGAAAATTATTAAATTGCTTTTTTTCCTTTAGTAAACAAATACTCAGACTACAAGGAACTTTTTTTTTTTTTTTTCTTATGTATTTTCTCTCCTTGTCTCCATTGGATTGTGAAGTATGGCTTAGAGCACGAGATCACAGTGTGATGTTCCTTGCATGGTGCGCAGGGTGTATGAAGGAGAAAAGGGAAGCGAAGCACATGATTCAATTGCAAGTCACTAGGCATAAGGCTGCTGTTAGGTGCTGTGATGCAGCAGCAGTTAAACTAGCCATTTGTGAAAGAAAGGGCTACGTGTTTGTGGTGGCATGGAACAGAAGGCTGAGGATAGAGAAAAAAAAGCTGTTAGCAGCTAGACTAAAATTCTTCCTTTCAGAAGATAATCACATTGTGGTTTGTAAGAAAACTTCAAACTGTTGTCTACTGTGTTGTCTGCTGCTGTTGTATGGTTCTGAAGGGAGAAATTAAAGGATGCTTCAGACAGGTGAAGGCAAGGGAGATGCTTTGGGGAAGAGTTTTGGCAGGAAATTTTCCCTTGTTTTTTTTGTCTCTTGGCCAAAATAAGTGTTCTGGGCTTTCTTTAAACTTGAGTTGGAGAAGTATAGTAGAAATACTATAAAGTATTTCTACTTTATAAAAGTATACGTGTCTCAGTTCTTGCAGTTTTTGAGTAATAAAATTCAGATTTAATCCATACTGCTTAGATCTGTGTTTCTTCTAGAGCTGTGCAAAATCCTCTATCACTGAAGGGAGTATCAGCAGAAACAGTACGTGGCTAAAACTGCAGTCAATATCTGCTGAAACCAAAATCTCCACTTCAAATGGCCCACAATCCATTTAAATTGTGAACTGTTCTGCTTGCTGAACAAGCATTTCTGTTTTGTCCCCACTGTCCACATTGCAGTTGGCTGTGATTTGATAGTGACTTGTAGTAAGGGGATGTATAGTTTTGTGTTTTTTTCTTTTAAGTAATAACCACAGTATGTGATTTGCAGTACATTGCATACAACTGCTTCAGTTGGAGCCAAAATTCACTTATTCAGTGGGAGAGATGCCACCTAGTACACAGGTGTTTGTGATAAAACAAGAAAAACCACCATGCTCCATAGGGATTTTTATTCATATTTTAGAATATTGGTATTTCCACCGGGGAGGGAAAAGGCCCTGGCTACTGTATGGGAAGGGAAACAGTGGAAATAATTTCACTTCTTTCTTCTCTTGCCTGTAATGTAAGGAGTTTCATGGAGAAATTAAAAATAAATAAATGCTTGCAAAAGGGAGACTTTGAAGTCTCAAAAAGGAAGAACTTGGACTACTCAAATTTTGGAAGAATTTGGATAAAGTAAGTGTCACTGTGCAAATGCAATAGAGGTCGGTGTTGAGAAAGCAGATTTTTCTTCCAGTTTGTAGATTTTTGCCACTTTTACTTCCAAGTTAAATTAGTCTCAATGAAATGCATTTTAGAGTCCAGCTGATATCTGCTGCATCCGTTTACAACAAAAGTTTGTCACTCCTCATCCCTTGTTGTTCCTCTTTCAGTGAAATAGTTTCTACACTCAGTGACCCAGCACTGTAGATAAGGTTATCACAGCATTATGCTCTTTAAGTCTGCTTGTTGTATTCTTAAAAAGGTATCTTATTTTGCCTAGTAGTAGAAGAAAAACAACTGGAAAGGTATCAAGGAGCATGAGGAGATAGAGAAGCTTGCAGCAGCTAAAAGTAGATTTATCACTTTAACGGTATTTTATGGTGTGCTCCTGCAAGTGCATCAACAGGTTATAAATAATCAAATCAGAGGATTTACACAAGCTCTGAAATGCTTGCAGTATTCCAGCCTCATTTCAAGCTGTGGCAAATAAAGCGTAAATACTGCAGGCAGTGTTTTGCTCATCTGTCTGGTATTTAGTCACTTGTAAAGCAGACTCAAAAGGAAAAATGCTGTGAAGTGACAAAATGGGGGAAGGGTGGGGAGGATAATTTTAATAGATGTTAATCTGAATTTTAGAATTCCTTGGAATATTTTACAGAGTGTACTTCTTGTCACAAAAGTTGCTTCATGCATAATTCTTAATGTATCCCTGATGAAAATGATGGCTCAATTTTTCCACTTGTTACAAAGAATTAGTAAGAATCACTAATATCAGAGTGAACCCTTTTATTTACTGCTATTTATGTGTGGCTGTTTCAAATTTCTAGGAATAATCAGCAAGACAGAACCATCTGCTATCAGTAATAACCAGTCCTTACTGTGGCTACAGGTCAGCTAAGGTTGTTGCACGTTGTCTTAATGTCTACTGGCAAACCTTTTGCAAGCTTGTATGCAAAACAGCTGTGTAATTGCTTTTTGTCCTTCCTTCAGATTGGACCTGCACCTACTCCCATTGGGAGCACCAGATTCAAATGCTGTGACTACACCAGACAACGAGGGGAAGTGGGGTGGGTGTTGAGCCTGATTACTTTGTGACCTATAGAAAAGCTCTGAATACTTGTTGCTCTGGAAAAAAATGATGCATATTAGACTTCTCTGCAAGGAGTGGTCTCAGTGGAAATCTCCTACAGGCGCAATTCTGCATCCTTTCAAAAAGACCCAAATTCAATTGAGCTCTTCTCTGGTGGAAGAAAGGAAGAGATCTTGGAAGCTAGTCTCTCTGACTTATTTTCAGACCTATGACCGAAATGACAAGTGCTAATCAAATAAAGTTCACTGATACTTTTAGATTTGATGCAAGTATGCTAGTGCATATACACAGCCTAATCACTTTGTGTTTAGGTTTTGAAAGCTACAGCTCCAGAATGATGCAGCAGATTTATGACTGCATAGCACAAAGTTAATCAAACTGCTCAGTTAAGAAGCTACAAGACTTCAGCTACTCTTTTGATATGACTAATTACTAGTCAGTCACTGAAAGCTTGAAGCATGCTGCTTCTGTACACATAAAATTTTTCTTCTTATCCTGTAGAGGAGACAGCACCAAACATTGATGGGCGGTGCTACTGTGCTTGTCTCCATTTGCAAGAGAATGAGGTAATGAATGAGGGACAGCCGTCTTCCCAGGTGCAGGAAACTGGGAACTGATAGGGGGAAATCAATGCTTTGGACAGGGTTATCAATACATAAAGAGAGAGAGAGAGGAAGTTGGAATTGTATGGTCTTTCAAACTAGTCCATAATTCATGGCAGTGGAAAGAGTACTACTTTGTGACTTTCGAATGTTCTTGATAACCACAAATTAGTCTTCCAAATCTTTTTCATCATGAAGTGGCTGAACTCATGGTGCCTGTTTTGTGTTGGTCTCATCGTTAGGTAGGTACTGGCCACCAGCTGATTGTCCTGTGTGCTCTCTGTGTCTTTCAAACTACATTTACTGTACCACCTTTTTTTCTGAAGTGACTGTGGTGCTTTGAATGGACCACAGGAGGTACACATTCTATATTTCCCTTGAATTGGACTCTGCACACAGGGAGGTGCTTTCTGTGAACTTCCAAAATTCCTTGCAATGTGTGTGCGTAAGTGCGCAAACATTTATCTCTAGATTTAATAAGCTGTTGATTTAGCTATGGAGAAAACTAATTTCTTCAATGCCCTGGATGTCTAGATGTGAAATCTATAATGCAAGGCAATAATATTAGTTCTAAATTAGCAATTAAATCACTTTGCCTTCATAAAATTGTAGTGCAAAAATTTGAGAAATAGTACACCTATATTCAAATTATGGCAAGATCATCTGTCTGCACAAATAGTGATTGAAATAGCAGCTGCTGCTTTTCCCCACATATTGACTCTGAACTGGGCTTGTATCACTGACTCTGTGATAAACGAATGAAAATGTCAGTAAGAGCTTTTGTGTTTTCCTCCTTAGAATGTCCAAGGGCCACACAACTTTGTGAGGATTAACCACTAGCAATTTTTCTTCTTTCTTTAGGGACAACTAGGGATGAGGAGAACTACATGTATGAAAACTCTGTTACGAAATGCTGATGTTTGGGCCGGGTGATTCTAGAGTCACTGGTATGTCTTTCAGTATATCTCTGCTTGGAGCTGTTGAATTTTACAAGGTTTACTTAATACTAGCTTAGATCAATATTCTGAGATGCTGTCATTTACAGTAAGAGAATTACATGAAATCACAGGGCAGTCCTAGATTTGTTTGTTGTAATTTCAATTAGGTTGAACTACTTCTAGTTAGCCTAGAAAGTACGTTGCTTTATACCTTTTTATACCTCACCAACCTTCCATGTAAAAATTAAATACTTTCATATGGATGAACTGTTAGCTTTGAAGTTCTCTGTCCATGAACTGCTATGCACAATGTGTTAGCTTTTCAGGCTGAGTTACTATGGCTGAGGTACTTTTGGTGGAAAGAAAAAAAGATGCCCATGGAACACTAATGCTTTAGCATGGATACAGCACATGCTGTTTGTGAATAAGTGCAGCCAGACCTTCAAAACTATATGATTCATTTCCTGACACTGCAAGATTCTAAATGTGAAATTCAATGCCTTTAGAGTGTTGGAGATCATTTACTGAAACTGCTAATTTACACTGCAATTGAAGCTCTAAACAATATTGAGTTGACTTCTGCCTCTGTTTGATAAGCTCATTTTTGAATTCCTCTTAGAGTATTTATTTCTCCAGTGTCCCCAAGTATGGTCCTGGGAAGGATGAGGGAATAAGAGTGACACTGACAAGTCTTCACCATTGAAAAGCTAGTCATTACTATTTGATTTTGGTGGAGCTAGTTTTTTGTGGTTTGGTGACTGCAGCCTAATTTGCATGAACAAAATTATTTTCTGTTGTGTGTGGAGGTGCAGTGAGCTGGAGTCTTGCCCTGAGCAAAAAATCAGTTATGTATGCTCATTTTGTCTTTACTGTAACGGAACTTAGATATTCAAATCCTTTCTGTGATTCTGAGGCTCTTGCCTTGCATAAATGTGCACATTAGCAGGCAGATTTATTTATATTGTACTTTTGCTTCTTATTTAGAAAAGTCTTTTTGTGGTGTCTTTTCATTGCTGGAGCTTCACTGATGGAGCTTGTGTAATGTAACTGTGAAATAACTTGGTCCTCTTTCACTAATGATAACAGTGCATTCTGCCACTGAAGCCTTGAAATAAAAAGTTTTCCCTTTTATTCTTTTTTTCCCTTATCTGCTTATATTGTGCTTATATTGCTACAAAGATAAGGAAGATCTCATCAACACATTTTTTGCAATGCCTGTGTGACTTCCATTCAGATCTTAAGAGCATTACAAAGTCATATTTAATACTGTTATTATCAGTTGCATTAAGGATCTTTTTCCATGGTTCTTGATGCAGTGAGTTCATTGCAATATTGAAATTTTCATCTATGTTTCCAGAAGGAAAAACAGGAGTGGACTCGCAGCATTATGATAACGATCAATGAGACAAAGTAGTAAAGGTAGAATTTTTTTTAGTACCTTGAACTATGAGGAGCAACATCTTACAAGGCTATATGTTGAATTGCATACAGTGTTGAACTACAGTCAGTGACCAATAACCAATTAAAAGTTTTTAATAAAGCTATCAAATTTATTTGCAGTTCTTGAGCAGAACAAATGGACCCTGTTGACTGGTCTGAAAACTAGCAAGAAAAAATAAAAGAAAAAAGCCTTGAATTCCTTGAATCAAGTCTGAGTCAGTAACTTAAATGATTTAGTAAGTGCTGCTTCTGAGCAATATTTAAATAAACATTTACTGTGATTTTTGCATATCTTAGACTTTTGAAATATATTTTATTATGAATCTTCATCAGGAATTTGCTGGGATACTGGCATTTGGCAAAAGAGATGATGTCTCAATATTTTTTTTTCTACATAAAGAATATTACCTTTTTTCCTTGAAAGGATGAACAAAATGACCTTGACCACAAGGTGATGCCCATCTAAAGGCTGAACAGTCAAATGTTATGTTAGCTCGCCTTCTCTTACCAGATCCTTTCTCTTTTCTCTTTCTGTTCTATCCCCCTTGGCTTTCTCTTTTTATTCTTAATTTCCTCTTACTTCCTAGTTCTCAGATGAGAGCACCTTTATTAAGTCTTTTATGAAAAGCCTGGTAAGAGAAAGAACTACAGTTAGAGTAATGGAAAGACCAAATGACTTGTTATGCAATTTTATCAAGTTACCAGGAATTGTGATGTATTATTTTAAAAACAAATAAATAAATTCTGGTTACCTAGTTGCCAAGTCTGTTCGTACAAGCCTTGTACCCTTCATGAGAGTTCAAGTTAGAATTCTGACAAGGTAGCACTGGTTGTCATTTCTACTTGGCATTTACAACAAAATGGTTTGGTTTCTATTTAAGCTCCGGAACTAGCATGAAGTTCCTTAAGTGATGATAAATAGAGAGAAATAACAGCGCTATCGATAGAGAAAGGTATGTAAGAGTTTTCATCTTGATAAATATAAAAAATTAAAACTTAAAAAAGGGGTTTATAATCATTGTATTTTCAAACTTCTATGTTGGGCACAGAACATGCTGATCAATGTTGCAACAGTATCTGTAGAAAACAATTCTGTTTTGCCTAGAAATATTAGACATTTTTTCATACTGCTTTATTACTGAAATAGTCCAGTTACAAATGATCTGACTTATTTTGAATGGAGAAAAATTATTTTTTTCTTCAGGCGACCTATCTTGCCAAAAAACTATGGTTTTTTTTCAGTAGTCTCCAAATATTTTTAAGTCTTACTTTGATAAATTGTCCATAACTCTGAGATGGTGAAAACCTGCACGTAATTAGTGAGCCTGTTATTACCTTATTGTTTCCCATCTGTTGATTGAGCTCTAAGAGTCCCTTTCTTCTTTGAGCTTTTACAGCGTTCACTGACTCTGATGTATTTAATTTGCTTTGTGCATTATGTATGACAAGAAGCACCTTGCTCACCACACAGGGAACATTCTGTGCTGTGAACTGTGATGCTTGTCTGCTGCATGTGGCATTAATCTCAGACATAGATACTTATAAAAGTCCACGTAGGATTAGAAAAATGAAAAAGATAAATTGGGTTACATCAGGTTGTTGGCTGGTCACTGTTGGGGTTCCCCAGGGCTCTATTTTAGGGACAGTTCTCTTTAAGGTTTTCATAAACGACCAGGATGTAGGGCTAGAAGTTGTTTTGAGCAAGTTTGCTGACAGTGCTAAGTTGGGAGGAGCTGTTGACTATCAAGGTTGAGAGGACTTGCAAAGAGATCTAAACGAATTAGAGAGCTGGGCAATTGCCAACCACATGAAGTTTAGTAAAAGCACACTCCAGATTCTGCACGTGGGAAGGGACAAGCCTTACTATGCACACAGAGTGGGGGATGAGATGCTAAAGTGCAGCCCTGCTGAAAGGGATGTGGGAACTTTGGTAGAAAGGAAGCTGAATGTGAGTCAGCAATGTGTCAACTTATACTCTGTGCATTATCAAGACTCGGGAAGAAGAGCTGCAAGCTTTGATCTTGGATGACTGTCAGAATGTGAGCTAATTGTGAACAAGCAAAACATTTGCTTTGCTGAATTTAAGACTAGTGTTTGGAAGATTTTTTGAAAATCTTTCATGATAAATACTGCATGTCTGGAGCAAGGAATGCTTTACTTACTGCCAGTTTATTGTGCCACTTCTTCTGAACTTCACCTTTTTTTAACTTATAAACACCTCCAAGTGCAGTGTTTTTCTGGGTAAATTTATTTTTACCCAATGAAGAAAATGAAAAGTATCTCCTCCAATCAAGCATTTGGAATTTTTTTTAATGACTTCTTTTTAAAATTACATCAAACGAAGAATGATAGTATGGTACATCTAATTATACTATTTTTTTTTTCAATACTGCATTCTGTAGGCAACATTTCACTTGAAACAATCATGATTTTTCTTCATTATTCAACAGCACATGCTTCACTCGGCACTTTTCAGCTTCAGGTTGTCAAATTCACTAGCATGATTACATTGTATGCAATTAGACTAATAATAAACAGCCGCACTTATATCCAGGTTTCACTGAAGTTAATGGAAATTCAGCTATTTGTTTAATTTTCATATTTTGAATTTGATCTTTGTGAGTCCCTTCCAACTGGGGATAGTCCCCTATTCTGTGATTTTTGCACATCAGGAAAAACATTTTAGATGTTGGACTTACACGAATGATTGGAAAAATCTGAAAGCTTAAATGAAAAAATAAGCAAGCAAAGTTCAAGTGTTCATCCTTGCATTTGCAATCTAGAAAGCTCTCAAAATCTCATTTGTTGAACTACAAGTCATTTAGGAGAAAGAAAGCTTTTCCACTTATATATTTTTGAATTTTGTTGCTGCAAAAAGACAAAATAGTCATGAAGGTGTAAAAGAAATGGGGGAAGGGTAGAGGGATGAGGACAACTGAGCCTTGAACTGACAGAAGAAAAATTCAGTATATGTTCATCTAGCCCAGTTGTTCTTTTTTCCCTCATATTAAATCTTGCTTGAAAGATGACTCTTAGTCAAAAGATGTTAATATTTTCTGTATATCAGTCTTCATTGATCCAAACTATGATCAATACTTAAGAAAAATAAATATTGGGGTGCGTTAATAATGATGAAAGCTTGATTTTTGCCAAGTTCTACTGTCTGTGGCAGATATAAAATGCAGTCAGAAGGCAATAAAATTTTCGTTGATATTTTTCATTTTTATTGAAAATATGAAGAATGCAGTTAGTGTAGAGCAGAAGCGCTCTTAGAATACAAGGACATGTTGTCTACTACTTTATCTATTGCACAACAGTTGACCATCACTGAGGAAGTGGGGGATTATACATGGGGCTGTGGAAAAAGATGGATGTTCCTGATCCTAGATAGGGAAAAAAGTAGTTGGAGTCTGTTGGTGAGGGCTCTCTAGTACCAGTCTCTTCTACTCAGGAAAGTGTGTGGAGTTTCTGAGGACACTATTTCCTGACCAGGTTGAATGACCACCTTCAGACTCCGAGTGTGAATGGATGCACTCCTAATAGAGAGAGTTCAACAATCCTGGTTAGAGTATGTTGTGTGGTGTTGTATTGGATTCCATATTTATGCATAGACTCTGCCTTCATCTGTGGATATCTGCTTTTCATCAGTGCATGACTCCACAGACTTTTCTTAGGTGGGAAAGAGATTTGCAACCCAATACATTTATTTCTTCAGTATGTGGGTGATTTCTATGAAGCGTGTATCTCTTCTGCATGGGGATCTTTTGAGGTGTTGCCTCAAGACTTGTACTTAGACTGGAAAGAGAAAAAGAGAAAATGAAAATGGTAAGGCTGTGGGACATGAGAGGAAAATACTGAAAGAAAATGTTAGAAGACATATTTTAAAGGCCACACTTACTGAAACAACTTTCTAAGTGTGGCTAGCTGGTGTGCACCTGCATCTGATATCTGGATGTGTAGGTGCCCTTTATTAAAAAAAAATAAAATGTTGCTATGTCTTTGCTGTAATCACTAAGCAGTATCCCCAGGGATTGGTACTGGGTCTGGTCTTGTTCAATATCTTCATCAGTGACCTGAATGAAGGGGTAAAATACACTCTCAGCAAATTTGCTAATGATACAAAGCTGAGGAGTGGCTGACACATCAGAAAGCTGAGCTGCCATTCAATGAATCTTGACAGACTGGAGAGCCTAGTAGAAAGGAATATAAGGAGGTTCTACAAGTGCAGAGTCCTACACCTGAGGAGGAATAACAGCATGCATTGATACAGATTATGGGCAGATCTGCTGGAGAGGGGCTCTGAAGCAAAGGACCTGGCTGCCCTGTTAGATAACAGGTTGGCCATGAGCTTGTAATGTGCCCTTGTGGCTAATAAGGCCAGTGGTATCCTGGGGTGCATTAAAAAGAGTGGCCAGCAGGTTGAGGGAGGTCCTCCTCCCCCTCTACTCTGCCCTGGAGAGCACTGTGTCTAATTCTTGGCTCTTCAATAGAAGAAGGTCAGGGAACTACTGGAGAGAATCCAGTGGTGGGCAACAAAGATGATGAAGGGCCTGGAGCAACTTCCTTATGAGGAAATGCTGAGAGACCTGAGACTCTTCAGCTTGGAGGAAACTGAGAGAGGATCTTATCAATGCTAAAGGGTAAGTGTCAAATGGATGGGGGTGGGCTCTTATGCGGTGTGCCTAGCAACAGGACAAGGGGCAATGGGCGTAAACTGGAACACAACAAGTTCCATGCAAACATGAGGAAAAGCTTCTTCACTTTGAGGGTGATAGAGTGCTGGGGAAGGCTGCCCAGAGAGGTATGTGAACAATTGCTAGGTACTTGACTAGCAGTTCACTAGAAGATTGTTGACTTTTCTTACCCCTATTCTAATGATGTGCTCTCTGCATGGACTTCTGTTTCCAGAGAAAGAGAATAGGGGAAAGAAAACAACAAAGCAACAAAAACCCAATTACAGTACTGGCCAGAAATAACATAATGTGATGTAATCTGTTGCTCTGGCAGGAGTGTTGCTAGAGGAGATGGCATCATCTTCCTTCTTGCTTAACCAACTGCAGAAACTCTTTTGCAGTTTATCATCATTTTTTAAAAATCACTTTCAAATCATCAACCAACAAGATTACTGAAAGCATGGATAATTAGAGTGGACATTCATGATAATTATCTTGCCTTTCAATTGCTAAGTGATGTGAGAGCTCAGGGAGCTCACATTTTTGAGAGTAACTTGGCTTTAGCTCAAAGGGTACTTTAGTTGCTGCTAGTTTGCTATGTGAAATGAAGATGACTCTTGTGGGGGATAAAAAAGCAGAGGAGTCAGTGTGTGGATTCCCTCAGTACACACAGGCAAATAAACAGCCTACCATTAGTATTTCTTACGGTATATCAAGAATACTAATGAGGTTCAGCAAGACCAAAGGCAAGGTGCTGCACTTGGGCCAGGGCAATCCCAGGTGTTTATATAGACTTGGAGAAGAAGACCTTCAGAGCAACCCTGCATGGAAGGACTTGGGGGTCCTGGTAGAAAAGAAGCTGGACATGAGCCAGCAGTGTGTGCTTGGAGGCTGGAAGGTCAACTGTGTTCTGGGCTGCATTAAAAGAGGAGTGGCCAACAGGGAGAGGGTGGTGATTGTGCTCCTCTACTCAGCTATTGTGAAACCCCATCTGGAGTGCTGCGTCCAGGTCTGAGGCCCCCAGAACAGGAAGGTCATGGAGCTCTTGGAATGGCTTCAGAGGAGGGCCACTAAGATGATCAGAGGGCTGGAGCACCTCTCCTATGAGGAAAGGTTGAGGGAACTGGGATTGTTTAGCTTGGAAAAAAGAAGGCTTCAGGGAGACCTCATTACAGCTTTCCAATATTTGAATGCTAATTTGAGCTAATAAACAGGAGGGGGAATGGCTGTTTACGAAGGTGGATAGGGATAGGATAAGGGGGAATAGTTTTAAACTGAGACAGGGGAGGTTTAGTTTAGATATTAGGAGGATGTTTTTCACACAGAGGGTGGTAAAGCACTGGAATAAGTTGCCCAAGGAGGTTATGGATGCTTCATCCCTGGAGGCATTCAAGGCCAGGCTGGATCTGGCTCTGGGCAGCCTGGTGTGGTGGTTTGTGACCCTGCACATAGCAGGGGGTTGAAACTAGATGATCATTGTGGTCCTTTTCCACCTAGACTGTTTTATGATTCAATGAATGCCTTCATGCTAAAAGATCAAGGAAAGCAAGATGCAAAGTGAGGCTGTTCCCATAGAGCACAGTGGGAATCACACCAGACCTACCAGTGCCCGGATAATGCAAGTCTGCATTTTTCTTCCATATCCATGTCGCAGCTGAAGCTGGGATTTCACTAACACTGCATCTACTGCATCAGTCTGACGCTCAGTACAGGAAGTGTGGTAACTCACATCACTACGTAGATGAAGTTGTGAAAGTTTTTGTGGTAGAGTGGTAAACTACTGCAATTTTGCAGCAGTTGTCTTGATTTGGTTTACATCAGCTGCTAAAGATGCACTACAGGCCAATGCCTGATCTCTTTAATGGGATAACATACCTGTTGTACAATTTTATCTGCATATATATCTACATGCAGTGCAAATAGGCACATTCCCTGTAAGCTGGTTCTGGTAGCTGAAGCCATGTCTTGAGTGGTTGACTGTGGTTTAATCCAGCAGGCAGCTGTTCGCTCACTGCCCCTTCATAGTGGGTTGGGGAAGAAAACTGGAAATGGAAGCACAAGAAATAATGGATTGAGGCAAGGAATGTTTAATAAGAAATAGGTTGGTGGGGTGCTAAAAAAGCCAACTGAAAACCTAACAATTACAACGAAGAATAAACAAAACAAATTATGCACAATGCAGTTGGTCACCATCTTTTGAACAATACCCACCCAGTTTTTGAGCAATGGCAATACCCCTCCCCTTCCCCAGGCAACTTCCTCTGACATTTTGGTTGAGCATGATGCTATGTGTGATACAGCTTTGGACAGTTTGAGTCAGCTGTCCTGGCTCTCTCCCTTCTAGCTGCTTGTGGATGCCAAGCTCCTCACTGGCATGCAGTGAGAAGCGGACAAGTCCTTGACTTGGTATATGCACTACTCAGAAACAACTAAAACATTGGTATGTTGTTAACACTGTCATCTTAAATCCAAAGACAGCACTATACCTGCTATACTAGTAATATTTTTTTCTCAGCCAAAACTAAGACTGAGTTAGCCAGGCCCATGGAGAAGAACTTCCCTGGGCGGGCTCCATTCTGATATGTAAATACCTGAGATACGATAATGTATGCCATGCTGTGAGACATGCTATCCCATGATCTGCCCCTTCAGGTAATTCTGCTGGCTAATCATGGTACATACTTCAGTTGCTTGCTAGCAGCTGGATGGATAAGTTTGAAACCTGTGTGGGGAAACCACTGAGAGCAGAGCTGAGTCAGCAGCTGCTTCTCCTTTCTGCCCTTTTATTACTGCTGCTGTGGCTGTGAACAACACCAGGGCTATCTCTAACGGTTTCATGTAGAGGCTGCTGAGCAGTCTCTTGCTGAAATGACTCTTGCTTCCTAGCACAGCCAGTCCAGTGTACAAAGGAAGACTGTATGTATTAGTCTGTTTTCTTTCCCTTCAGCATGGGAAGAATCTATTTCTGAGATACGCTTGTCAGCAGGCCTGTCCTCTGACGTGATACCCAAGGCTGATTAGCTGAATGTTTGTCCTGGGATTTACTCTGGTATATTTTAGCCAGCTTCTTAAACATATTGATTTGCCTTTTTATTAGTCTAAGCTTTTCTTAGTGAGTGAGTGCTGCTTAATGAAAACATGGCAAGTCATCTTCTAAATGATCAACCATCCTGTGCTGTGAGAAGTGAAATGGCACGGTGACCAGCCAGTAGCATTTTTCCTCTGGCACCAGTAATGCAGTTGGTCCTGTTTAATGTCTTTATTAATGGTCTGGATGAGGGAATTGAGTACACCGTCAGTAAGTTTGCGAATTACACTAGGTTGTGAGGAAGTGCCAATCTGCTTTGAGGGTGTGAAGGTCCTACAGTGGGATGTGGGTAGATTGGATTGATGAGCTAAGGCCAACTGCATGAGTTTTATCAAGAGCAAGTGCAGGGTCCTACACTTTGGTCACAACAACCAAGGCTACAAGCTAGGGGCAGAGTATCTGGAAAGCTGTGTGGAGGAAAAAAATCTGAGGGTGTTGGTTGATGCTCAACTGAATGTGAGCTAGCAGTGTGCCCAGACAGCCAAGAAGGCCAATAGCATCTTGGCTTGTGTCAGAAATAGCACTGCTAGCAGGAACAGGGTGGTGATTTTCTCCTTCTACTCAGCTCTGTCAAGGCTGCATCTTGAGTACTGTGTTCAGTTTTGGGCCCCTTGCTACAAGAAAGACATTGAAATGCTGGAGTGTGTCCATAGAAGAGCAACAAAGCTGTGAGGGATCTCAAGCACAAGTCTTATGAGGAGTGGGTTCACAGTTCCTTATGAGGGAACTGTGATTGTTCAGTCTGAAGTAGAGGAGGCTCAGTAAAAGTATTTCTTTTTACAACAATGTGAAAGAAGGATGTAGCAAGGTGTGGGTCACCCTCTCCTCCCAGGGAACAGCAACAGGATAAGAAGGAATGGGCTCAAATTGCAACAGAGGTGGTTCAAGTTGAGTATTAGGAAACATTTCTTCCCAGAGGGAGTGGTGAGGCATTGGAACAGGCTGTTCAGAGAGGTGGTGGAGTCACTGTCCATGGAGATGTGGTCCTGTGGGACATGGTTAGTGGGCATGATGGTGATGTATTGATGGTTGGGTTAGATGACCCTTTCCAACCTTAATGATTCCATGTGCCGGGGGGGAAAGTCCTGTCTTGCTCTGCCATAGAGTGGGGAACCTTCTGGCAAAGTCCTGTTCTAAGTCTCTAAGTTCTTGTTTAGAGATTGCCATGTGACTTTGCCTGCCTCTTGCCTTGCCTTGGTTGGCAGTTTGTTTACATGTGGTTTCAAAATTTGTATTTATTTGATAGAATTTTGTGTTTGCACGTCCCTAGTCTGAGGCTTATTTGATGAGACCCAAGCTCCTCTTCTTCTTTGTCACATAGCATACGGTCTCTTATGAATAAAATATCTAGTATGTGGAAGGGTTTTAATTATCAAATTAGCAAACTTTAAAACATTACAGAGTACTTCTTGCTTTGTAACAGTAGTTAGAAGACTTACAGGAGAAAAATGAGTTAACAGTATTTTAGTTGAGGAGACATCGATTTTCATACCTCAACACATCCCCACCCGAAGCACCCTGGGTTATTTACTTATCCTGTAAGTAAATCTGTGATTAATATTTACACCATAAAACAGTCTTTCTTTCTTGCCCCAAACTCAACATCAGTTCCTTGCTGCAGGTAATATTTGCAACAAGCTGATGTGCTCTGGAAAATAATTCACTGAGGGGAGAAAAAAGTTTTGCAAAGTTGGTGGAGAACGTACATTCTGAGAACAAGGGCAAAAATGAAGTTTGTTGATCCAGGACACAATGACAGAGCACAGGCTGTTAAGTGTACTGTCTGAGGAAGCAAGGGCTAAAGCTGCCAGCGGGAATCTATGCTGTATTCCATAGAATCACTGAATAAGCAATTGCAGGAGTTGAGCAGATTATCTTTATGGCTGTTTGGTGGCGTTCCCCTGCCCCATACAGAGATTTTATATCCCTAGGCTGTTTGTATAATAAACATTGCCTGTAACAAAAAATGTGCTCATGGATCATTCTCCTAAGAGCTGGGGCATATATATATATATATATGTATATATATATATGTTTTGGCTAAGTATTTGATATAATCAGCTCCTAAATGGAAAACCAAATTATAAATGCATCTGTTAAAAAACAACATGCAGTATTTTGACTGAAGACCAACGCTGTGATGGTTCATGAAATACAGTCTGTCTTCTCATTCTGTAATGACTAGACTGCAGTATAATTGCATTTCCTGTAATGGAACTACTCTGGGGCTCTGGTAACCACAGAGTGATTGAGAATATATATAAACTGAGGATCATGTGCAAGGAGGAGTGTGAAAAGGTCTGACCTCAACTGCAGTTCTGAGGGCACTATGGACACTGACCATTAGCAAGCAAAATACTTTTGGCTTGAGCTAGAAACTTGCTCTACCCTGAACTGTAAATTTCCTGATTGTGTAGTACTTTCATTTTTCTTGCATCTTTTTAGATTTTTTTTAATTTTCCTCTCTTCACTATTTCTAAATTCTTGATGTTGCAAGAGATCTTCTCTGTACAGTTAGAAAGATTTGACAAGATGGAGTAACAGCTGAAATGCAACAGTCTTGATTTTTATCATAGCTTTATGAGCCTCAGTTATTGCTCTTTTTCAGAAAATAGCAATTTTTGTTCAATGTTTAATGATGAAAAATAACTCCTATCACTTAAGCTATCTGTGTAAGGAAAAACTGATTAATGAGTTCATCTTCTGTTTTTAGCTTTCTTTGGTTTTGGCAGCTGTTGTATATGTCTTGTCACGGACAGATCTTGTACTGTCACTTCTTATATGATCTTGTTTGATAGGCTTGGTATAGTACTGTATTGCTAGCTCTAAGTATAATTTTAAAACCATGACTGTCATTGTCGCAAAAGACTACTATAAATAAGGCTTTGACTTTTTTCTGTTCAGCTGATGTCAAGGCCATTATTTAACAAGATTACTCCTGAAATGAACCCCTGCAGTCATCAGAGGTACTGCACACTGTTTTCAAACTGAATTTGAAAAGATTGTAAGGATTAATACAGCTGAACATGAAAATAATGACATCTTGACAATGTTGGGATAAAATGTCTTAAAAATCTGAATTTGTCATTAGAAAATCAACATCTTCATTCAATTTCTTTCCTTGGCATTACAGGCTAAATATCAGTCTTTCCATTATTGCTGTATTCTGTAGTGTTTTGTCAGGCAATTAATTTAAAGCCAGCCTTTATGTTTGATGAATTCATTAGAGATTGAAGGATTGTTGGTAGTATGATTTGTGCTTTTGCAGCATTTCCAGTAGCTGGAAATGTGATTATTTCTTGAATTTCTTAATTAAATGCATCTGTGAAATTCAGATGTTTTTTTTCTCTTATTATATATGGGAGGGCTTTTATAGAAATGCTTAAAGCTATAAACATTGTCTGCATCTTCATTTTGCTGTGTAGTTGTTGAGATATTTGCAGGACCTTTGTAGATACAAACTTCATTCCATTCAGGAGGTTGGTCAGGTTATCTTCTTAAGGAAGGGATGAGAAAGTTTCCTCTCTGTTCTGTCCACCCTCTCACCTCCCCTAAAAAAATGGGAAAGGGAACTTGGCTGTAATAGTTAAAAATAACTTCATTAGGATGAAATAAAAGGTATACAAAGCCTGAAGTCCCGAATGCTGCTTAGACAGACAGCTGCTGGGAGGAGAACATGACAGCTAGAAGAGAGAGACATTATTTATTTATTTATTTATTTATTTATTTATTAACTTTTAGGCTGAAGGGAACCTGTTTTAGCAGGGAGTTGGACTCAGTGATATCTGGAAGTCTTCCAATCCCTACAATTCTGTGATTCTGTGATTTGAGTAGAATGAGTTATATTAGCTGACAATAACAAGATATTCCTTAGCCAAAAGCATGGTATTTTTTGCCCTGTAAGAAACTGTTGGTCCCTCAGCTCACCAGCACTGCTCACTGCAATACAAGAGTGAAAGCAAGGGACCTCATCTCATCTACAGGTTGAAAATGGAGAAAAACTTTTACAAAGGATTAGGAAAAAGGAGAAATGCTTATCTGCAAACTGCAGACTCTGCTAGAATTCTCAGATGTAGTATACTCAGTACATATTTCAGCCTCAAGTGTCATGGGAACAACATATCACATCTGCTGCGTTGTCCTTTCTAGACTACATCCCCACAATCTATTTGCTTGAAATTCTGAGCCAGCCTCTTGTTGATTTTTGAAAATTCTGCTTTATTATTACTGTACTATTCTTACTCACTGAAACTGGTAGTATGGGAGGGGTGGCTGGAAATGTAGTATCTGTCTGATAACTTCTACAGTTTCAATTTCTTTCCTAGTTGGCATTTGCATCTTTGTTATATGAAGCCAAACAGGAAGGGAAGGAGCTGAATTGGGCCCAGTGTGGGGACCTCTGGAAGAAAACTTCTTTCCCTTTTTTTTTTTTCCTTGCACCATGAAGACAGTTCTGATCTGAGTGGTGTTGGTCAGATAAATGGTCTTTCAAGATAAAATAAATCCTGTTTGAAGTATTAGGACTGAGTCATGCAATAAGTATCTAAATCTTCTCAATGACTGAAGCTTTTTAGATGTAGATATTCATTTAAGCTATCTCTACTTTTCAACAGAAAATAGCAAAATTGTGGTTTGCCAGCGTAATCATAAGTAACATAAAAGAGATACATGAAAGGGAGGGTGAGTACAAACTAAAGTTCTCATTGATCCTTGAAATGAAAAGTGGTTATTGCTGAAATTGTGATTCTTCAGCTGCCTTAGCACCTGTAGTATCATTTCTTCTTTGCTACCCCAGATGTTATCATATACTAGTGTCTGAATCATGGAGATTATTGATGGAGACTACATTAGGATTTACTTCCGGAAACAAGATCTAGAATCCCTCAGTGGTGTTTGCAGTATTTCCAGCATAGTGAATACATCCAAAACAAACAGCTGTGATGCTGCTCGTGAACTGAAAACTTCTGCATGTTCTTGAAAAGCTCCCGCTAAACAACACTTTTATTGGAGGGAGGTGAAGAGAACAGATAATCCACTTTACATCAGAGTGAGTTCATTTTACTCAAGAATGCTTCCAGTATTATCTTCCTGTATCTTCTTGACATCTTAGATGTGGCTCAAAAATGTCGCCTAAATGGGATGTGATGCCACTGTACTTACAACACGAAGTATGTGTAATCAGTGATTTGTCTCTTTCCATGAAATATGTAGCCTGAAAAGTAAAATGGTTTTCCAAAAGTGAATGGCCACAGGGTGAGCCCATCATCTGTCATTTGTTCATGCATCTTTACACTGAAGTATTTATATATATACATTGAATGTGTTGAAGCTGACTTAACAAATTCTGTCTTAACTTACTCCAAACTTTAGAAGAAAAATCGAGGTGTGTGATATATGTAATCTGCAGTCATTCAGTGTCCACACATGAGAGGCCCATGAGATCCTTATTGTTGACTTGAGCTGTTTTATTATATGGAGTGATCTCGTCACATCACAATTGTTCCATGATATGAGGCAGTTAAAGCACAGGTAATCATTTTCCAATATTAAGCCTCTTTCAGAGGCAGGCTAGGACACAACTGCATTCTGCAAGGGTAAAGAGAGTGTTTGTACTAAGATAGCTGTCAGTATTTGGGTTTTTTTCTTTTTTTTTTTTCTTTTTTTTTTTTCCTGCTGCATTGACTATAGGACTGACTTCTACATAGCAACAAGCCTGCTTTTAAAATCAGCTTCAGAAAGAACTATCCTTCTCTTTTCCTTTTTTTCTCGTATGTATGCTTGCATGAGGAAAGAGAATATGTTCAACATGCTGTTGTCTCTTGCTCTACCTAGTACTCAGTAGTTCTCCTGTCACCCTCCTACCCCTCATCATGTCAGTCATTACCTGATCCCATGGAAATGTTGGAAATTTTGATATCGTAGGAGTTGTAATGTTTTTGTGTTTATTTAATGCCATGCTTATTGTATTTCTTAAAAAAATCAACAGGTAGTCATGTGAAATAATGATCACTATTTCTTGCCCAGAAAGCTGAAGCTCCTTTCTTATGTACATAGGTGTGTAGACGAACGGTACGGGCTATATGAAACTCAAATGAGACAAAAATTGGTCTGCTGTTCCTGTAAGTGTTACTTAAAGAGAAAATATTGTGTCATTCCTTAAAAAAGCCCTCTGCTTACAAGTCATGTGAAAGACATGCATCTGTAATTCCATTAATATTAACCTAGTTTTTAGGTTTCCAGGTCTTCAATTCACTGGGAATAAGGATGACCTGATTATGATCCTGGAGCCTCTCAACAATGTTTTTCTTTGTGTGATTCCTCAGAGTCAGCAGACTTGAGACAAGTGTCCTTTCCAGAATTAGTATTGTTGATGTATTTTGGAGAGTGATCCTTCTTGTAGAAATAAGTATGGTGTTATCTTTGAAAGAGGTGACAAAAAAAATACTTTGCATACTTTGTTTAGCGCCCAGACTGTGTCTAAGATGTGAGTACTCTCAATGATGTTGTAGGATGATGTTTGTACTAACTATACCTATGGAAAGAGATTTGAATTTGGACATAGTGGCTGTTATTGAAATCTGTGACAATGGTAGGATCAAGTAGCATGAGAACATGAAAGGTGAGTTAGAAACACGTTTGGATTTATATGACAGCCTTAAGGAGACTGTACTGGGGAAGCCCTATGGACATCCTGTAATGTACTTGATGATACTTCTGCAGTCACTATGGTATGATCAGTGTCCACTACCTAGGTCATTTAAGACTTAGATGTCTGTCAGATGTCAGGGCTTCTTTTCTGTCCATCAAAGATGTCCTGGTACCTTCGAAGGTCACTTTAGGAGGGTTGTGTGTTAGTTTTAGAACAGGATAAACTTATCTCCTTTGACTGACTATTGGAAGAGTCTAGCTTGGAAGTTTAGGAGTTATGCATCCAGTATGAAGTTGATTTGCTTTTAATAGGGCAATTAAAAACATTGCTAAATGGCAGGAGAGGGCTAAGGTTTCCAGTGTATGAGTACAACAGGCTACCATGCCGTAAAAACTTTTTATTAAGGAAAGCGTTAGATCATTATCTTTTAAAATGGTTATGGCCTGAGTTACTGCTAGAGGAGAGTCATCTTGTTGGTATTTTTGAAGACAATAAATCCCCAGCTAGTGACTTGAAATGGGGGAATGAGTTCAAACTCTCAGCTATGACACTCAAATTCAGACAAGGCCACCTCTATCTTATTGTTTTAAACTTAGCTCCAAAGTTGCAAATAATTATTTCAGGATCTTGACTCTTGGCTGATGTTCATAAATAATTTTTATTGGTGAGAATAACTATTAGGTATGAAACCCAGCTCACAGTAGAAACGTAAAATGCCATTGGGGAGAGCACTGGAATACAGACATCTAAAGTGCACTGCTTTTTTCCCAAAAATTCAGAGCAGCTAGATAAACAATGCAGATGAAAATTAATATTTTCTCATAATGGCTATTAGTAACTGCTAATAGTTCAAACCACTTCACCTTCTAAATAGGTATATGGTTATTTACTTGTTTGTTTTTTTTTTTTAATTTTTTACCAATATTTAAGTGCAGTACTTTTCTGTCTAAGCTGGGAGAAGAAGGTATGCTGTTGGAGAGGGGAAATAACAAAAATAAAAGAGGCATAAGATAAGGTATGCATAGGACACAGAACTGCATTTCTTTAGGAGAAATTAAGAAGGGGTGCTGAGCGTGCCTCCAAACAGGTATATTATATAAGTATATTCAGGTGATCTGGGGTTTCAGTGTCAAGAGTGGGGTCTACGCTGTTTCAAGAAGAGTCTTCATCTGCAGGTCATTCCTCTGGCCATCTAGTGTACCTGCTAGGTCTTCTTCAAAAATATTTTTTTCTGCCTTACCTTGAAATTGATTGTACAGAGTCTGTATTTTTTTTTACTTCATTTATTTTATAATAGGTGTCATCGAGTTGGAATGCATATGTTTGAATTATGCACTCTTCTAAGGGTCTTCTTGGTTGTTAGTTACTCCCAAACATTACAAAACAGTTTGTTTCATTGCTTGCCTTACTCTTGGTTTCATGCAATTTCTAGAATAGCTAGTTGAGACAGGAAGTGAGCTAGTAAACATTTTCGAAGGCTTTTTTTATTGAGCAAGCATTAAAGAAAGATAAATGATGTTGTTAATGTAATGCACTATTCATAATCTTGTTGAACTGTGGTTTAGCTTCTGTATGCTATAGAAAGATATTCAACTGAAATGTCTACTGTTTTATAGATCGAAAAAATCAGCAACTGATTTGTGCAATTCACTCCACTTTTTGCAGTTTCTGTTCTGCTGTGTTTTTCATGATTTCCTAACATTGTTCCAGAACATCTTTCTAAAATGCATTAATGCTTTTTAGCTGAAATGTAGGTAGTGAACTCTATTATTTTGAAGTACCAAAAGCAAAGCTCATTATTATAGCAGTCCTCAGAAGACCAAACATCTTTATTCCAGTGTGTCCACTTCAGACACTTAACAATTATCCTTTATGTTCGTTACTTTGATGAACTGTTATGGCTTATAAAACAGTACTGAAACATAGACCTGTTTGAGGGCAGGGCATTTGTTCGCATTTTTTCATTCCGATGATTTTTTTTATTTTAATAAGGGATCTCAACATGGGGAAAAATAAAGATTTTATGATGTGTTTTATGTTGACTTTAAGTTTTAGTGTGTATACATGACCTGCTACGAATGGAAGGGTTAGTTCTCTTTTGCACCTAAGTGCGAGTAAAGCTCTATTTTTCTAAAAGCTTAAATGTCTGCCAGTCAATTTTACTCGACATAGAAGAGCTCGGTACTACTTTTCTGTAAGTTTTCTTTGGAGTTCCTCTATTTTCTTTATTTTTCTTTACAGTAAAGGCGTCTTCAGACATTCTTCTCACAAATTGCTCCTGGATTCTCTGTGTAATGTTATCCTTCACAGCCTCTTATCCTTGGTGTTCTGGGACAATCACCAATTTCATTTGTCACACTGAAGTGTTTTGCACTTCATGTTCTGCCTGCAGTTCCTGCAGTGAGTTCCATGTCAAAGGATGTTCCTGTTAACTGCTTTCACATTGGCTTGATTATTTCTTTATTTGTTTGTTTATTTGTTTATTTGTAAACTGTTGAACCAACTTGTTTAGCTAGCATGTTTGTCTTTGCTTTCTGACAATTCAGTATGTGTGCTGGCAGAACCCAAAATTAACAGCCTCAGTAAGTAATGAAATCAAACTGTTTGACTTTATTATTTTAAGAATTTGACTTTGGCCTTCTTTTTCAATGGAATCTCACTTCCACCAAAGAGGGGAAAAATCAATTAGCATCTTTCAGTTGTATTCAATTTTGAGTAGGCAAAGTTACTGTGCTTCCAAAATGCTTCTAAATGCTCTTTTGAGTCCATAAGGGATAATATTCCACCATAAATCTTGTGGGTTGTTGTCAGTATTGGTGTTTTGGTGATTTTATTTGTTTGCTTGCCTGTTTTGTTTCCTAATCATAGATTTAGGTGCCAACCTTAGTTTTCCTGAGTAGCTGATAGAAAATTCTGTCAGAACACACAAGATATATTTGAAAGAGCTTGAATAAAGAGTAGTTGATATTGTCAATAGTACTCAAGATTACAAACATTTTAGAATTTGGATGGGCACTTCAGACTCATGTCCAAAGTCTTATTTACAAGATTTGGAATCTGGTATAAACTTGGTTGCCAAAGAAGCTGTAAAGGCAAACTGGGCCCTTCAGCTAAAAAGCTTATACATGCAAAATCGTAAATTCAAAAGTATATTATGGCTATGAATATGACTCAAGAATAGCTGTCACAATCATAAATATCTTGTATGTTCTGACTTTGACTTTTCTTCCACCTCCAATGAGGCATCACTGCTAGCATCTGATCAAGAAAAGATGCCAGGTATTTCACAGGCTGTTCTGGGAAACCTCCAAGTAGATACGGGGAATTAACTACAGGATTGGAATTTCCCAAGATCCTACAATGTCGTTGTTGTAGAGATAAGCAAGTAGTAATGATTTGTTCTTTAAAACTTTTCTGTATTACTATTTCAGAAAGTCATTCCTCCTAACTGTATAGTCTAATGCAGCATCAATTAAAACATGAGAGAAGAGTTGTGCTTCTGTAGGGAGATACCTACAGATTTGTGGAAATCTGTTTGAGAAACATCTTCCCAGTATTTTACCATGCAATGGATGCTGGGTACTCCTGAGACAAGGACACCCTTACTTATCTTTCCAAGCAGACTTTTATTTGCTTCACATGAGCTTGATTTGCTGTCTTTCCCTCACTTCCTTCTAGAGTTTGCATTTTTAATGTGAGGTCAGACTGAATCTCACTCAAAATCCTGTGCCCGATCCTGTTCTGATGAGAATTCTTTCACTCTGACAATCCAGTGTTGATTCTCCCTCTGGTGTGTGTCATAGCATCATTTCTGATGTTTCCTTGCAGCTGTATAATTTTTTTTCTTGTTTTTCTTTTTTTTCCACATCTTACTCTATGAATTTCCTTCCAAACTGAAACTTTTCAGGAGACAGTGGCTGGTGTTTTAGGAGTTCCCAGTGCATAGCAGACCTCAGATTTCCCTCCTTATGTGCAAGTGACAAAGCTACTTGCAGTCTCCACCGAGACAAGGCAATAATAGTACATACAGATACTTAAACATTAATGCCCAATATGTCTTGCTGACTGCACTGAACTGCCTGGTCTTACTCTGTAACCACATTTTGGTTTCTCTGGTTTTTTTTTTTTTTTTTTTTTTTTTTTCTTCTGTGCTACGTTATACAAATAAATATTTCCTGGGACAGAGATTGCCACTGCAAAATTATCTGGAGTGCCCATGGACATATTCATTGGCTTGAAGATTAGTTCTTGAAGAGCAAGTGTATATTCTGGCTTATGTGTCCAAGGCTCCAGTGTTATCATCTAGGACTACTTTTTTTCCCCTTACTGCTATCTGTTTTTAAGTTTCTCTTCTAGAATAAGACTAGCTGTAAGAAAATCAACTGAATCTATTCCGTTTCCTTTTATCAAGCAGTAGAATTTCAATGAAGCCCCAGGGCAAGATTCCACATCTGTAGAGTGTATTCAGAATCCAGGATTCTATTTCTTCTGTGGACTCTTGATCCAACTGCTTATCTGGATGTGTTTGTTCATTGTTTCTACTGTAGGGAGAAAGAACAAAACAGCCTTCAGCCCCAAGGCCATAAATACAAATCTGAGATACTGTGGACACAGTGAACAAGGAGGAAGTGCCAGTAAAGATACAAAATTGGATTAAGTGATGGCTGAAAATATATTCAGTTCTGCTCTTTGTCTTCATCTTACCCATTATTGTCACAGGTAAACGTCACTTTGCAAAAGCATTTTCTTCTTTTGATGTAGTCCAAATAAGTGAAGTAATTACAAATTGAATTTGTAGAGTTAGTGTCATTTTTTTTTTTTTTTTTTTTCCCCCCTAATCTATAAATTTTCACCATGAAAGGCTTTCTAGCAGAAACTAATACTTTTGCAAATGAACCCTGGATTGTATTTCCTCTGAAATACGAACACCAATGATACTTACACAAGAAGGCTAGAACACTATTGCTAAAGAGAATCTATGTTCAGTGATGCATTTGACTGGACTGATCAAAAGTTTTCATGCTAGTAGTAGTTTGATGTTTGTCATGGTTTAATGTGAATTATTGAACATTGTATTGCTTATAGCTGTTTAATAATCTTTCTTTTAGAGTTGCCTAAGGATTTTCCGAATGTGATCACAGTTGACAGGAACTTAGAATGGCTTGAATTGGAAGGAACGTCAAAGATCACCCAGTTCCAAACTCCCTTCTTTAGTTTAAAACCATTTGTCCAGTTGCTATCTACACATGTAAAAAGTTGATTTCTCTCCTGTTGAAATTTCTCTTTAAAAATTGGAAGGTCTTAAAGAAGTCTCTCTAGCCCAGCTTTTTGTCCATCTGAGCCCCCAAGCCCTTCTTTGCAGGGCTGCTCTCAATGAGTTCTTCTCCCGGTCAATACGTGTATCTGGGATTACCCAAACTGAAGTTCAACAGCTTGTACTTGGCTTTGTTGAATTTCATTAGATTTACACGGGCACCTCTTTTGAGTTTGTCATGATCCATTTGGATAGTAATCTTCTTGCAAGGTAACTGGAGCCTTACGTCTTCAAAACAGGCATAGCAGTTTTAATAGTCCATCTACAGAAGCTAACTGTACAACAGATTCAAGTAGGCTTTTGTTTTGGTGGAGTCTTAAAATCATAGCAATTATTTCCTTTTTGTCCTGTGATTTTGAAATTACTTTTACATCTCTGAATCCTGGATTTCCATGTCTCATGTTCAAAAGATATTGCCATTTTAATGCCAAGGTATTGACAAAGCTTTTCAAACATCTTACATACTTTTGTATTTCTGAAAAATTTTAAACCCTGTTTTAAGCAACTCTCATGGATTTTTTTCATTGTCTTAAGAGGCTTTCCTCTTTCAGAAGAAATTTGTAAATTTTCTTTCTTTTTTCCCTTCTTAATTAATTTAAATGATTTTTAGTAGACAGTGAAATATTTGTATTCTGTGAATTGTGCAACAAAATCATATGTAAAATTTCTCAAAGAAAAGCACGTTTATCTGTTTCCTACTGGCTCTTCTTGTTTGTTTCTTTCTTTTTGGTAACTATAACATTTTACATCTGACCTACCTTCCTCCCTCCCCCTTCTCGCCCCCACCCTGTTACTTAGTGCAAATGTTTAAATTCCTGTCATCTTATGGAAGAATATGGAAGTACTCTCCTTAATTTTGTGCTGTTTGTGTTGTTTGTTTAACAACCTCACTGTTCTCTTTCTTTACATAAATATGTGCAGCATGTTTCCTCACACTGTTATTACTGGATGACTGGAATATGTAACTGAAAAATAAATTTTCTTGAAGGATTCTATCTTTTATTTGGCTAGGCAAACTTATTGTTGCTGCTTCTGACCACACTGTCAAGTAGTAAAACACAGAGATTAATTGAAGAGCAGGCAGTGTGTTATCTTGAAATCTGTTGAATAGCTTTCTGTTGAATAAGAAGCTTCATTGGTACTGTTTCATCAGTACAGTACTGGTTCATCAGTACTGTAATCATCAACTACCCACTTATTTGTGCAATTGGGATTTGGAGATGAGCTAATGTGTGCAGTTATGCACTAGTTTAAGGACGGCTCAAAGACTGCTCTGGAGCACAGGCCTTATGAGAAGCGGCTGAAGGAGCTGGAATTGTTCATTCTGGAGGAGGCTCACGGGAGACCTTATTGATCTCTATAACTACCTGAAGGGAGGCTGTGGTGAGGTGGGGATTGGCCTCTTCTCTGGTTCATTAAAACCCCAAAATTTACTAGTGAATTTTGGAAAGAGCAGAAGAAATAATGTCACCCTCACTGTGGCATGTGCAGCCATCTGGAAAATGGTGTGCACTTTTAGCCAGCCTGCTGCTGACAAGAGAGTAGTGATGGAGGTGGAATAAGCAAAAATAATTAGTGGTATGGAAAAATCCTATAAGGAGGCGGTATGCAAGGAGTAAAAGCACTCTCCTAAAGACAAAATGAATAGAAAGAACCACTGAATAAAGATTCAAAATGGATCAAATCAGAGCTGAATCTAAGGGCTGGGCAGGAGACAAGTATTAATGCCCTTCTCTATTTTCTCATGACTACAGATCAAACCTCAGTGTTGTGTGGACAGCTTTTGTAAGGTTTTAGTTCATTTGCTTTGTTTTAAGCCCTGCTACTGACAGTCATAGGAATCATATTAGAGGCAATAGATAAGGGCAACTGGAGGAGGAGAGTAATTTATATATCAAGTAAAATGTGTAATGTGATCAAGAAAAATTTCTAATTTGGCTAATAATGCTACTGCTGAGACTTCATAGAAAATATGAAATTTTCAATCAGTTTTTAATAATGAATCTTTCAGACTAGAGCTGTGAATGTAAGTGGCGTCAAGAAATTTTATCTGTGGGAGCCTCTATTGAGCATGGTCAGTGTCATCACAAGATAATGAAGAATGTTCCAACAGATATTCGATAAATTATGAATGGGATCAGCCACAAAGTACTTTAAACCAAACTAAAAGTCCGACAAAATTCAGACAAAAAGATGAGCCAAACTAAAACCAGAAAAATTTGTGTGTATTATTTTCTGGAGACATTGTTTGAGAGGCTTTATGCAGGTATAATTTTATCAGTTTTAAGCTGGGAAGCCAGTATTTTATGCCAGACAATAAATCTTTGAAAAATTCTGAATGCTGTGACTGAAATTGCAGGATAATTTTGGTTTCTCTGTATTTGAGAATACTTTACATTATCTTTTTTCTTTTTTTTTTTTTTTTTGAATAACAGGAAAAATTTTTCTTTCAGTTACTGCAAAAAAAAAAAAAAAAAATCTTAACAGCAGTCTTTTTTGTTTCCGTTACCCATACAATGTACCAAAGAGTTAATAATCCAAATTATATCCATCACTACTGGTGTGGATGGTTGGACTGAATGATCATGTAGGTCTTTTCCAACCTTGGTGATGCTATGATTCTATGATTATCTAATAGCGCATGAACATTTCTGTGGCATTGTAACAGCCAAATAAAATATCTACTTCTATTAAATATTCTTCATCTACCCAAAAGAAATTAGCTTTATTTCTCAGTTCATGATTCATAACTGGTTAGGAATTGGTGTTCTTAACAACACAGTGCTTTTAATCATGCAGCTGTCTGCTCTTCTGATGTGTGTATAATATCTAGATGATATTGTGGAGGTTGTTCCAGAGTACTGAGAAAATGAGATAAGGATGCATCTTTTGGAGATCAAGTTAACTACCTATATATTAATGGCAATTTTATTGTCAGGGCTGCTGTATTAATTTGACCTACTTTTACCTATAAAATCACAATAACAATCTGTAATACCAATGCTTATCCACGGTTTATGATATGAACTGTAGCTAACAGAATACAGTGAAGATGTTTCTTTACTGTAAGCTGTTTTTATACTGCAGCTGAAAGTTGTTTAAGACCAAACATTCATTTAAAATCAGTTGTTCTGTATTGTCACGTAGTGGACAGCATTGTGAAACGTACATTAGCACATATCTGGCTTGGACCATCTTTGTAAGGCTTATTTTTGGAGTCTTTGAATAGAATTTAGCATTGAAATAGCAAGAGCTGGTCAACGGGGACTGGCTTTCCTTGGGCTGAAACAGCTTATCTGTTGCTCTTAGCCTCTCTGTGAGCAAATGACCACTAAATACTAGATTTTGAACACTAGTTGTCATCCTTGTGTTTCTTGACTCAAGTTTCCATGCAACGGATGTGTTGGGGCACTGGGAGTGTCAGCTGGCTCCATCACCTATAGGGAGGATAAGGACTGGGCTGAGTTGTCCCTAAGGAAGGGGCTGAGGAAGGGAGAGGTGCAACCCTCATGACAGTGGGGCTCCAGTCAGAGTTAAACAGCAATAGTGGGCAGACAGGGAGGGGTGAGCACCCTAGGGCACTGGTGTTCGCCCTTCCAGCAAAGATGAATGCCCAAGCATGACGAGCTATTACTGAGGTTCAGCTAGCTAGTATTTTTTAGCACTTTATGGAGATCCTGCTAGTGAAGGTGGTGCTTGCAGTTTGTACCCACCCCCAGTGAGAGATAGATTATTATAAAATGTGAGGGAGTATGTTTTTGCATCTTAAAATTTAAGCTATGGGGCAATTAGATATAGGAACCTTTTTTAACCTGTTAGAAAGAAGGCTTTTAGTGAAATGTTGTTGGCGGAGTTTCTGTGCCATAGTAGAGCTGTCTCAGAGGAGCACAGAAGGTATTTATGCAATTTATTCTGTAAAATGAGTAAGGTATAATGTAACTCTGAGATGATCAGCATGCTATGCATGTTGTATATCTACTGAACTGATACTGTTCACTTACTTACATCATGTGTGACAGATGGTAATGGTTCATAGACTTTCTAACACACGAATATAGTAAAATTTACTTGTAATGCCCTTAGTTCCAAGGATTAAGATATCAGAACTTCTCACAGGGATAAAAGCAAAACAACAACAACAAAAAAGAGAACTTTTCCTTCTTAACCCTGACATAGAAAAGTACTGAGTAGTAAATTTTGATGTCATGGGAAGAAAACCCCATCTGGTATGTGGTATTTCCTAGTGGAGGAGGAGCAGTAGAGAGATCTTTCAATCTGGCATCATTCTGTAGCAAATGTTGTGTATGATGAAGGTCTTGCGTGTGCAATGTGCATTTGCTTTGCTGCATAGGTCTTGACTTACCTGAGTCAATGAAATAGTTGGGAAGGTAAGGTCCAGAAGACCAAGATTGGAAGGCAGAAGGCAGATACGTGGAAGCTTGTGTTTTGAACAATTTTGCAAGGCCCACAGTCTCTGCAGCAGCAGGATTCGTGTGCCTTTAAGTACAGTGAAACATTTTTGTTAATGTGTGAATTCAGAGTGGCATTATCTACAGAAGTGAAGTCTGGAAAGAGCCTTTCTTGTGAATGGATAGAATAGAATCATATAATCACTCAAGTTGGAAAAAAAACCTTAAAAATCATCGAGTCCAACCACGACCTAACCATATTACCCTAACTCTAACAACCCTCTGCTAAATCTGTGTCCCTGAGCACCACAGCCAAACCTGATTTTTAAACCTGATTTTTAACCTGATTTTTCTTGAGAACCACTGAAAACTCTCAAGTCCTTCTCACGTTAGATCAGGCTGATGGATGTGCTTGAGTAATGCAGTTCACCAAGCTGCCTGACTCAGGAAAATGTAAATGCTAACAGCTGAAGGAATCCATGTTGGTGGTATGGAGAGGGAATGTCAAGGATTATGCAGTATTTAGAAATTAAGTAAAATAAATACTACTCCTTGTTCAGAAGTTCTTTGTACCAAATAATGCTAATTCCTATTCTGCAGAAGAGAAAATGTAGGCATGCTGTGGTTTTGTGCTCTTCCCTTAGCAATTGCTAATGGCCAGTACCAAAGCAGGCTTTACACTTGATCTGGTTTTATATGAATATCTCCTCCATATCAGTTAAAGCAAGCTAGAAGGCTTCTGTCTTATTTTACTGATAAACTCACAGCAGCTAGTTCTACAGATATTCAACTGTTTTGTGATTAAAAACTGGTACTGATAGCCCAGCTTCATAGTTATCTATTGAGAAATAGTCTGTGAACTATTTAACCTCTTCTAAATAGTAAAACCTTCTGTCTCTTCTGACTTTTCTATTACATGAATTATTATTCATCATGTCACAATGCACCTGATCACTAGACCAAAAATACTGGCAGGCTATCTTTTCTATGATCCACTCATAACTAATGTTGTGAGCACTTTCTTCCAAATTCTCCTTAAGAAATTGAAAAGTTACAGTCTTGTTTGACTGATAAACAAGCTCGTGTTAGCGTAGCTGTTCAGAGATTATTAATCCTGTGCAGTGTGTTAACAGCATATGAACAAGATTGTCTCAGTAACTGTATTGCATATAAAAATGACTCAGCAGTAGGCTTGCAGAGAGTTTTGGAAAAGTTTTTGTTGCATGTGGAGTGGTATTTTTTTTTTGCATCTCTCACTTTCCAGAAGAGGCTGTGCTATGCTGCTCGTTTTCACTGTTATTAAGCTTGGATCTCTCATACTTCAAACATTAGCGAGGTTTTTTTTTTTTTTTTTTTAATCTATATTGTGACAACCAAAACTGAGCAAGGCTCATTTTGAGGAGGCCAGACTACATGAATGTAAGTGATGGATTTTTATCTCCGGATAAAGAAAGCTGCAGTCAGGAGGGAAGGGATGTGAAAAATGAGAGAGCAGGATGGAGTGGAAGCTGCATGTTGATGTATTCAGCCTGAGCAAGTGCTTATAGTTGTTCATTTGAACAGATTTTTCCTATCTTGTGGGTAAAAAGACGCCTTGGTCTGCAGCAATCTGCAATTTTGTTGTCTTTTTGCTCCCATACTGGAACCAAATTACTTGAACATGTGTTCTCCCAGTGCAATAAAGCAGGTTTTTAGAACTGAAACTACTCCATGAAGCAGGAGATAGAGCAATTCCGGGCAGGAGAAAGGATTGTGCTAAGAACTTTGACAGACTATCTACGTTGTTGCTATGGAAGACCTCTTCGGGATCTTCTATATCAGCTTCAATGATAGTTGGGTCCCTATGTCTCTCTTCAAAGATACTGTTTCTTCCTGGAATGATGATAGAACCATTAAAGAAAGAAACTTGCCCCCCAGAAGCTGTAGCCACTATGTCTCTTCAGCTGACTTCATTGATGCTGGTATAGCAATAGACAGTCTTCGCTATTGGTATGAGTTTAGCTAAAAAATGCTGCCTCAAGGAAAGGGGAACTCGACTGTGAGGGATTCTGGAATGCAGGAGAGTAGAAAAATCTCCATGTGCCCAAACCTCACTGTAACTTACAAGACACTGATGAAAACTACATCATTCACTGTACAACCAAATTTAGCAAGTCTTCAGCCCAAAAGGACCGTGCACAGACTATCATGACCCAACACAAGTAGTTGATGCATCTTCAGCTATTCTTCCTAGCCTTCTGGTGTCTGCTCCCTGCCTGCAAGGGATTGTAGCCTTTGAAGTGATATGCCTCAATATCACTGCTTATGGTATTGTGAACAAATAATGATGCTACAGGGGCTTCCACTGAATCTTATTCAGTTCAATAAAAGGTTTTCGAAATTCAGTAGCTAAAGTTTGAATTTAGCCAGTATAGTTAGGAAAACTGATTTTCAAAGGCACTATGATCAAGAGAACTGTAGCTGTTGTTCACTCTTGGTGAGAAGAAAATGTGACAAAAAATAATTCCTTTTAGATTAAAGCAATGTCCCATGATGTTTGAACGCAATTTCTTGAAATTCAAGATAAGAGGAAATACTTACAGTGTGTAAACCCAAAGAAACACAAGCCTAATTTTCTTGCAAGGTTATGCAATACTTCCAGTTACAAGTGCAAAGCTGATTTTTAAAAGTATGGAAAATGAAAAAAGTTAAAAAATAACAAATGTCAATATCATTAGCATACCCAATAAACTACGGGGAAAATAGTAAGGACTGATGTGAAGATTAAGTTGCTATTATAAATACTCTTAATTCTAATGTAGGTGCCACAGATATTTCCCTCAGTACATGATTAACCGCTCATCTTATTCATCTAAACAACTTCAAAACTACTCAAGTGTTATTCATAAATTTTTTAAGTGATCTCTAATATTTCCTCAGCTCTTAAAATAAGCTTTCTGTTTAAGTAGTAAACCAGATAATTCCAACTTCTCTTCAAACTTGATCCTTAGTCCATTACTCAAAACTTGTGTGTAAGCATCAATTTGATTTTAATGTATTCTTCACAGTAAACATATTCTTCCCAGAAGGCATGTTTAGTGTTCTTTTGTGAGAATTACCAATATTTAGCTATGAATCTGGTAATGTTTTTTGTTGTTATTGTTTTGTTTGTTCGTTTGTTTGTTTGCTTCCTTTAGTAAATTTGACACAGCATGGTCATCAAGTAAACTAATTAACATAGCTTCATGGATTTTGGTTTTTGACACCTTCAAAAAAAAAAAAAAAAAAAAAAAAAGTAAATCTGTTCTTCAGCAATTGACAAAAAAATGTGTACATTAAAGTTTAATACACCATTGCTTCCAACCTTACAAGACAAACCTTTCATTGTTCTCTTTATTTCTTTAGAAACCAAGGAAAGTTTTCTGATTCAAGAAAAATTCCCATATTGATATTGACTCCAAGTATTAGCAGTTTTTGTTTTTTTTTTTTCCCCTTAATTTAGGACAGCACATTTTAATTATCTAGAATTGCAGGCATTAGTCTGATCTGTGTATGCAGAGCAGCTTTTTTTTGTTAAGAACTACTCTTGTTATATGTATTTTTTTGTTTCTTTAAATAGGTGAATACCTTTTATACTTCAAGAACCGTTCCATGAATCCACAGAGGGTCAGTAATTTGTTGTACAAAAGAGGAAAAACTTCTGAATTGTATAAAAAACCATATTCTCCAAGACAACCTGTATGGCTTGGATTTTTTTTGTTTTATTATTATTATTTTTTTTTACAGTTATCTTCTGTGAATGCTTGTCCTCACTTGCACATGTATTTTTTTAAATCTTTGTAACTAAACATTTTTACCTGACATCCTGAACTTGAAAACTAAAGCATGACCTGAAGTGCTGGGCTGCAAGGAATGCCCTGGATGTTGGACTTCCATTTTTTGTGGCAATAAAGCTCAGTTGAATTATGCTATGTTCCAGCTTAAGGAAATTCACAGACATAAAGAAATTCACCGGACCAAATTTTTGTTTAAAATCGATATAGGACTGCTCTGAGCATGAGTTTATCTCAATTGGCGTCAATATGAGAATTTCTTTGCCAAGAGAAACTTTCCTGACGCAAGGATAAATATTTTCATATAAGTTGTTTAAGAAATCTGTGTAATATTGTGAGGAAAAGTGAGGGAAAAGCATTTGAAAAGGATCTTCCCCTTTTATCCCCAGAAGAAAATGTTTGAAGAGGGTGCTCTCAGCTCAGAGAACAAGCTTATGAAGAGATTTCTTCAGCAAAATGAAAATGATCAGATTAGAATATCTATGCTTAAGTGGTAAAGATTGCGTTCATATTTCTTGATTCAGTATCATTTAAAGGACATGCTGTATCTCATCTGTGATTTACTTAGGGCAATACATTACTGAAAAGATGAATACTAAAGAAAAAATCAGAACTGAACTAAATGGGAGACTTTAATCATAGGTATATTTAAATAAAATATGTTCTAAGAACATCTTATTCTTCTTTCTTTGTTTTTTACTGTCCTTCTCATTCATTGGAATTGTCTCATAATGCAACATGCTGAGGTGCCTTGGAACTGCAAACTGAGGATTAAGGAAGATTCTACGCAGCAGGCTAGTTGTAAAATGCCAAAGAGGCAGAACGTGTGAGGGAATTTTTAAAAGCCTGAATTAAACTTCCTTTTGTTCCAAAATGTGTCTGTAAAATGCTGGTCATTTCCCCTTAGAGGTGGGACAGTGTTTGGTTTGGAAGCCCCTCAACTTGCCTTGCAAATTGTGCTGCTGGGATCCACAGGAGAGATGCAAAGGGTTATTGCCTATTTTCCTTTCTTTGACTCAAAGATTTCACTTAATCTCGTTTTCTTTCTTCTGTAGGAGTGAATCTTCCCCACAATAACAAAACTTGACAATTATAACCTGCTGTCTGAGACAAAAATAGAACTCAACATAAGGAAAAGGACTTCTGGAAACTGCAAATATCTTAAAGTTGCACATTCTTTGACTGAGATATCTTCATAAATTTAGACGAAATCTATCTCAATTTCATTGTTTTATTGTTTCTGCAACACTGAATTAGGAGGCAACAATCTGACTGTGTCCGTATAGTGTTGCTTTCTACTTCTCATCACCAAAATCATTTATCTGATTGAATGAGACCATTTCTTCTTCTGGATGGATCTTGAAAATAACTACATTTGCAGCCTGCAAGTGTTGGACTAGAAAGGAACTCGTATGCTTCCTGACACCTGGGAAGAATGCTGTTTTTCTTGGGAGAAAACATTTTTGATCTCTGAACCTTTCTGTAGCCACTTCAGTGGGTGTTTTGTCAGGGTAAAAAGAACGTATGCTCAGGCCTGCAGCTGGCTCTGGATGAGTTGAGTTAAGAGGCATGCAGATAAATGAGATACCATATTTTCTGCTTTCCTAATGCTGCATCCATTTAAACAATGCATTCCTGAGGCCTCCAGATGATGCTGAAAGATGATAGTTTTTCCCCCACAGGCTGGCTTTAACAATGAGATGATAGCAGTGTTTTGCTGCAAAATGTTGCTGGCATTTTATGACATATATGTACATATATGTCATAAATAAATGTACATATATATATACATATATAGTCGAAGAGAGATAGGCTACACAGTTGGTTTGGTTTTCATTTTGTTGCGTTTATTTCAGTGTGAGGAAGAGGGCCCTTCCAGCAAGAGCTGAAAGCTGGGTGAGCATCTCTAGGAGAGAAGGGCTTTTACAGCACTGTTTGGTAGAGTGAGTTAGTGGGATCACTTGGGTCAGGCAGAGGGTTGGAGAGGTGTCAGGGAGAAGTGAGCTAATAGTTTCCGAGTGACTCTTCTTGAAAGAGGAAAAGATGCAGGGATCAAAAATTGTCTGAAGGGACAGAAGTTGAGGGTGGAAGTGTGGACCAGCTTGTGAGTATGCAGTAGGCAGGAAGAGTTGTGAAGAAACATTCTCTTCTCTCTGATATGAACACTGTGCTTTCCATACTGAAAAGAAGCCTAGGTTTTCTTATTTTTCCATCTCCAAGAAAGGAAAAAAAAAAAGGTATGACTTTTGTATTTGAAATTGTATTGACTTTTGTATTGACTTTTGTATTATTATTTCTTTTTCTTTAGAGAACTCTGCAAGAGGGAGATTTAGGCATACCTGTCCTGAGGCTTGCCTGTCCTGAGGCTTGCTCAGGCTGGTTACAGAACAGCCTGGTATGTGTCCAGTTTACAGAGTAAGAGTAGATAAATAGAATTGCTGGTGAAAGGCCCAGAAAGAAAGGAAAAATCATTGTGAAAATATAATAAAATGATGAGAGAAGCAATTTAAAAAAAAAAAAATTAGATGAGAAGGGAATTATGGAAACAAAATTAACTTGGGAGACTGCTTCCTGGGTGGTAAGTGCTTTAAATAAAAATTGCTCAATTACCCATGAAAACATTGATTACTTTCACGGAGAGTTAAACTTACTAAATTGTATTTGTTTATTGAGTTGTAAGTCTGTGTTGTTCTAAGTGCAGCCCAACTAGCTGTACTCAAACAGCTTTCATTAATAAATTGCTTATTATTATTTCATTCTCTCCAAGGATAGAAAGAGATTCCTTTCATTCTATAATCTCTGACCAAGTGAAGAATGAAAATACAATTTTTATTTTGAAGTACCTAACCTTGGATCCCGGATCTTCAGTGACCTGAATCCTGGGAACTAGACTTCATGGGGAGGAACTGTAGAAAATAACTTTGTCAGAACTAATGTAAAACTAAGATAAGGCACACGGTAGAATTGCATCCATTTAGGATGCTTTTGACAATGTAGTTCTCAATGGTTAGAACTTCATTTCTCTATTGAGAGGTACTGGACATATTTTGTCATGAGAATACGGTTGAGTCTTTTTGTTTAGATTAATAAGATAAAACACTGTATTTACTTTAGGCTTACTGTTACCGTGCATAGAAGAAGAGGGATTTTGAAGCTTTCTGGGGCAGAATTAGGTCCTTGCTCAACTTTTGGGATTCTGCTTTTTGTTTCAGACAAAAGCTTGTTCATTTTTGTTGACAGGCCTGATTCTTATTGATCTCCTGAAGATTCATCGTCATGTTGAAAATGTACCAAATGTCTTTGAATATCAGCTCAGTTTTAAATGCTTTTCTTCAAGAGAAAATGCAATTACTTCTGTTTGAATCAGAAGCCCTTTATTAATCTCTAATCTTTTGAGTAACTATTTTCTTTTCATTTGCTTAAAACATAATCTCCTTTCCTGAGTCCCTTCAAAATCTACCTATCGTCTAAATACCTGCATATCAAACCTAGCAAGGCTCAGATCCTTATCATCTTATTGCAGCATAAAACCTGCTATAGCTTTGATGTTTGCCTTCAGTCTTATAAATGTTCTAAGACCTCCAAATCATGTCAGTTTTTGTACAGTAAATGTTAATGAAGTGTTAACGGTGAGAGACCTTTAAATCTAACAGAAAATTTTCCTATTTTACCTTAGTATAGTAAATATTACTTAAGCTTTATAAGCAGCACAACAGGAATAAGGATTGGGCTGCTGTTGATTTCTGTATGCTTCCCCCCTGTTAATAGAAATGTCCGTTTGTTAAGGAAACTTAGTGGTTAGATACTTTCACCACAAATAATAAAAATGAGGAAGGAGCTACAGATATACATTTTTTTCTGATGAAGTTACTTCAGATTGCTATGTGTGGACATACACATTCAGATGAAGCATCTCCTGGACTTGGGCCTTAAAATGGATTTTTTTTTTTTAATGATGGTGGTGGTATGATACATATGCTTAATCAATACTACTAGTTCATTTAATAAAACTCAGTTAATTTAACTCAATTAGTCCTACTGACATAGCATTGAAAATTTATGTATCTCCTTTAGCTGAGAAAGGGCTGTTGTCCAAGCATACAATCTGTGAAATGATGACTTAAAAAAATGTGTTTTATACTAGATGCTGAGCTTATTAAACATTCTGAAATTACTTGTTGTAAGTGATTTTGATTTGTTTCAGATTTGTATCTTAAAGATTTGCTGATGTTGCATATCTTTGAAACTATCTGTGGCTTTGAAATCTAAGTGTTTTCGGTTTCTAGTGCTTGTTCTGATGAGAGATGAGTTTTTTTTGTTTGTTCTGCTGGTTCTCTCCTTGATATATTAATGCAAATTGTTGAACTGACCTCCTGTACCTTTCCGGGAAAAAATAGCGCCTTTGCTTTGTGTATTCAGTTTCTTTTAAAAATAACTTTGCTGGTAGGAGACTATCTTGTAAATCTGAGTATGTCGACTTCCCTCCTACATGAAAGAGAAAGAAAAAAATAATTGTTGTTTCAAACACCATTTATGAGTGCCTGTCTCTCATGGGAAAGGGAAAGTCTCAAACAAGGTCTACAGATGGTTGCGTTCATCTGTAAAAACAACCCTCCCATATTATATTCCAAAAGATGAACATGACTATGGCTTCAGATTGTCAGTGGACCATCCAGAAAATTAGGAGCTGAAAGCAAATTGCTGCTTGTGTATTTGCAGATTGCTACAAGCTCACCATGTACAAAAAGTTGTTTCCTTTCTTTATAGACTGGAGATGGTGACCTTACTAACTTTAGTTAGTGGAATTCCTTTCTTGTGTGAGAAGATTGGGGAAATAAATTTATTTCATATTCCCATTTCCAAATCATCAGTTCCTTCCCACTTAGCTGAAAAAGTACATTTTCATCAGAGATCTATTGAGGTTTTGGCTTAATTTCCTAAACTATCAAGAAACCACAAATGGTTAAGTATTCCAAAATGCTGGATTGGAAGTATCTTGCTCAGTGAGTCTTGGGGAAATATGGTGCTTGAGGCAGATTCTAAATCAAGGCACTTTTTGTTCAACATCATGTAGTTGGGGACTCCAAAGCTGCCAGGTGTCTGTGCTTTAGAAACAGCATGCTTTAGGGGGCTGGGATGGTAGCCAGGAATGCTGAAGCTCTATTCCCACCTGTATCTGGCTTAATAATGCCTTGTCTTTATGTAACACTTCATTTTGCTGTCTCTCACTTTTCTATCTCCCTTCATCCCCCACTTTTTGGTTGTTACTGAGTCTTGCCAGCAATAGATAATAAGCACATATTACTGCTCTTTTGGCCACTTAAGATCGGTTCAGATCTATAGTTTTATCAGTGCTACCATACTGCTAAAAACAGCTACCTTTGAATTATTGGTTGTTTTTTTTTTTTTCCTTTTTTTTTTCTTTTTCCCTCCATAGAATTTGACATTGTTTACTCTGTGGTCTGTTCCTAGTGCTAGTACATCATCTAGAAATTGCTGGGTAAAGTCAGGTGGTTTCTTTTCAGCGAATTTTTGATGAAATATAAATTGAATCTTACCTGAAATCATGTAGCGAAGAAGCAAAAAAGCAGACAATAAGAGATGTACTTGGTATTCTTACAAAGAACTGACTGAAGGGAGAGGCGGTGTGTATGCAAAATGCAACTCATTGAGAGAATATGCCTTGCTTCTCACAGAGCCAAAAATGCCAGCTGCTCTTGACAGTTTGATTACACATGTCCAGTAGATGCAGACAAAGATACTCTGGCTAATTATATTGTGATTTGAAATTGCAGTTCAAAAATTTTGGAGCTGGATTATCTCAGGTTATTGGGAAATACATAATGTTCCTGTACGGTAGAATGTGTTCCACTGGGGGGAAATATTAAATAATATGTGACTGCTTAGTCTTTGATAAAGAGGGCTGCCCTTCTGGTGGTCCTTAGAGGTGAGAATGCAGACGCTACCTGAGATGCTTTCTGTCACAGTCATGGTGGTATCTTTTAATTTTTGGACATTTGAAGGTACAAAAAGCTTTTGTAACATTTTACAGGCAGCTTTTGGAGGGAAATCTGCTTTTTGAGGGAAATTTGTCTGTGAAATCTTGATAGAGTAATTGCAGTATGCGTGTTTGAAGAAGGCAATGGAGAAGAGAAATAATATTGCTATGTACGGGTGCTATGCTGAGTAGTGCCAAGAAATGGTGATAGCATGACCCTGTGGGAGAAGTCTGGGTTTTTAATTGAAGGAAAATATTGAGGGTATAAACATCAGGCCCTTTTTCAATGTTGAAGTTGTCGTAGTCTTTTTTTTATATATATATTTTTAAGTGCAGATATTGTAAAGAAATAACATGATTGTCTTCTGGCATTAAATAAGCTATAGAGGCTTGGACAGGTGGTTCCTGCAAGAAGCTCACAGCTTTTACAGGAGATCTCATATTGGATTAAAATTATTAGAGAGTCTCTTGCTATTTAATTATCTTTTTAAAGTAAACATATTCACTGTAATGTGAATGTATTGCTTTTATTTCATGGGTGTGCTTCTATCTGGCAGATTAGGGCTCTTTACTACGAGGTGTCTTATACTAGGTAGATAGGCAGCATGATCAAATCTACTGATTCAGTCTATCCTTTGTTAAAACTATACAGATTGAGTTTTAGGCTATACCTAAATGTCATTTAGCTAAACTGACATGTGGTAAAATGGCACATCTTCCCTTCTGTTTTGAATCCCAAGGGCTCACTGTAAGCATTCAGCTTCTTGTGTTTCTTTTTAGGGGATTATTGTTCATTTCCTTCTACATTGTCTGGTATATGTTTCAATGAGGGCAAAACATCAGGATGGAAAGCCACAACTGTTGTGAGAACTCAAAAAGTATTCCACTTTTTTTTTTTTTTTTTTCTTTCTTCTATGATGTTAAGATGTACCTTGATGAAATATGCCTGAAAGAAGTAATATCCAGTGCCACAGGAGTTGATAGGTGAAGTAGAACCATGGCCTTGGTTGGAAGTTGCTGTTCCCATTACTTATGTCAACAGTCAGAAAATAACTGCATGGGTTTGGCATTCAAGTGTACGTACTGTGCAAAGAACTTTCCCAAGTTATATACCTCGGGTCTCAGACCTTAAACAGTCCCCTTTCACAACCTTGGAAAAATCTGAGCATTGAAAGAGGTGTATGCCAAAGCATCTAACTAGAAGACAGGAGATAAGGATTTTGTGAGTTTAGTGGCATGGTGTCCACTGCTCAAGTAATGGAAGGCAGCCTTGTGGTAATCAAATTAATGCTTTACCGACCTCAATTAACATTCATTCTGTTCATGACAGGGGTGAATTTTATTCAAGCTTGCTAGGTGCATGCTAGATGAACAGCAGAAAAATGAAAATGACCTTATTTTATCACTTGAATAGCATGAATACCTCAGAGACCACCTTTAACTAGGTTAGAAGCTTGGAATGAAAAGTTATAGATCCCTGTCTGGTGGGTGAAGAGCTATACTGGGGTGTCCTGAAACACCCTCTGGGTTCTTCACTGAATGTAGAGTCCTAGCTCAGTTCAGTGTTAATGTGAATGCCCTTTATATTCACATGCATCTGACCTCAGTATGCCTAAATTTGCCTTTTTTTTTTCTCCTGGTGTTTCCTCATAGAAGAGAGATTTGCCTTTGTAATTCCTTGTATTTTTTTTGTGCTATGATGGAAATCACAGATATCACTTTATTTCGGTAATTCATGAGATGCCATATCTATAAACCACAAAAATCTAACAACTGTGACTGTAGCCAGATAAAACACTGGCAAGGGTGGCTGAGAAGCAGTAAAGACAGATGAAACTATGACTTTTTGTCAGCTGGCTTCTCCCTCCTGGAGTATATCTGGTGTCAAGCTGTCACTTGACTTCGGAATGAATAAACAGAGTGAGCAGGTAAAACAGTGCAAGCTCTGACATCTTTCCTTTCTTGGGAAAATTGGGATAGTGACATAATTCATGAGCTGTTCAAACAAGGTGTTTTTTCTTTGTTCTCCTCTCTTCCAACCAAACTTTCATCCCTATCCCCACTCTTTCCATGTTGTATTAGTGTGCAGTGTAAAACTATAAGCTTTAACGATCAAAAGTTCTGGTTCAATACCATGCCCACACACAACTGTAAGAAATAGTCTAGCCCAGGAAAAAAAAAATAATATTGTAAGTGCAGAAAAGATTTTGAATCAGTGATCTATTTTTGTCTAAAACATCAAGTTAGAGTACTGTTTAAGTATGTCGTCTGTGAAAATTATCCGGTTCTAACTTCCTTGTGGCTGCACAAATAACGCAGGTTTATTTCTGAGTGATTTTCAGTCCTTACATATATTTTATTCTGCTATTTATTTAATATCCTGCTGAATACTTGGAGAAGTGATCACAATTTTTTCTCCAACATCAGTTCATCAAATATCAAAATCTTTAGCTGAAGGCTACATGAAATCACTGGTAGCCATTGACTCAGAAATATATGTACTCCTTAATTTTATTTATATACAAATATTGAAGAGGTAGAGTCATTAAAGAGGATCTTGTTGACAGATGTTGATTTGTCTTCCAAAACATTTTCTCTCAGTATTTCCACTGTACAATTAAAATACATATTTGTATGTCGAGACTTGGTGGAGAAGGATGGAGAAAGTGGACAGAGAAGGGAAGGATCTTTACATCAGTCTCTGAAATAGCCACATCATGGTTCCACTCTTACCTCCTTCTGATTTGCTTCATAGAAATAAGGGTTCCCTGTGACAGAAACCCTGATTCCTTTTTCAGCTAACTAATTTTTCATTTGATTTACTGAAGTTTGGTGATACCATAGCTCTGTGATCGTGTTTCCATTGCTCTACCATGAAGTTTCAAAGTTAGGCTTTGAAGAGAGACTTTGCTATAAACTAAGAAAACAAATCTAAGATTGAACAATTTATGTTGTGTTTTAGCAGGATCAGGTGTGGGACAAAGAAAGTCATTACCTTGCAAATTAGTAAACAAGATTGGTAGCTACTTGTACCAGAGGTAAGCATGCACGAGGCGCCTGGTTGGTACATGTGACCAAGGGGTTGTTGTGCGGGTATAAAAGGTTGTAAGCACCTAAAATAAAGGTTTTTGTTCTGCACCAACAACAGAGTCCATGACTCTCCTGCCACACTCAGGGTAAAGATTAAGCTTTGGTTTTGGATTTATATCTGTGCTATTTTACTGGCAGTCTCATCTCGATTCGTATCTACAGGAAAGAAGTGTTGACCAAGTTGTTTTGATAAGTTCAGAAATGCTGAAATGTGTGTTTGATGTAGTGAAATGTTTTGACTTTGTGGCTTTCAGAAGAACTACATCCAGACTAAGAACAGATACTTCAGATATGGAGAGCCTCGGTTCTAGGCTGCCTTTTTGCCCCTTGGTGCACCTCATGTCTTGAATGAGTGTCCCATGAACCACCAGATGTGTTGTGGGGTGGCTGCCTTTATCTCTGCACAGCGACAGTGTTTGTAATCTCTGCAGCATGCAGCATAGTTGGAATTGATTAACGTGCAGACAAGTACAGTTTTGATCTTTGAAAAATCTGAAAAAATACAACTATAAGTTAAAACCCAGTAATATTAATAATATTCAGAGTAGTAAAAATTATGTAGACTTGCACAACATAATGTAAGCTAATCATTCACTCAAAGAAAATTATGCTATGTAAAGCTAATGGAGAATGCCAGTGTTTTGGGTTGGTTTTTTTTTTTTTTTTTGTTTTGTTTGTTTGTTTTAGGAAGAGTTTATGCACAAATCAGCTAATCACTGAACAAAGACACAAGATTTTTACTCTTCCACTGTGGAAGACTACATTCAGGATACATATAATGACCTTGGCAGCCTGCTTAATGAATAAATGGAGTACTTAGCCATATCTGATAATGAAAATGAGGCATGCTTAATTGACTTAGCACCCAACTAATCATCAGTTAATGCAGTCCTGAAAATTGCTAAGTTATTTCATCTTGGAGGGTCAGAGCATTCATGTAGAGAAGGGGACAATCTAAGCTTTATACCTTAAGCATGGAGCAAATGCAAATGGCAAAAAGTAATTAATGTGGCCCAGAGGTTTCAGCTGATAGCATGGCCTTGATTCATGCTGTCCTCAGCCATCTGCAAAATGTTTATAATTCTAGAATCAAACTTCATTAGTTGACATCCTGCAGGCAATTGTACTGGAGGATTTGTCAGACTGCTTGCAAAACAGCTCTGTTCTGGGCACACCAGCATCTTAGATTTTGTTAATTTTATTATTATTTTATTTTATTTAAGAGAGAGTAGTTTTTGGTCATCACTGTATGAATGTCCCAGAATAGCTTTATTCAGAGTACATTACGAGTTGTAGAACCTGACTTGACACCTGCAAATATCTCTGCCTTGATTTCATATGGCTACATAGAGAATAATTCAGAACTGAATGAAGTAATTTATTCCAAAATCTTTCTGCTTCAGCAGGGATTTTTGTATTGCTTACAGGAATTACTTAGTATTCAGAGCCAAAACAGTGATGTTTGAAGAACAGGCCATAAATTTAGTTCACTGCACAAGGGATAGTCAGTAAAAACTGTACTTTTGCTCTTTATGTTCAGAAATCTCTGGTAAATAAAATAATTTGTACAGCAAAAAATGTTCTCAGTCTATGTTCTGTGAACTGCTTTTTTAAAGTTTTTTCTTCATTTGAAAATATTAAGTGATTTTCACACATCTTGACCAGAAATAGTAACTGTGATTTTTCTTAGGATTTCTTGCATGTATTTACAAGAGTACAGGATTAAATGTGCTAAATGAAGACTCATAGAATTATTAAGGGTGGAAAAGGCCTCTAAGATCACCCAGTCCAACCACCAATCCATCCCCACCATGCCCATTAACCATGTCCCTCAGTACCACATCCACATGGCCTTTGAGCACCTTAGGGATGATGACTCCACCACCTCCCTTGGCAGCCTGTGCCACTGCCACTCTTTGAGAGAAGTTTTTCCTAAGATACAATCTGAATAATCTGAACATGAGGAAGTAGGTACACATTTTGAAGCATCAGGACATTTACTGACATTGTGATATCTGGATGGTAATTCCATGGTCCTCTGAATTGCTCTTTCGTCCATAATTTTAATAGCAGATATCTTTCCATAGAAGGCACAGCATTTTCTGTATGTCTCCCTACCAGGAAGCAGCCCTAGCATCTTGCACCTTTCACAATGAAATGGATGCAAGTGAGGAAGACGGAGCTCCAGCCTCTGCTTTGGGCCTTCCCAGAGGTATCTGTCTGTCCCATTTGTCCCTGCAGATCCACTTGCTGCTCTCCTTTCTCTAAAGTCTGGACATCCTGTCTTGATAAATGAGGGATTAAAAATTAAAATGTGGAGGAAGTCTATCTTCAGTTTTGTCTCCTTTTTGATCTGTTCTCCTGTTTGTTGATGCTGTGTCTGTCTTCAAAACCATCACAGACATAAAACAATAGAAAAGTGATTTTATTTTTGTCACATATACGCTAGAATACTCCTTTCAGCTTTTGACTTATTTCAGTACCATTCCTTAGACACTTACTGTTTTGTCAGTTGGGCTTTGCAGACCCATCCTGAATATATTCTGAACACACTGCGAAAAATCCAAATCCTTGATCTAACATCAGCAAACTTTATTTAAATAGGTTTTAAATCTGATCTTTGAACCTACTCTGGTGCCTCCTTTAAGTGGTCAGTGTATCAGTTGTGAATCTTAATAAATTTCAGGAGCTTTGGAATTTGCCTTTGGAAAAAAAGGCAAACCTTGCCAAGCCCTTCCTGTGAAGCATCATGTAGCCCTTTAAATGACAGATTTTACTTGGCAGAGTTGGATTTCAAGGCTAGCAAGAATGTACCAGAAAAGTATTGACAAAACATCCTGTCCTCTAAAATGAACATTGATTATAATGATGTCTGAGGAGGTTTCAACTATTTTTGGTCAGAGCAATACTGAAAAGTGTATTTAGACACTGACAGAGCTGTTAGATGAGTTTGCAGAGGATGCTAATAGGGTTACTACAGCAGTGGTGATCTAAGAATAAAAGTGAGATAAAGGTCATATGCAGCAGTGGTATTCATAGACTCACCGATAACTTGTTCTGCCCTGTCAGATTTTCAGAATAAATTATTTCTATAACAAAATAAGCAAATATAACAAAATATTTGGAGTCCAGAGTAGAAAATTTCTGAGTCAATAAATATGTAAGTAGCTTTTGGACACCCTTTAGAAGGAATCCCAGTGTGGCCTTCATTTTGGCTCTGACTCTGCTCTACTCTACTTTCTCTCCATGGTTTTAATTGAGTCTCTATTTACTTATGGTAAGTAAGTGCAGGGCAAAGTTTCCAACAAAGGTGCAAATGTCTCAGGAAAGGAGCCAGTTGCTAAAAAAAGATAAAATGCCATGAAGATAAAGCCACCTTTTTTTTCCTCTGGGTTTTTGATAACAGCAAATCTGAGGTTTTCAATTTGAGGTGGTGTCTTTCAGGTTATTCTCTCTTCTGACTCACCCCAAAAACCTGTAGGGCTTGCCACTTCGTTCTCTAGAATGCACTGTGTAAAATAGGTTTTTCCACCTGCGGAGAGATATAGAGAGAAGAAAAATGTTGAATTGTGTGTTTTTCTTAGAACTACAGTATAGTTCTACCAAGACTTTGCAGCAATAAGAATTAGAGACACCAAGTATCTGTAACACTTGTTTGAGACTGATGAACTTTAATCTAGCTGTAGTGCTGGTACTTGTTCACCTCTTTGCTGACACTATGTGTGTTTCACCAAGCCTTTTTTTTTTTTTCTTCTGATCCCTCTGATGGGTATTAGGATTAATCCTTAGTGTGAAATCGATTGTAAAGCAAGCATCCTTTACATGTGTGTTGCTCTTTGGTTGTTCATCACTGAGCACAAACTGGAAAATCAGTTAATTTGGTATGATATTTGATTGATAGAATATAGGATTGATGAAAACAGTAGTTCTACCAAGACCATCAATGGTAAAAATTAGAAAGCATAATGTTGCTTCTCCATCATTCCTACCATCTGCCTGTACGGAATAGCAGATTTGACACAGCTCAACTTCAACCTTGCAGAAGTGTCATGAAGCTAGAGGGCACTCCACTGGAGCATGATGGCCTGGGGTGAGCCTAGGTACCAACCTGTCCTCGGACCCTTGGGAAGGTACATGTTTTTAGCCTAAATCCTGCTTTAATCTTCTTGCCTCGCTTTGTGGTTTTAATGCTGGAGCTCCATGCTGGAGGAAAGTCAAGGAGTGGGGAGAAGGGGCTATGAATCCTTCAGGAGACAGGAATAAGGAATTCAGAATCTTCTGTGTGCATTCAGCACACTGCAGTCTTCTATAGCACTTGGTGACTTAAGAGCAAAAGGCAGTTCTTCCACAGTTGTATTGATACACAAGGATGGTTGTTGTGCTCCTACAGAACTTCTTTTCTCTTCAGATGGCAGGAAAGATAATAATTAAAAAATATGCAGTGATTGCAAAATAGAAATCAGGCAGGTATGGTTTTTTCATTACCACATGTGCAAGTCTCAGATGAGCGCCTACTCCTGAACCATATTAGATCAGTGGTCACAAAGGCTTGTTTAAGGTCTAAGTAATAACATAATATTAGACAACTTATGTTGAATCTGAAAGCAGGTATTCTGTTCCAGTGTAGCTTTGCTCCCCATACGTGATCTATATATTTTTTTTTCCATGGCTAAACAAGTCTTAGTCTTCCAATGCAGGATGAACCATCTGAACTATTTAGAGGCAGGGCAACTAAAATGACAGAACAATTATTCTCTCTAGACTGGAGGTGAAATCTTGCTTAGAAACCTCTCCTACACCCAATATTATTGATTTAGAAATGTATTTACATACTGTATATATGGCAACTCTTTTTGTGACATGGTTCTTGAATTCACTTGTTCTAACAACAGAAGGAGAGAAAACAAAGTGTTTCATGTGTGCCTGGACCTTTCTGGTTTAATTTAAACTCAACATCAGTGATTAATGAGTGTAATGATAAAGATGAAATCGTACAAGTGCTTAAAAACTGATAATCAGTCCTCCTGATTGCCTGATATATTTCTGAGATCTGGTCACTGCCATCTCATGGTTGCATTTCAGTTCTGATCCCATTCAGTCTATTTCAGCTGATGAGCTCCTGAATTGCTGTCTGAAGACTTGCTATTAGTCTGTAATTGTTTCAGTAGTGACTTTGTGTGGGGCATAAGTGTATTCAGTTGATTCTGAGTGTGGGGAGGGGTAGAGAGGTGACAGGGAGAACTTACTTTTCTGTTTAATATTTCTCATTAGGCTGTTGCCTCAAGGATAGGTTCTCAACATAACATGCAGGAATGTGCCTATACAATATGTCCTATAATGCAGAAGTACTAAATACGGAAGAGATTCCCACTTCCATTGTCTCCCTCTGTTCCTTGAATGTCCCAGCTGGATTTCTAGTAAAGTATTTCCTCCAGCTGTCATGAAAGTTTATGCTATGATCATAACTTTGTTTCCTAGTAATTCTGCATCTTTCTGTTCATAAAAGAAGGCAGCTTACACTTTTAATGAAAACAGTTCTAAGCCTTAGACAATGAAAAGCAGATAATGCAGAAGAATAAATGTCATCCATACTTAAAAGACAAAGTAAAATGTTCACATCATAATTGCCTGTCTTCCTTAGGATTGCATATCGTTTTGATAAGATGAATATCTTAAATGTCCTTGTGTTTTTCTTCCTGTTTTCTGGTGTGAGTGGCAATGTGGATGTGACCATTCCCAAGCATTTGGCCTTGGGGATAGGGAACACTGCTTACAGAGGTTTTACTTAGCAACTTCTCTTGTTTGAACATAGAATCGCAGAATCACCAAGGCAGGAAAAGACCTCCAGGACTATCCAGTCTGACATTCTACCGGTCTCCAATATTTTCTTACTCAACTACGTCCCTTAGTAAAACATCTAAATATTTCTTGAACACCTCCAGGGACGGTGATTCAACCACCTCCCTGGACAATCCATTTTCAGTGCCTAACCACTTGTTCAGAGAATAAATTTTTCTTAACATCCAACCTGATGCAACTTAAGGCCATTCTCATCACCAGCATGTTACATGAAAGAGCTTTGGAGTATTGGGCTTTCTTTTCAATTATTTTATTAGCTGTGGTGGGTTGTGTTAGCTGCCCTGCTTTGAACCTCAGTTTTCTCACCACAGTTGTCGGGCAGGAATCTGTGGAGATGCAGTATGGTGGGATTGACTACAAGTCATAAAGTAAAGGATTTAAGAGGGACTACATTCCTATCTATCTAAAACAAATCAATGAATTAACATTTCCTCTACCTTGTTGTTTTCCTAATATTTCTCACATATGAAATACTGTATTTTTCCATTTTTCTCTTACTTCATTAGGTAATGATCATGTTGTGAAGGTGGAAGTTTGGTGAGGAAACTTCTGAAATCTAAAATGGCTTTTGGTCACATTGGAAGCAGGATGTAGATGGAATCCGTGTAGAAATTCTGATTCCTCTAGAAACTCTGGAAGAACTGAAGATCTGATAAGTATCTGCAAAAAAAAGAAGACAGGAAACATTGTGAAAACTATGGAATTACTTCTTATTCATAAGTTTTTCACATTAGAAACCCCATTTTTCTTTCATTTAGAACTGAAGAAATTTCTGGGGTTTCAAGAAATTATTCTTCCCAATATAAAGATTTTGTTTGTTTGTGGGTTTTTGTTTTGTTTTGTTTTACATTTGCTTTTCTCACATCTGAAGTAGCCATATGGCTTTCATTTCTTGTTGGAAAATAGAACAAATTTCAGTGAAAACATTCAATACTGAAAATAGTGTGATTAACTCTAGAACATAGAAATTACTATGCTGGTGTAGAGTAGTAATATGTTTAGCATAGAATTTTGTATTCTACAGGGACTTAAAGATGCTAACAAGATTCCTGGATGTCAACACCACGCAAAAACTTTCTTTTATAAAATACTTCCCTCCCTCTGTTACTGTGATAATATCTTCATTCTTACTTACTTCAGACCAGTCTTCCTAAACTTTTTCTCACGTCCCTTATGGTGATTATTTTGTTCTTCATCTTGCTCATTAAATACCACACTTCCTGATATTCCTCATGCTCATACACTACAATAATTTTTAATCATGAGGTCACACATTGTTCCTTCCACCAAGACAGAAGTTGTGATGTAGTAAACCTATGCTTTTTGCCCCTGCATTAGCCGTATCATGTATCATTCCTCCCTTACCAGAAAATATTGGTGAACCTCACTGGCAAGGTGCATGTCCTCCCTGATTAACAGTGTATCTGATCCTTCAATGAAAGCCTTTGGTTTCTAACAGCTAGCTTTATTCATTCACAGAGAAGATGACCTGACATTGGGATAAATGGGGTTTCTGAAATTTTATTGCTTTTTTAAATGAATGAGCCAATGTACAGAATGACACTGCTCGGGGATGAAGCAGTCATATAACAAAAGAAGCCTTTTGAGCAGGAACTCTGCAGCATCTGCAGCTAAACAGAGGTGAGCTTTGAACCTTATATGCTTTACATGTAAGCAGTGCTCTTTGAGGTAGTGTTGCAGTTTAACGTGGCAGGCAGCTAAGCACCATACAGTCTTTCACTCATTTCCCCCATCCCACTGGGATGGAGGAGAGAACTGGGGAAAAAAAAAACAAAGAACTAGAACTTGTGGGTTGAGATACAAACTACTAAGACAGAAAAGATGAGGAAAAAAATAATAGTAATGATAACATATGCATAAAAAAATGATGCTCAACTCAATTACTCACCATCCCTTGTGTCCCAGCCAGTCCATATGCAGTGGCTGCACCTATGGCCAACTCTCCACTATTTTTCAAGACATTTTTCATGATGCCATGTGGCATGGAGTACCTCTTGGGATGGTTTAGGTCAGCTGTTCTGTTTCTGTCTCCCTCTGCTCCTTGTGCCCCAACAGCATCCTCACTGGCAGAACTGTAGAAGAAGCTGAGACAGTGAAATGCCCATGGCTCTGTACAGCACTGCTCGGTAATAACTACAACATTGATGTGTTATCAGCAGAGTTTTTCTCCTAAATCCAGAACACAGCATCATAACAGCCACTGTGAAGAAAAAAAATAAACTGTCCTATCTGAAATCAGGACAATATCCACACCTTATTCCATATCACTTGTGTCATGCTCAAGTCCCATACTTACCCAGACATCCCTATGAATTACCATTACCTTCCCTGTAACACTGCATTTAAAGTGTCTTGGTTTCCTTAAGCATGTTTCTGATGTATACAAGCATTATCTTAACATTAAAGTAGTTTTGTTTAATACTTAGTTTCTTGATAAGACAGCAATATTGCAGTTTGAAATTGGCCTTAAATCTGCTTTCATTTGCACTTTTCAGTCTTAGAGGTAGAGTAGTGCTGTAGAGGAAAACTCTCCTTCTGCAATGACTACAAGCAATGCTTACTCACAAGCAAAGCCAGGGCAGGTACTTGTTGCAACTACATGTTAAACAAAAAATTTTGAAGTCAAGAGAATTAAAATTTCTCTACTACTGACAAAAGCCTTAATGTCTCTGAGTATTTTACCTCAATATCTTTCTTTTTTCTTTGACATATGGTGAGTTAAGTTTTAAAACATGACTCCTCATTGGCATGTATAACACAGTAATACTGTAGGGAAATGAAGGGGGATAATACCTTGGTGACTGCAGTATTTAACATGCTGAAAGACAAGCTTTTAAAAACTCTTTAAATAGGTATTCTGTAGACATTTCTCCTGCTAGTTTCATTCTGCTGCATGGAAAGGGTTAGATATCAAGTTTTCTCTCTCTCTCTTTCTTTCATGGTTAAAGGCACAGAAACATTTTACAAATTCTTCAACTTCCTACTGTTAGAAATTTACAAGATAATACCAACTTCACTAGTATGTCACAGGTTGAGACTTTGTATTCACATAGCCTGTCACATGGAAAGAAAATAATCTGTCCCAGACAGAATTTGTGTATATTGGTAATCACTTTCTGTCTTGAATGACTTCAGTGCTTCTGCACTAACCAGAGAAATAGTAGCATGTTCCAAACAGGAAGTTTTGAAAGTTCCTTCAAAAGTTTTCTGAGGGGCGTTAAGGCAGGCAGCAATGAAACAAATGAAACATGTTATACTGCCCACATGCTTCATTCCCACCATCATCTCATCTTAGTTTGAGCTGCAGATCTAGAAGCAAACAGATGGATACTTCCCT